>NC_092051.1:46812197-47126445 GCF_003086295.3 Arachis hypogaea
TCTTTCTTCTCGTGCTAATTCATCCTTCATTTCTTCATACCTTGCGATTCCAGGATGCAATATAGGCAGCTGTCCTACTAAGTATCTGAGCCTGGCTTGAGTGTTTATATGATGCCCAGTCTCGCTCATGTAACTCCTTCTGCGAATGCCCTTTGCTCGTCCAATAGTTCTGCCTATTCTATTTGTCTTCGATGCATCTCATGTATATGTGCACCTTGATGTGCTTGGATGTTGATTAGCTTCTGGATGGATTCTTGTTGTTATTTGCCTTTGTTCTATCCTGTGGAATTTCACTCCATTGTTGTCCTTGACTCAGTTGCTGCTCCATCATTTCTTTTGCCACTCCCCTTGTTGAGTATCCATCTTGAGAGTGATTCCTCTTGCTGCCCCATCATCTGTAGTTGAAGCTCTTTTTGTGCTCCTTGGCTTTCCAAATATTGTCAGATAGGCCATCAATGACTTCTTTAGTTGGTGCATATCCAAAGTGGCTGGTGTTTGCCCTCTAAGACTTGTCCTTCTACTACTTGAGGGGCTGGCCTCTTCCTTTGCTTCCGTTGAGGCAGGGGGATACGGTAGCATGCATCGTCGAACGGTTATTGGAATGCCCTCTTTTATCCACACGGGGTCCTCATCTTCAAACACCACCCCAGCTTTCTTGCATAGTCGGTAAATAGTGCTGGGGTAACCTAACTTTCCTCTTGAGTCGCTTTTCTCTGCCATCTTTCTAATGCCTGCGGCTATGAGTTCATGAACCTTTGATCTCTCCTCCTTTGATATACAGTTCACCATTGTGGCTCTCTTGAGTTCACCTCCGAGTTGTTCCCTGCTGGAGGATGACTCCTTACAATTTCGAACCACCCTTTTGCTTCCGGAGTGAGGTCTGCTCTCTTGATGAACCTTGGTCTCCTATCCGCATATCTTTCCCAGTCAGCTCCGGGTACACAAATATTTGCACAATCTGGTCATAATTGGGGCTGTTGTCCATCTTGAATGATAACTCTCTTCTTCAAACGTATGGACCGAGCTTTAATGCCCTCATGACACTCATGGGAGAAATCCAATCTTTCCTCTCACAAAGCTTGTATATGACTCATCTGCCTTATCATATCGGACCGCATTTGCATAAATTCTCTTAAAGATTTGTATTCACCTTAATGACCAGATCAGTGAGGAGCTCCCATCTTCTCTTTTCTACTTCTTTGTGATTTCGGGATACTCAGTTTTCCTACTTGAAATCCAGTCATAAATATTTCCTTATCACCATCCACCCATATGCAATGCATGGTGCAAGCTTCTAAATCTCTTTTCATCATACGGGTTGCTCCATAGGTTCTTTCCCTTCCTTCTTTTAGAGCTCGAAGATGCCATGAATGGAGTTAATGTGTGAAGGTGGTAAGGGTGTGGAGACTTTTGGTGTTTAGGGTTAGTGTAATGAAGGGAGTGAGTGGGAATGTTTTTAATGGTAGGAAGTGCTTGGTTCGAAAGGGAGGTGTGAAGAGTGGGCGTGGAGTGTGAAGGGGGATACGGAGCAGGATCACTTATATAGGAGGTGTGAGTGAATGGAGGGTGTGGATGATGATGGTGTTGATGGACGGTTGGGGTTGCATGGAGAAAGGACAAGGATCATAACTTTATGATGGGATTGTCGGTCTTCAAGGGTCTCCTTTTTCAATGTTGCATGGCAACATTTTCCAATGCATCCCCCTTGGGCGCGTGTATTGTATCCTCCTTTTGTGGTGTCCGAACCTTATTCATTTAATTGTCCAATCAATCCCCTTCAATGCTCCTTTCCTTTTCCTATAAAAATAAAATAAGAAAAATTAATATCATAAAAATTTAAACTTTACGGCTAGAATAACAAAAGAAAAGAAGTAGTTTGTTTATTCATGAACACCAACTAACTAACTAACTGTGTATCCTTATATGCACATTGGTGGCACCTTGGGTGACACCAAACTTAGTTTGTAGCACTGTGATGAAAAAGTTTTGTTCAAGCTCCAAGACTAGCATGCTCTAAGTTGCATTCATGCTTTCTTGGCATGCTTTGAACACCAAACTTGTTCTTCACTATATACTGCATAATAAGGATTTCACCAGGTGTTTGTCAAGTTTGGGTTAAAATTCATAAAATTGACTTATTAACTATTTTCTAAAAGCATATAAAACATGGGTTGCCTCCCATGAAGCGCTTCTTTAGCGTCACTAGCTTGACGTTTCGCCTTCATCAGGGAGGTCGATAATGCTTCAAGTCTTCTCCTCTGGCAGTAGACCTATATCCAGTAGTTGTATCAATGATCTCTACTTGTTCCAAGGAGAGAACTCTGTTGATAGCGAAGACCTTAGGTAGCTGAGATGGTACAGTGGGGAGATTAGGGGGGATATCTGGGAAGTAAGCTGAGATCACTTTATCCCCTGGAGAGAAGTCCTCTGTAGGGATCTTTTTGTTCCACCATCTCCTTGGTACCTTCTTCTTTGTTTCTTTTGATGTTGCCTTGCTCTTTGTGCCTCTTCTTCTAAAGGAATTTTGATGTTGTCTTCACATGCCTCTGGTGGTTTAGGTTCCTCCAGCTTTTCCTTGAGCTGTGACAACTGCTTGTTTCCTTGTCCATCATCCAAGGGAATCTCCGGATGAGCTTGTTGTTCTTCAGTACTTATCTCTTCCTTCAGGATCTCACTGTGATCCTTCCTTGGTTCCTTGTTCTCTTGATCTATTTCTTGTGAGTGTTTGAAAACAGTGAAGGCGAGCTGTTCATCATGGATCCTCAAGATTAGCTCCCCTCGCTCCACATCTATGAGTGCTCTGGCTGTAGCTAGGAATGGTCTTCCCAATATGATTGGGTGAGTGTGACTCTCTTCCATGTCTAATATGACAAAGTCTGTTGGGAGGAAGTATTTCCCAACCTTTACCAACACATTTTCTACTACTCCTATTGCTTGTTTTTGAGTTTTGTCAGCCAGCCTGATGACTACATCTGTGGGCATTATCTCATTGATCTGCAGCCTCTTCACAAGGGATAAGGGCATTAAGTTGATGCTTGCTCCCAAATCGCAGAGTGCTCTATCAAACATTGTTTCTCCTATGGCACAGGGTATGTGAAAACTCCCTGGGTCCTTTCTTTTTGTAGGCAACTCTGGTTGAATGAGGGCGCTGCACTCCTTGTTCATCACTATAGTTTGGCCTCCCTTGAGTGAGCTTTTCCTGGGAAGCAGTGCCTTCATATACTTGATGTATGCAGGCATTTGTTGGATGGTCTTGATGAACGGTATGTTTACATGCAAAGATGCGAACAAGTCAAGAAATCTTGAGTATATTCTTTTTTCCACAGCACCATTGAGTAGTTGGGGAAAGGGTGCATAGAGTCTCAGCAGCTCCTGTTGTGAGATTTTTTGTTCTTGGTGATCTTTTTCCTTCTCCTCTACTGAGGTATCTCCAGGTTGTTCTGACGGCTTGCTTGGCTTGACCTCAGTCTCCTTATCACTTATAGTGACCATCTTGCAATCTTCCCATCTTACTTTCTTTGTTTCACCTCTCGGATTTTTCTCTGTGTCACTTGGGAAGCTATCCGTAGGTTTGGGAATCTTTTCAGATAAGTATCCCACTTGAAATTCCAGCCTCTTGATGGTGTCTCCCTGGTTCTTGATGCTAGCTTGCACCTCCTCTTTGAATACCTTGTTGTCTTGAATCTCTTTGCCTACGCCTTCAAGTAGATTCTCAATCCTTGAGAGTCTGTCATCAAATGATGGTGGGTTGGGATTGGAGGTGGAAGGATGAGGAGTGTTATTTTGGTTTTGATATGGATGTGGAGAGGTGTTGTTATGGTGGTGTTGATATGTTCTCTGTGTGAGCTGTTGGTGAGCTGCATTGTTGTTGGGGTTGTGACGTCTCTGATCTTGGCTTTGATCTTGTTGATTCCCCCACCCAAAGTTTGGGTGATTCCTCCAACCAGGGTTGTAGGTCTTGGAGTATGGGTCATATGCTTGCCTAGGTGAATTTCCAATGTAGTTGGCCTGCTCCTGCTCACTTTTTTCATCTACATTCACCCCTTCTTGGGTTGCTGATGAGGTGGTAATTGCTGCTACTTGGTTCCTCTTCATCTTCTTGGTGAGGTCAGCCAGCTGCTTGGTGATGAGCTTGTTTTGAGCCAGCAGTGCATCAACATTGTTTAGCTCCATTACTCCTCTAGTGTTCTCTCTTTCGGATGCATAGAAGTAGTCATTTTCTGCTACAGTCTCAATGACATCTATGGCTTCTTCAATGGTCTTCTTCTTGTTCAAAGATCCTCCAGATGAATGGTCTACTGCCTTCTTTGATTCATATGACAGTCCTTCATAGAAAATGTGCAGCTGCACCCATTCGTTGAACATATCTGGTGGACACCTCCTTGTCAGATCCTTGAACCTCTCCCTTGCTTCATACAGAGTCTCACCATCTTGTTGCCTGAAAGTTTGGACCTCCGCTCTCAGCCTGTTGATTCTTTGAGGAGGATAGAATCTTGCTAAGAATTTGTTCACCACATCTTTCCAAGTTGTCAAACTCTCCTTCGAAAAAGACTCTAGCCACTTGGCTGCCTTATCCTTGAGTGAGAATGGAAATAAGAGCAATCTATAGGCGTCAGGATGAACACCATTAGACTTCACCGTGTCACATATCCTCAGGAAAGTGGTTAGATGTTGATTGGGGATTTCTTGGATGCCTCCTCCGAACGAACAGTTGTTCTGAACAAGGGTAATGAGCTGTGGTTTTATTTCAAAATTGTTGGCATGGATGGTTGGCTTTGGAATGCTACTTCCACAGCTTCCTGTGTTTGGGTTGATGTAAGAACCCAAAACTCTTCTCTCCTCCCTAGCATGATTTGCTCGACCTTCTCTGCCATGGTTGTGAGCCTCTTCTTTATGATGGTTTTCCATGTTTTCTTCCATGTTTGGTTCAAAGTATTCCTCCTCTTCCTCGGCACCAACTACTCGTTTTTCTCTTGCTTCCCTCCTTAATCTAAGGAAGGTCCTCTCAGGTTCAAAATCAAAGGAAGTTGAAGCCCCGCTTCTCCTCCTTGTCATATAACCAACAAAGCTCAAGCAAGGAAAAAAAGATGCAGAAAGTATTTTTGTTAGAATTACTGTTAGTGTGAGTGATGCAATATATCAAACAGTTAGTGGGTGAGTGAAACAGAGTGTAAACAACTGGAAATAAACGAAAAAATAGGGGGAAGGGAAGAAATTAACTAAACTGAAAGTAAATTGCTCAAACAGAAAATTAAATCAAACAAAATAACAATGCTCAATCTAGTTATCCTCCAACTTAATCATTGTTGATACATAATCAATCCCCGGCAATGGCGCCATAAACTTGATACGCGGAAAACTTGTCTCGTAACAAATTTCCTTTGCCAAGTGTACCGAATTCGTCGTCAAGTAAAAACTCACAATAGAGTGAGGTCGAATCCCACAGAGATTGATTGATCAAGCAACTTTAATTAGAGGAATGTTCTAGTTGAGCAAACCAGAATTTGAGTTGAGAATTGCAGAAAATTAAATGGCGGGAAAGTAAATAGCGGAAACAGTAAATGCTAGAAATAAAGAGCTGAATGTAAATGGCGGAAAGTAAATTGCAGAATCTTAAATGGGAATGGGGTAATTGCTCATAAAAGTAAATGGCAGAAATTAAAGAGAATGGGTAAGATCAGAAATGGGGAGTTCATTGGGCTCAGGAGATGTTGCATTCTCCGGATCAAGTTCATTTTCATCTCTTCCTCAATCAATGCATTCATTGATCTCCTTGGCAATCTTAAGTGATCGAATTACAATTCCTTGTAATTCAATCTCTCAAATCTTGATCAATAGCCAATTCCTTGGTCAATTGCTCATGAGAAGAGATGAAGTATGGTCACTGATTATACCACATGCATTTCCCAAATCAAGTGTTGGAAGGATTATAGTCACATATCCATCCAAACCCAATTTGGTCCAGCATGAGAAAGCATTTCTAGCATGATCCGTTCATTCCTCTTTCAAGGTTCAGAAGAGATCCAAGTATGAATAGCTTCTTTTCCAAGATAACTACCCAATTGATGAAGATCGAAAGCTTTCTAGTAAAATCAAGAGAAAAGATAGAAGAAGGAGAATGAAAACTAAAATTGATCCATCAAATGACAACAGAGCTCCCTAACCTAATGAAAGGGGTTTAGTTGTTCATAGCTCTGGAAAATGAAAACAAAGATGGAGAATACATCATGAAAGTAAAACTAGAAGTGCAGAGAAAGTAAAATACAGAGAGTAGTTCTATGCCACAAGGCTCCCTAAAATTTCCAGCCCTCTCTCTAATTCAAAGCTACCCCTGTATATACTACTCTTCTGATCTTCTAGTTGGCTCTTCAAGTCTTAGGTATGGGCCTTTGGATCCTGAGTTTGAAGCAGTTATCTTCTTCATTGGGCTTAGCTTTGCTTGCAGAGAGAAAGTGTGAAGTAGGCAGGGACTTTTAGCTCAGGACGTTAGTGGTGTTAACGTTAAGTGAAAGTGTGGGTTCGAGAACGTTAGTAACAATTACCTTTTTCACTAACGTTGCT
Source organism: Arachis hypogaea (assembly GCF_003086295.3). NCBI lineage: Eukaryota > Viridiplantae > Streptophyta > Magnoliopsida > Fabales > Fabaceae > Arachis > Arachis hypogaea. Next base: position 46,818,759 of record NC_092051.1, read on the forward strand.
CACCCAAGTATGAGTCACGTTAACCTCAATGTTAGTGGCACAAACATTACCACTAACGTTGCCTCTTAATCCTTCGCACACGTTATTGGGACTTACCTTTTCCAATAACGTTGATAAGCCTCTCCCTTCCCTACATTAGAGTCCACGTTAACTTAGTTAACGTGGCTCTTAACGTAAACTTGCCAATCCTTCGAGAACGTTAGTGACACTTACCTTTGTCACTAACGTTCCAATGTGCCCCTCTTTCTCACGTTAGAGTCCACGTTAACTAAGTTAACGTGGCTTCTAACGTAGTCATGCTAGCCATCTCCAACGTTAGTGACAAAGGTGAGTGTCACTAACGTTGGCTCATCATCTCTTCATCCACGTTAGCTTCGACGTTAACTAAGTTAACGTGGGAGTTAATGTTGCTCATGGTGGCTCTTGGTGGTTCACCCCAACATTAGTGACAAAGGTAAGTGTCACTAACGTTGGCGACCCATTGCTCTCTCCACGTTAGCCTCCTCGTTAACTAAGTTAACGTGGGAGTTAATGTGGCTTATGGAAGCTTGGCCAATGTTAGTGACAAAGGTGAATGTCACTAACGTTGGCTTCCCTTTTTGCTTCTTAACATTAGAAGCCACGTTAACTAAGTTAACGTGGCAACTAATGTGGCCAATTATGATCTTGGTCCAACGTTAGTGACAAAGGGGAGTGTCACTAACGTTGGCCTTATTGTCTTCTTCCACGTTAGAGTTCACGTTAACTAAGTTAATGTGACTCTTAACGTGGGCTATGATGGCTTCGAGGGTGTTATTGGCGATTACTTTTCTCATTAACTTTGCAAGTTAGCTCCCATTCCACGTTAGAGGTCACGTTAGTTAGATTAATGTGGCTGCTAACGTGGTTCTTCCTTGCTTCTTTTGTCCTGAAATCAAGCAATAAAGTGCATCAAAGTTCTAATCCAAGTCATGGGAAATGCAACATCCAATTTATCATTAAATTCATGCAAAATCCTCATGAAATCATGTAAAGTGCATAATGTATGCTTCAATTAAGATGTAAGTGAATATCTACCCAAAACTAGCTTATTTTCTAGGAAAATGCATGAAACTATCCTAAAAACAGTAAAGAAAAGATCAGTGAAACTGGCCTAAATGCCCTGGCATCATCAGGTCGATCTCTTCTAAGTTATTTCGTAATCCTCTTTCTTGGACCTTTGTCAGGTCTCTTTCAGGAATTACTTTTATAACTTGTTTGTTGTAGGAGACCGACTTCGTCAGGTCGATCTCTTCTAAGTTATTTCGTAATCCTCTTTCTTGGACCTTTGTCAGGTCTCTTTCAGGGATTACTTTTATAACTTATTTTTTGTAGGAGACCGGCTTCGTTAGGTCGATCTCTTCTAAGTTATAGCAATTGCTCTTTTATAGGGTTGGACAGACCTCTTTCCAGGAATTTGCTGATAACTTGGGTTGACTTGGTCTGACTTTTCAACGTTGGCCAGTCTTTTAAGTTATTATTTAGCAATCCGTAAGACCTCGTCAGGTTCTTTTTTCGAATCACTTTCGATAACTTCTTGCATTATTCTGTGTTCATCTTTGCCAATTTGTAGAAGGTGATTTCTATCTTTGTTTGGTCAACCTTTAGATGAATCGCGTTTTCATATTTATTGGTCTTCCCTCGTGATCGTGCAGTGAATCTGTTTTTCACTTTCTGCCGATCTGTTGCATTATAATCGGACGATGAATGCTTCAGATTAATGCATCTTGAGAATTTGTAGAATATCTAAAAATATATTTTATTCAAAAGCAAGTGAAAATATATACTTGCTTCTGAGCTTTTCTTCTCCTATGTTGTAACTTGTCTTTTATGGTTGATTCTGTATTTTCAGAGATGTCGAAAAATAATGATTCCATGAAGGCCTACAAGAAGGCGAAAAAGGCAACTGCTGCTCTAAACATCTCGGCCAAGGCGGCCGGAGAGGGATCTTCTCAGGTTCCAGTGAAGCCTCCTGTGCCGAGTTCTCCCGGACCGAGGAAAGCAATTCCTTTCCTCGGGTTCGTCTGGTCGATCCTCCACAATCTTCTGCTGCAGCTTCTGGTGCCCCTCCTAGTAAGAAGCAAAAAACGATTGAGCCTTTCAACCTTGATGCTCCTAACTTTGATGCGGTCGAGTTTGTAGGTCAACAAATCGGCCCTTATGGTGTCCTCCCTATGGATGACGTGTCGCTTCTTCATCATTTTGATTATATAACTCGGAGTAGTATCAAGATTGCACACATGGGAGCGGCCTTATATCGAACTGCTCAAAGTCTTCCTCTCCATGCTACTAAAGCTTTTATGGAGGAGGTCAATCAGGAGTTTGATCGGATAAAAGGCTTGAAGGAGGAGCTTGAAGTGAAGTGGCCAAGTTGGAAAAAGATTTGGAGAATGAGAAGGCGAGTTCCATCTCTCTGGCGGCTTCTGTGAGGCTGGCCGAGGACACGGCTATGAGACATAAGGATAGTTATATGACATCTTACCGAGAGGTGTTGCGCCTGAGGGAGGAGTTGGAGAATGCCCGAGCTGATTACTCTGAGCTCCAAGGTAATCTTGTTGGTAGTGTAGCTGCTGCCTATGAGAACCTGAAGGAACAAGTTCGGGTTATTGCTCCCGAGGCCGACCTGACCCTCTTCAGCCTAGATAACGTTGTCAGGGATGGCAAGATTGTCCCTGATGACGAGGATGATGATGATGTTGAACCTCCCCCTGTGTCCTCTGCCAAGGTGTCAACTCCTGCTGTTCCTACCGAGGTCGGCCCTCCCGCTTCTGATCCTGACTGCCAGATCTTAAACCAGGATGACGGTACTGTGGATGTTGTTCCTCTCCAGACTCACCCTCCGTCTCCTCAGACTGATGCTGCTAAAAAGTCTTCTGACCCTTAGCCCATTTATTCTGGATATTTATGTAGTTGGCCCGGCTTGTGGGCTTTTTAAACTCTTTATGTTTTGTTAACTGCTGATACTTTCTCGTTGCTTGCCTAGCAACTTTTTGTTTTGACAAACAAAAGTAACTTTCTAGCTTTTGAGGTAGATTTTGGTGGCCTCTGAAGCTTTATAACTTTGTAGATTATATCATGCTTTCGCGCTTAACTTGGTATCTTTTTTGTTTTCTGAGGATGTTGGAACCCTGCCGCTCGTCCTCTTCGGGTTTGCTTTATTGTTTGTAGCTTGGATCCTTTGAGGTTATGGTTATGTGGGTCCAACTTGTTTTTCGGTTTTCTCGCTCTTGCTTGTATTTCTGATGATCTATAACCGATTACTTCAAGTTAGTTCTCCAAGTTATTTTGGTAGTCCTTTGTCCGGTCTCTCTTAGGGGTTACCTTTGTAACTTGCTTTGTAGTAGGCCGACTTCTTTATGTCGTCCTTTTCTAAGTTATTTTTGTAATCCTCTTTCTTGGATCTTTGTCAGATCTCTTTCAGGGATTACTTTTATAACTTTTTAGTAGTAGGAGTCCGACTTCGTTATGTCGGTCTCTTCTAAGTTATTTTTGTAATCCTCTTTCTTGGATCTTTGTCAGATCTCTTTCAGGGATTACTTTTATAACTTTTTAGTAGTTGGAGTCCGACTTCGTTATGTCGGTCTCTTCTAAGTTATTTTGGTAATCCTCTTTCTTGGATCTTTGTCAGATCTCTTTCAGGGATTACTTTTATAACTTTTTAGTAGTAGGAGTTCGACTTCGTTATGTCGGTCTCTTCTAAAGTTATTTTTGTAATCCTTTTTCTTGGATCTTTGTTAGGTTTCTTTCAGGGATTACTTTTTTAACTTGTTTTTTGTAGGAGACCGACTTCGTCAGGTCGATCTCTTCTAAGTTATTTCGTAATCCTCTTTCTTGGACCTTTGTCAGGTCTCTTTCAGGGATTACTTTTATAACTTATTCTTTGTAGGAGACCGGCTTCGTCAGGTCGATCTCTTCTAAGTTATAGCAATTCCTCTTTTATAGGGTTGGCCAGACCTCTTTCCAGGGATTTGCTGATAACTTGGGTTGACTTGGTCCGACTTCTCAACGTTGGCCAGTCTTTTAAGTTATTATTTAGCAATCCGTAAGACCTCGTCAGGTTCTTTTTTCGGATCACTTTCGATAACTTCTTGCATTATTCTGTGTTCATCTTTGCCGATTTGTAGAAGGTGATTTCTATCTTTGTTTGGTCGACCTTTAGATGAATCACGTTTTCATCTTTATTGGTCTTCCCTCGTGATCGTGCAGTGAATCTATTTTTCACTTTCTGCCGATCTGTTGCATTATAATCGGACGATGAATGCTTCAGATTAATGCATCTTGAGAATTTGTAGAATATCTAAAAATATATTTTATTCAAAAGCACGTGAAAATATATACATGCGGGAGTTTTTCATCCCTTTAAGTCGGATAATTTCTGGATCTCCACTTGGTGCCTCATTAAAAAACCTTTTCAGGAAAAAGAGTGCATCCGAGATCTGTTACCTTCTCTAGCTATAGTACCTTCTTAGGTTGCAGGCGTGCCATGATCTGGGAAGCTCTCGTCCATCGAGTTCGGAGAGTCTGTAATAGCCTTTTCCAAGTACTTCTATGACTCGGTAGGGTCCTTTCCAGTTTGCTGCCAGCTTTCCTTCTCTGGGTCGAGTTGTCCCAATATCATTTTGGATTAGGATGAGATCATTCTCAGCGAAGCCTCTTGGCACTACCCTTTGATTATATCTTGAAGCCATTCGTCGCTTTAGCGCTTCTTCCCTGATCCGGGCACTTTCTTGGATTTCCGAAAGTAGGTCGAGCTCTTCTCTTTGAAGTTGAGAGTTGGCTTCTTCATTGTAGTAGACTACTCTAGGCGACCCTTCCTCGATCTCTACTGGGATCATTGCCTCCACTCCATATGCTAGTCGAAATGGTGACTCGTTTGTGGTGGAATGTGGCGTTGTTTGATATGCCCATAGGACTTGTGGAAGTTCTTCTGCCCAAGCTCCCTTTGCATTTTGCAGTCTCCATTATAACCCAGCCAATATGACTTTGTTGGTAGCTTCGGCCTGTCCATTGGCTTGAGGATGTTCGACAGAGGTGAACTGGTGTTTTATGTTCAAATCGGCTACTAACTTTTTGAAGCCTGCATCTGTGAATTGGGTGCCATTGTCTGTGGTGATGGAATATGGAACCCCAAACCTTGTGACAATGTTCCTATATAGGAATTGTTCCGAGGGTTACCTGAAACTGGAGGTCTATCTCGGATGAGATCTTCTGTATTGGTCAGAAATGGTGTGTCCGGCTGGCTGTTGGCGGCCGGTGTTGTTGTGTCCGACTTGTTGGACTTGCTGCACTGCTGATCCTTGGTCACCGGAGGGTGGGGGTACCTGCAAAAGACTCCGATGATTAAGTTAGCACGGGTATTAAACAGGTTTATTGTAGAATCAGAGTATGAGTTATACCTGGGTGCTCCAGTGTATTTATAGTAGTGAGATGTGACCTTCTTTGGATAAGATAAGTTAGTTATCTTATCTTATCTTATCTTTTGTTGAGGTCAGCTTATCTTTCGTGGAACCGCCCTTGTCTCTATCGGCTTAGGCTGTCTTTGGATCTGGGTCGTATTCCTTGAGTTGGGCCCTTCTTTGGGCTTTTCCTGTCCCTTTGGCCGACTTCTTCGTAAAGAAGTCGGTCCGCTTGACCTAAAGAGGTCGGTCGCTTTGCTACTGAACATCCCGGCTCGGTCATCTCGACCCAGGGTATGAACAGTGCCCCTGCTTGAGCTCGGTCTTCTTTTTGAGGTCGAGTTATTGACTTCGGTCCTTCTCTAGTGAAGCCGTACTCAAGCATTTTGTTGATTCCTTTGTAGAAGCTTTTGAGTGTAGAACATTTTTCCTCTAAAAGCGTGTGCTTTTATGTCGGTGCTTTGGGAACGTGCGAGGGTTTAATGTTTTCATTAATTTAAACATTAATTACCCCATTTCCCTTTGTCTCTTTATTTTGATTTTTGAAAACCCAGAAACGGTTTCTCTCCTTCGCCCTTTTAGTAACTTCTTTTCTCCGCTCTCTTTGCTCTCTGTTTTTCGTTTGCACTTCTGCTTTTCTTGTGTTGCGGCATTTGTTTGGCGATTTTCTGGGCAGCTTTTATTTCTGCGCCTCCATTTTTCTTCCTCGAAGCTTCTTTCATCTCCAGGTTAGTTCCGATTCGTGCTTTCTCTTTGTTTTTGTGATGAGGTTTTGATTTTGATTTTCTTTTAGAGAAAGTTTGGATCTTTCTGTTTCCATCGTGCCTTATTGTTGTTGAAATGTGCGTTCTGGGAATTTCTCCATCTTCTGCATGATCCTTTTTGTTTTTGCTTGATGCTTTTAAAGCTTTGCATGTTCCTTGTTGTTTCTGTTCTGATACCGCTATCCGCATCTATTCCTTGCTTTATTTGAAGGTTGCTTTTGTCTAATTCTGAAAAAGGTTGTATCTTTAATGGTCTCTGTTTGGCGTGCTTGATGATTGGAGATGGTTTTTGCTGGTTTAGACTGTAAGGCAATGTTTTTGAAGACTTTTAGGTTTTACTCTGATGGAAAATGCTTGTTGTTTTGAAGCCTTCTTTTCTTGTTTTGAGAGATGCTGGGGTGCGAGAAGTAGATTTTCACTAGAAACCTTGCTTTATTATTGCCTCCAAAGGATGCCCCAGGACTTTGGTTTGAGTCTTGGGGTTTTCCTTTTCTGTGTGTTCGCCTGTATCGTATTGAGTTGTTTTCTCCCTTGTCCAAGATGTTTTTAGTAATCCCATCTTCTTTTCTTACTTGTAGGATTAGTTGGCCTCATGTCTTCTCGCAATAACATTGTAAAGATGTCTTCCAGAGTTCCCGAGGGGATGTCCGATTGGCTGGACTCCCTTGTCCTGTTGGGTGTTTCTGTTGTGGATGCTGAATTTTGCACAGAGCGAAGGAAGCGCCATAGGATTTGTGGTAACAGTGTCCGTGAGGGGGATTATGAGCTTGTTGCCCCTGATTCTGATGAGAGAGTTTGTTTTCCAACTTCCATCGGGGGAAGCGTCTCTTCTTCTATGCTTATGAATACTTCTTCAGCCAATTAAACGTTACTTTTCCTTTTACTGCTTTTGAAACTGACCTGTTGTGGTCATGTAACATTGCTCCGTCCCAGCTTCATCCGAATTCCTGGGGTTTTATCAAAATATTTCAACTGCTTTGCCAAGAGTTAGGCATAACACCTTCTGAAACTCTTTTCCTTTATCTTTTTGTCTAAGCCAAGCCCGGAGGTTCCTCCAAAAAGAAAGCTTCCTGGGTTTCTTTCAGATCGGCCCAGGGGCATAAAGTTTTTGCCATGTATGATGAGTTGTTTAAAGATTTTAAGAACTATTTCTTCCGAGTTCGTGCTGTTGAGGGGGTCCGCTTCTTTTTTCTTGATGAAAATGACGAGCCTGCTTTTCCTCTAGAGTGGCAAAAGAATGTGAGAGTGCCACGTTAGACATGCGAGATGCTTAATGAGGTTGAGCGGGCCTTTGTAGTTGTTCTTGAAGATTTGTGGGGGAAACCTCCCCATTTGGATATGAAGAGATTCTTGAGTGATCTATCTTTGGTTTGAACTGCTTTGGGTACTGTCTGACTTATTTTTATACTTGCTTCTGAGCTTTTCTTCTCCTATGTTGTAACTTGTCTTTTATGGTTGATTCTGTATTTTTAGAGATGTCGAAAAATAATGATTCCATGAAGGCCTACAAGAAGGTGAAGAAGGCAACTACTGCTCTAAACATCTCGGCCAAGGCGGCCGGAGAGGGATCTTCTCAGGTTCCAGTGAAGCCTCCTGTGCCGAGTTTTCCCGGACCGAGGAAAGCAATTCCTATTCCTCGGGTTCGTCTGGTCGATCCTCCACAATCTTCTGCTGCAGCTTCTGGTGCCCCTCCTAGTAAGAAGCAAAAAACGATTGAGCCTTTCAACCTTGATGCTCCTAACTTTGATGCGGTCGAGTTTGTAGATCAACAAATCGTTCCTTATGGTGTCCTCCCTATGGATGACGTGTCCCTTCTTCATCATTTTGATTATATAACTCGGAGTAGTATTAAGATGGCACACATGGGAGCGGCCCTATATCGAACTGCTCAAAGTCTTCCTCTCCATGCTACTAAAGCTTTTATGGAGGAGGCCAAATAGGAGTTTGATCGAATGAAAGGCTTGAAGGAGGAGCTTGAAGTGAAGTGGCCAAGTTGAAAAAAGATTTGGAGAATGAGAAGGCGAGTTCCATCTCTCTGGCGGCTTCTGTGAGGCTGGCCGAGGACACGGCTATGAGACATAAGGATAGTTATGTGACATCTTACCGGGAGGTGTTGTGCCTGAGGGAGGAGTTGGAGAATGCCCGAGCTGATTACTCCGAGCTCCAAGGTCATCTTGTTGGTAGTGTAGCTGCTGCCAATGAGAACCTAAAGGAACAAGTTCGGGTTATTGCTCCCGAGGCCGACCTGACCCTCTTTAGCCTAGATAATGTTGTCAGGGATGGCAAGATTGTCCCTGATGACGAGGATGATGATGATGTTGAACCTCCCCCTGTGTCCTCTGCCAAGGTGTCAACTCCTGCTGTTCCTGCCGAGGTCGGCCCTCCCGCTTCTGATCCTGACTGCCAGATCTTAAACTGGGATGATGGTACTGTGGATGCTGTTTCTCTCCAGACTCGCCCTCCGTCTCCTCGGACTGATGCTGCTAAAAAGTCTTCTGACCCTTAGCCCATTTATTCTGGATATTTATGTAGTTGGCCCGGCTTGTGGGCTTTTTAAACTCTTTATGTTTTGTTAACTGCTGATACTTTCTCGTTGCTTGCCTAGCAACTTTTTGTTTTGACAAACAAAAGTAACTTTCTAGCTTTTGAGGTAGATTTTAGTGGCCTCTGAAGCTTTATAACTTTGTAAATTATATCATGCTTTCGCGCTTAACTTGGTATCTTTTTTGTTTTCTGAGGATGTTGGAACCCTGCCGCTCGTCCTCTTCGGGTTTGCTTTATTGTTTGTAGCTTGGATCCTTTGAGGTTATGGTTATGTGGGTCCAACTTGTTTTTTGGTTTTCTCGCTCTTGCTTGTATTTCTGATGATCTATAACCGATTTCTTCAGGTTGGTTCTCCAAGTTATTTTGGTAGTCCTTTGTCCGGTCTCTATCAGGGGTTACCTTTGTAACTTGCTTTGTAGTAGGCCGACTTCTTTACGTCGTCCTTTTCTAAGTTATTTTTGTAATCCTCTTTCTTGGATCTTTGTCAGATCTCTTTCAGGGATTACTTTTATAACTTTTTAGTAGTAGGAGTCCGACTTCGTTATGTCGGTCTCTTCTAAGTTATTTTTGTAATCCTCTTTCTTGGATCTTTGTCAGATCTCTTTCAGGGATTACTTTTATAACTTTTTAGTAGTAGGAGTCCGACTTCGTTATGTCGGTCTCTTCTAAGTTATTTTGTAATCCTCTTTCTTGGATCTTTGTCAGATCTCTTTCAGGGATTACTTTTATAACTTTTTAGTAGTAGGAGTCCGACTTCGTTATGTCGGTCTCTTCTAAGTTATTTTTGTAATCCTCTTTCTTGGATCTTTGTCAGATCTCTTTCAGGGATTACTTTTATAACTTTTTAGTAGTAGGAGTCCGACTTCGTTATGTCGGTCTCTTCTAAGTTATTTTTGTAATCCTCTTTCTTGGATCTTTGTCAGATCTCTTTCAGGGATTACTTTTATAACTTTTTAGTAGTAGGAGTCCGACTTCGTTATGTTGGTCTCTTCTAAGTTATTTTTGTAATCCTCTTTCTTGGATCTTTGTCAGATCTCTTTCAGGGATTACTTTTATAACTTTTTAGTAGTAGGAGTTCGACTTCGTTATGTTGGTCTCTTCTAAGTTATTTTTGTAATCCTCTTTCTTGGATCTTTGTCAGATCTCTTTCAGGGATTACTTTTATGACTTTTTAGTAGTAGGAGTCCGACTTCGTTATGTCGGTCTCTTCTAAGTAATTTTGTAGTCCTCTTTTTTGGACCTTTGTCAGGTCTCTTTCATGGACTACTTGTACAACTTTTTCATTTTGGGCTAACTTTGTCATGTCGGGCCCATCTAAGTTAAAGTAATCCTCTTTAATAGGGTTGGCCAGACCTCTTTCCAGGGTTTACTTATAACTTGGGTTGACTTGGTCCGACTTCTTAACGTCGGCCAGTCTTTAAGTTATTATTTTAGCAGTCCGTAAGACCTCGTCGGGTTCTTTTTTAGATCACTTTCGATAACTTCTTACATTATTCTGTGTTCATCTTTGCCGATTTGTAGAAGTTGGTTGCTATCTTTAGATCGTCTTTTGGGTAAATCGCGTTTTCACCTTTATCGGATGATTGTCTTTATCGTGATCATGTAGTGAAATTGTTATTCACTTTCTGCCGATCTGTTGCTTTATAATCGGACGATGAATGCTTCAGATTAATGTGTCTTGAATACTTGTAGAATATCTAAAATATATATTTTATTCAAAGGAAAATGCAAATATATACATGTGGGAATTTTTCATCCCTTTATGTCGAATAGTGTTTAAGTCTCAACTTGGTGCCTCATTAGAAAACTTTTTCAGGAAAAAGAGTGCATCCCATAGTGAGATCTTTTACTTTTCTAGCTGTAGTACCTTTTTAGGTTGCAGGCGTGCCATGATCTGGGAAGCTCTCGTCCATCGAGTTCGGACAGTCTGTAGTAGCCCTTCCCAAGTACTTTTACAACTCGGTAGGGTCCTTTCCAGTTTGCTGCCAATTTTCCTTCTCCTGGTCGAGTTGTTCCAATATCATTTCGGATTAGGATGAGATCGTTCTCTGTGAAACTTCTCGGCACTACCTTCTGGTTATATCTGGAAGCCATTCGACGTTTTAGTGCTTCTTCCCTGATCCGAGCTCTTTCCTGGATTTCAGGTAGTAGGTCGAGTTCTTCCTTCTGAAGTTGAGAGTTGGCCTCTTCATTGTAGTGGACTACTCTGGATGACCCTTCCTCGATCTCTACTGGGATCATTGCCTCCACTCCATATGCTAGTCGAAAGGGTGATTCATTTGTCGTGGAGTGTGGCGTTGTTCAATATGCCCATAGGACTTGTGGAAGTTCTTCGGCCCAAGCTCCCTTTGCATCTTGTAGTCTCCATTTCAACCCAGCCAATATGACTTTGTTGGCAGCTTCGGCCTGTCCATTGGCTTGAGGGTGTTCGACGGAGGTGAACTGGTGCTTTATATTCAAGTCGGCTACTAGTCTCCTGAAGCCTGCATCTGTGAATTGAGTGCCATTGTCTGTGGTGATGGAGTATGGAACCCCGAATCTCGTGACAATGTTCCTGTATAGGAATTTCCGGCTTCTTTGAGTGGTGGCGTTGGCTAGGGGCTCTGCCTCAATCCATTTTGTAAAATAGTCTACTCCTACTATGAGGAATTTTACTTGTCCTGATCCCTGGGAAAAGGGTCCGAGAAGATCAAGTCTCCATTTTGCAAATGGCCAGGGCGAGGTTACACTGATGAGCTCTTCTGGCTGGGCGATGTGGAAGTTGGCATGTTTCTGACATGGTGGACATGTCTTTACAAATTCTATAGCTTCTTTCTGTAGGTTTGGCCAATAAAATCTCGCTCGGAGTACTTTTTTGGCAAGAGCTCGTGCTCCGAGATGGTTTCCGCACATGCCACCGTGTACTTCTTCTAGCACTTCCTTTGTGTTGTTGGTCGGTACACATTTTAGTAGGGGTATTGAGATCCCTCTTTTGTATAGGATGTTGTTTATAATAGTGTAGTACTGTGCCTCCCTTTTTAATCTCTTTGCCTCCTTTTCCTCTGTGGGGAGCGTCTCTGCTTTGAGGTAGATAATTATGGGGGTCATCCATCCTTGGTCCTGACTAGTTATGGCTAGGATTTTTTCCTCTTCCGAGATTGACGGGTTCTGTAGCATTTCCTGGATAAGGCTTCTATTGTTGCCCCCTGGTTTGGTGCTGGCTAATTTTGAGAGTGCGTCAGCTCGGGCGTTTTGTTCGCAGGGTATGTGGCAGATCTTATATTCCCCGAGTCTACCGAGCTGTTCCTTGGTTTTATCCAAATACTTTTTCATGGTGGGATCTTTGGCTTGATAGCTCCCTGTTATCTGCGAGGTGACTACTTGTGAATCGCTGTAAATGTTGAGTTTTTGAGCTCCAACCTCTGTAGCCAGCTTCAAACCGGCTAATAATGCTTCATATTCCGCCTAATTATTTCAGGCCGGGAACCCGAACTTGAGGGAGAGTTCAACTTGGGTTCCTTGGTTGCTTTCTATTATCATGCCTGCGCCGCTTCCAGTCTTATTTGAAGAACCGTCTACGTAGAGATTCCATTCTGTAGGGGGTTTCTAAGGCATCTGTGAATTCTGCAATAAAGTCGGCCAGATACTGTGATTTAATGGCTGTCCGAGCTTCATATTGGAGGTCGAATTCTGATAACTCGACTGCCCATTGTAATATTTTGCCTGCTAAATCTGTTTTTGCAGTATTCCTTTTATGGGCTGGTTGGTTCGAACCTTAATGGTGTGAGCTTGGAAGTACGGGCGAAGTCGTCGAGATGTTAGAATGAGAGCATAGGCAAACTTTTCTATCTTCTGGTAGTTCAGCTCGGATCCCTGTAGCGCTTTGCTAATGAAGTAGACGGGTTCTTGCTCACTTTCGTCTTCTCTGACTATTGCTGAGGCTATTGCCTGGCTTCCTACTGCGAGATATAATATGAGCGGTTCTCCTTCTCGTGGTCCAGATAAGATAGGCGGTCATCCTAAGAACTCCTTGAAGTCTTGGAAGGCTTGTTCACATTTTGTCGTCCATTCGAACTGCTTTCCCTTCCTTAAAGTAGCATAGAAGAGGAGAGATCTTATCGTTGCCCCTGCTAAGAATCTGGATAGGGCGGCCAATCTCCCGTTGAGTTGCTGCACTTCTTTGACACAGGTGGGGCTCTTCATGTTGAGTATGGCTTGGCATTTTTCCGGGTTTGCTTCAATTCCTCTTTGTGTGAGCATGAAACCTAGGAATTTGCCTGCTTCTACCGCAAAAGTGCATTTTGCAGGATTGAGTTGCATGTCGTGCTTCCTTATAGTGTCGAACACTTGAGTCAGGTCGGACAGTAATGTGTCTTCGCTTTGTGTCTTTGATAAGTAGCACCCGCGTTCTTGAGACTGAAGGGCATCATGATGTAGCAGTAATTTACTTTCGGCGTTAAAAACGAGGTCTTTTCTTGATCTGGTGGATACATGGAGATTTGGTTGTATCCCGAGTATGCGTCCATAAATGAGAGGTATCTATATTCGGAGGAAGCATCTACCAGAGCATCGATACTTGGGAGTGGGTAAGGATCTTTTGGGCAGGCTTTGTTGAGATCAGTGTAGTCAGTACACATTCGCCACTTCCCATTTGATTTTTTCACCAAGACGACGTTGGCTAACCATAGTGGATACTTGACTTCTCTTATGAATCCTGCTTCCAGTAGTGCCTGTACCTGCTCTTCCACAGCTTGGGATCGCTCCGGTCCATGTTTTCTTTGACTCTGCTGCACTGGCCGAGATCCTGGATAGACTGCCAACTTGTGGCACATTAGCTTGGGGTCTATGCCTGGCATGTCTGCAAATTTCCATGCAAATAGATCGACATTATCGCGTAAGAATTGTATCAGTAATTCTTTTGAGTCTCCTCTTAGGATTGTTCCGATATTAGTTGTTTTGTCCGAGGTATCTCCGATCTAAACTTTCTCTATCTCACCTTCTGGCTGCGAACAGAGTTCCTCTCGTCGCTACACTCCGCCAAGCTCAATTGTATGAAACTCTTCTTCTCTACCTCTGAGGTTTAGACTTTCGTTATAACAGCGGCGCGCCATCTTTTGATCTGCTTTTATTGTAGCTATCCCTTCTGTAGTTGGGAATTTCATGGGTAGATGTGGGGTCGAGACTATTGCACCGAGTTGATTGAGTGTTGTCTGACCTATTAGAGCATTGTAGGCTGAACTTACGTCGACCACAATGTAGTCTATTTTGAGGGTCCTGGATTGGTTCCCTTTTCCAAAGGTTGTATGTAGTGATATGTATCCTAATGGTTGTACCGGGGTATCTCCCAGTCCGAACAGACTGTTCGGGTATGCCTTAAGCTCCTTGTCTTCTAAACCGAGTTTGTCGAAAGCTGTTTTGAATAAGATGTCGGCGGAGCTTCTTTGATCTATTAGTGTGCGATGGAGATTGGCGTTTGCCAGTATGATGGTAATGACCATGGGGTCGTTGTGTCCCGAGATGATCCCAGATGCATCCTCTTTAGTGAACGTGATTGCAGGGATGTCTGGTGCTTCCTCCTTTCCTTCGACATGATATACTTCTTTGAGATATCTTTTACGAGATGATTTGGAGATTTCTCCCCCTGCAAATCCGCCATGTATCATGTGGACGTGTCTTTCTGGTGTACGAGGTGATCGCGCGGTTCATCCGATATCTTCGTCCCTTCGTCTCTTTCTTTGATTATCATCTCGGGTTGCTAGAAACCGATCTAGTTTTCCTTCCCTCACCAACTTTTCTATGACGTTCTTTAAATCGAAGCACTCATTGGTGGAGTGACCTCACACTCGATGGTATTCACAATACTCATTCCGGTTTCCTTCTCCCCTTTTGCCTTTGAGTGGCCGCGCTGGGGAGATTTTCTCTGTATGACAGACTTCTTTGTATACGTCGACCAGGGATGCCCTGAGAGGAGTGTAATTATGGTATTTTTTTATTTTCTCCCCTTGTCGATCTTCTTTCCTTTTGGATTCCTTGTCTTTATCTCGGTAGGGGGCCCCAGATTTTGAGGTTTCTCCCAACCGAGCGTTTTTTTCCATGTTGATGTATTTTTCTGCTCGCTCCTATACTTCGTCTAAGGAGGTAGGGTACTTCTTTGATATAGATTGGCTAAAAGGTCCCTCTCGTAGGCCGTTGATGAGTCCCATGATGGCGGCCTATGTTGGTAAGCTTTGAATGTCCATGCATGTTTTGTTGAATCTCTCCATGTAGTTGCGGAGGCTCTCCCGTTTTCCTTGCTTGATCCCTAGTAAACTGGGGGCGTGCTTGGCCTTATCTTTCTGGATGGAGAATCTGGCCAGGAACTTTTTGGCCAGGTCATCAAAGTTTGAGATGGACTTTGGAGGTAGGTTGTCGAACCATCTGATTGCTGTCTTCGTGAGAGTTGTTGGAAAAGCTTTGCAGCGAACGGCATCTGAGGCATCGATAAGGTACATTCTGCTTCTGAAATTGCTGAGATGATGGTCGGGATCTGTGGTGCCATCTTACAAAATCATATCCGGGAGCTTGAAGTCTTTTGGAATTTTGGTTTTCATGATTTCCCTGGTGAATGGATCTTGTTCTTTGCGTGAATTTTCCTCAAGAGCGGTCCGAGGAGCTTTTTATTTGAGATCGGCTTCTAATTGCTGTAGTTTTTCTTCCAATTCTCGACGTCGCCGTACCTCTCTTTGCAGATACTTTCCGATCTCCCGTTGTTGTTGGGATTCTTTCTCAAGTTGCTTTAAGCGATCTTGAAGTGCTTCTATTGCTCCCGGATTTGATGAGTTTTTGTCTCCGTTGGATTCTGGAGCATCCTTCAATGTAGTGTCCATGTTCTTGTGCGGTGTTCTGTCTTCTAGATCTGAGTCGTGGTTGTTGTCATGGCCATCCGCCATGGTGTTGGGATGACTTCCAGGTTCCCCAGCAACGGCGCCAATATTCTGAGGGTTACCTGAAACTAGAGGTCGATCTCAGATGAGATCTTCTATATTGGTCGGAGATGGTGTGTCCGGCCGGCTGGTGGCGGCCGGAGTTGTTGTGTCCGACTTGTTGGACTTGCTGCACTGCTGATCCTTGGTCACCGGAGGGTGGGGGGTACCTGCAAGAGACTCCGATGCTTAAGTTAGCACGGGTATTAAACAGGTTTATTGTAGAATCAGAGTATGAGTTATACCTGGGTGCTCCAGTGTATTTATAGTAGTGAGATGTGACCTTCTTTGGATAAGATAAGTTAGTTATCTTATCTTATCTTATCTTTTGTTGAGGTCAGCTTATCTTCCGTGGAACCGCCCTTGTCTCTATCGGCTCGGGCTGCCTTTGGATCTGGGTCGTATTCCTTGAGTTGGGCCCTTCTTTGGGCTTTTCTTGTCGCTTTGGCCGACTTCTTCATAAAGAAGTCGGTCCGCTTGACCTAAAGAGGTCGGTCACTTTGCTACTGAACATCCCGGCACGGTCATCTCGACCCAGGGTATGAACAGGAATTTTTGGCTTCTTTAAGCAGTGGCATTGGCTAGGGGCTCTGCCTCGATCCACTTTGTGAAATAGTCTACCCCTACTATGAGGAATTTAACTTGTCCTGATCCCTGGGGGAAAGGTCCGAGGAGATCAAGTCCCCATTTTGCAAATGGCCAAGGTGAGGTTACGCTGATGGGCTCTTCTGGCGGGGCGATGTGAAAATTGGCATGTTTCTGGCATGGTGGGCATGTCCTTACAAACTGTTCATACCCTGGGTTGAGCTATCCGACCTGGGATGATTGGAGGCAAAGCGACCGACCTCTTCAGGTCAGACTACCCGACCTCTTTACAAAAGAGGTCGGCCAAATCGATAGGAAGGCCCAAGTAGGCCCAAACAAAGGGACACAGCCCAATCCAAAGGCAACCCAAGCCTACAGAGAGAAGGGCGGTTCCGTTGAAGATAAGCTGACCTCACCCAAAGATAAGATAAGATAACATAAGATAACTAACTTATCTTATCTAAAAAGGTCACTCTATACCATTATAAATACACTGGAGCACCCAAGTATAATTCATACTCTGATTCTACTAAAAAACCTGTCTAATACCCATGCTAACTTAAGCATCGGAGTCTCTTGCAGGTACCCCCCCACCATCCGGTGACCAAGGATCAGCAGTGTAGCCAACCAACAAGTCGGACACGACAGCTCCGGCCGCCGCCCACCAGCCGGACACGTCATCTCCGACCAGTACAGAAGAACTCGTCCGAGATCGACCTACAGTTTCAGGTAACCTTCGGAACATTGGCACCGTTGCCGGGAAACCTGGAAGTCATCCCATCACCATGGCGGACGACCATGACAACGACCACGATTTAGATCTAGAAGATAGAACGCCGCACAAAAACGCGGACACTACACTGAAAGATACCCCGGAATCCAACGGGGACAAAAACTCACCAAATTCGGGAGCAATAGAAGCGCTTCAAGGTCGCTTAAAGCAACTTGAAAAAGAAACCCAACAACAATGAGAGATCGGAAAGGATCTACAAAGAGAGGTACGACGACGTTGAGAATTGGAAGAAAAACTACAGCAATTAGAAGCCGATATCAAATCAAAAGCTCCTCGGACCACCCCAGACAAAAATTCACACAAAGAGCAAAACCCATTCACCAGGGAAATCATGAAAACAAAAATTCCAAAAGACTTCAAACTCCCGGGTATGACTTTGTATGATGGCACCACAGATCCCAACCACCATCTTAGTAATTTCAGAAGCAGAATGTATCTCACCGACGCCTCAGATGCCGTTCGCTGTAAAGCCTTTCCAATAACTCCCACGAAGACAGCAATCAGATGGTTCGACAACCTACCTCCAAAGTCCATCTCAAACTTTGACGACCTGGCCAAAAAATTCCTAGCCAGATTCTCCATCCAGAAAGATAAGGCCAAGCACGCCCCCAGTTTACTAGGGATCAAACAAGGAGATCGGGAGAGCCTCTGCAACTACATAGAAAGATTCAACAAAACATGCATGGACGTACAAAGCTTACCAACAGAGGCTGCCATCATGGGACTCATCAATGGCCTACGAGAGGGACCTTTTAGCCAATCTATATCAAAGAAGTACCCTACCTCCTTAGACGAAGTATAGGAGCGAGCAGAAAAATACATCAACATGGAAGAAAACGCTCGGTTGGGAGAAACCTCAAAATCTGGGGCCCCCTACCGAGATAAAGACAAGGAATCCAAAAGGAAAGAAGATCGACAAGGGGAGAAAATAAAAAAATACAATAATTACACTCCTCTCAGGGCATCCCTGGTCGACGTATACAAAGAAGTCTGTCATACAAAGAAAATCTCCCCGGCGCAGCCACTTAAAGACAAAAGGGGAGAAGGAAACCGGAATGAATACTGTGAATACCATCGAGTCCAAGGGCACTCCACCAACGAGTGCTTTGACTTAAAAAACATCATAGAAAAATTGGTGAGAGAAGGAAAATTAGATCGATTTCTGGCCACCCGAGATGAGGACCAAAGAAAGAGACGAAGGGACGAAGAAGCCGAACGAACTGAACGATCACCTCGGACACCAGAAAGACACGTCCACATGATACACGGCAGATTCGCAGGAGGTGGGATCTCCAAATCATCTCGCAAAAGACATTTCAAAGAAGTATATCATGTTAAGGGAAAGGAGGAAGCACCCGACATCCCTGCTATAACATTCACTAAAGAGGACGCATCCGGCATCATCTCGAGACACGACGATCCCATGGTCATCACTATCATACTGGCAAACGCCAATCTACACCGCACATTAATAGACCAAGGGAGTTCTGCCGACATCTTATTCAAAACAGCCTTCGACAAACTCGGCTTAGAAGAAAAGGAACTTAGAGCATACCCGAACAGTCTATTCGGACTAGAAGATACCCCGGTACAACCACTGGGATACGTATCGCTACACACAACCTTCGGAAAAGGGAATCAATCCAGGACCCTTAAAATAGACTACATTGTGGTCGACGTAAGTTCAGCCTACAATGCTCTAATAGGTCGGACAACTCTCAATCAACTCGGCGCAATAGTCTTAACTCCACATCTATGCATGAAATTCCCAACTACAGAGGGGATAGCCACGATAAAAGCAGATCAAAAGATGGCACACCGCTGTTATAACGAAGTCTAAACCTCAGAGGCAGAGGAGAAGAGTTTCATACAATTGAGCTTAGCGGAGTTCAGCGACGAGAAGAACTCCGTCCACAGCCAGAAGGCAAGATAGAGAAGGTTTAGATCGGAGACACCTCGGACAAAATAACTAACATCGGAACGATCCTAAGGGGAGACTCAAAAGAATTACTGATACAATTCTTACGAGATAATGTCGATCTCTTCGCATGGAAAGCCGCAGACATGCCAGGCATAGACCCCAAGCTAATGTGCCATAAGTTGGCGGTATATCCAGGATCTCGGCCGGTGCAGCAGAGACGAAGAAAACTTGGGCCAGAGCGATCCCAAGTTGTGGAAGAACAGGTACAAGCACTACTTGAGGCAGGATT
This sequence comes from Arachis hypogaea, assembly GCF_003086295.3. Classification (NCBI taxonomy): domain Eukaryota; kingdom Viridiplantae; phylum Streptophyta; class Magnoliopsida; order Fabales; family Fabaceae; genus Arachis; species Arachis hypogaea. The sequence goes on from NC_092051.1 coordinate 46,838,010, forward strand.
CATAAGAGAAGTCAAGTACCCACTATGGCTAGCCAACGTCGTCTTGGTGAGAAAATCAAATGGGAAGTAGCGAATGTGCACCAACTACACTGATCTCAACAAAGCCTGCCCAAAAGATCCTTACCCACTCCCAAGTATCGACGCTCTAGTAGATGCTTCCTCCAGATATAGATACCTCTCGTTTATGGACGCATACTCGGGATACAACCAAATTCCCATGTATCCACCAGATCAAGAAAAGACCTCATTTTTAACGCCAAAAGCAAATTACTGCTACATCGTGATGCCTTTCGGTCTCAAGAACGCAGGAGCTACTTATCAAAGGCTAATGAATAAAGTCTTCTCAGATCACATCGGAAAAATCATGGAAGTCTATGTGGACGACATGTTGATAAAGACACAAAGCGAAGATACATTATTGTCCGACCTGGCTCAAGTGTTCGACACTATAAGGAAGCATGACATGCGACTCAATCCCGCAAAATGCACATTTGCAGTAGAAGCAGGCAAATTCTTAGGTTTCATGCTCACACAAAGAGGAATTGAAGCAAACCTGGATAAATGTCAAGCCATACTCAACATGAAGAGCCCCACCTGTATCAAAGAAGTGCAGCAACTCAACGGGAGATTGGCTGCCCTATCCAGATTCTTAGCAGGAGCAGCGATAAGATCTCTCCCTTTCTATGCTACTTTAAGGAAGGGAAAGCAGTTCGAATGGATGACAGAATGTGAACAAGCCTTCCAAGACTTCAAGGAATTCTTAGGACGGCCGCCAATCCTATCTCGACTACGAGAAGGAGAACCGCTCATATTATATCTCGTAGTAGGAAGCCGGGCAATAGCCTCAGCACTAGTCAGAGAAGACGAAAATAGGCAACAACCCGTCTACTTCATTAGCAAAGCGCTACAGGGATCCGAGCTGAACTACCAAAAAATAGAAAAGTTTGCCTATACCCTCATTCTAACATCCCGACGACTTCGCCCAGACTTTCAGGCTCACACTATTAAGGTTCGAACTAACCAGCCAATAAAAGGAATATTGCAGAAAACAGATTTAGCAGGTAGAATTTTACAATGGGCAGTTGAGTTATCAGACTTCGACCTCCAATATGAAGCTCAGACGGCCATCAAATAACAGTATCTGGCCGACTTTATCACAGAATTCACAGATGCCCTGGAAATCCCCACATAATGGAATCTCTATGTGGACGGTTCTTCAAATAAAACTGGAAGCAGTGCAGGTGTGATAATAGAAAGCAACCAAGGAACCCAGGTTGAGCTCTCCCTCAAGTTCGGGTTCCTGGCCTCAAACAACCAAGCGGAATATGAAGCGTTATTAGCTGGTTTGAAGCTGGCTAAAGAGGTTGGAGCTCAAAAACTCAACATTTACAGCGACTCACAAGTTGTCACCTCACAGATAACGGGGAGCTATCAAGCCAAAGATCCCACCATGAAAAAGTATTTGAATAAAACCAAGGGACAGCTCGGACAACTCGGGGAATATAAGATCTGCCACATACCCCGCGAACAAAATGCCCGAGCTGACGCACTCTCGAAACTGGCCAGCACCAAACCAGGGGGCAACAATAGAAGCCTCATCCAGGAAATGCTACAGAACCCGTCAATCTCGGAAGAGGAAAAAGTCCTAGCCATAACAAGCCATGACCAAGGATGGATGACCCCCATCATCAACTACCTCAAAGCAGGAACACTCCCCATAGAAGAAAAGGAGGCAAAGAGGTTAAAAAGGGAGGCACAGTACTACACCATCATAAACAACATCCTATACAAAAGAGGGATCTTAATACCATTACTAAAATGCGTGCCGACCTCCAACACAGGGGAAGTGCTAGAAGAAGTACACGGCGGCATTTGTGGTAATCATCTCGGAGCACGAGCTCTCGCCAAAAAAGTACTCTGGGCAGGATTTTATTGGCTAACTCTACAGAAAGAAGCTACAGAATTTATAAAGACATGTCCACCATGTCAGATACATGCCAACTTTCACATCGCCCCGCCAGAAGAGCTCATCAGCGTGACTTCGCCTTGGCCGTTTGCAAAATGGGGACTCGATCTTCTCGGTCCCTTCCCCCAGGGGTCAGGACAAGTTAAATTTTCTCATAGTAGGGGTAGGCTATTTCACAAAGTGGATCGAGGCAGAGCCCCTAGCCAATGCCACTGCCCAAAGAAGCCGGAAATTCTTATATAGAAACATTGTCACAAGGTTTGGGGTTCCATATTCAATAACCACAGACAATGGCACTCAATTCACAGATGCAGGCTTCAGAAAACTAGTAGCCGACTTAAATATAAAGCACCAGTACACCTCCGTTGAACATCCACAAGCCAATGGACAGGCCGAAGCTGCCAACAAAGTTATATTGGCCGGGTTAAAACGGAGATTACAAGATGCAAAAGGAGCTTGGGCAGAAGAGCTTCTACAAGTCCTATGGGCGTATCAAACGACGCTACATTCCACCACGAAGGAATCCCCCTTCTGGTTAACATATGGAATAGAAGCAATGATCCCAATGGAGATCGAGGAAGGATCACCTAGAGTGGTTTATTACAATGAGGGAGCAAACTCCCAACTTCAGAGGGAAGAACTCGACCTACTACCTGAAATCCAAGAAAGAGCTCGGATCAGGGAAGAAGCACTAAAGCGTCGAATGGCTTCCAGATATAATCAAAGGGTCGTGCCGAGAAGTTTCGTGGAGAATGATCTCATCCTAATCCGAAATGATATTGGAACAACTCGACCAGGAGAAGGAAAGCTGGCAGCTAACTGGAAAGGACCCTACCGAGTTGTAGAAGTACTTGGGAAGGGCTACTACAGACTGTCTGAACTCGATGGACGAGAGCTTCCCAGATCATGGCACGCCTGCAACCTAAGAAGGTACTACAGTTAGAAAAAGTAAAAGATCTCATTATTGGATGCACTCTTTTTCCTGAAAAGGTTTTTTAACGAGGCACCAAGTTGAGACATAGACACTATCCGACTTAAAGGGATGAAAAATTCCCACATGTATATATTTGTACTTTCCTTTGAATAAAATATATTTTAGATATTCTACAAGATTTCAAGACGCATTAATCTGAAGCATTCATCGTCCGATTATAAAGCAACAGGTCGGCAAAAAGTGAAAAACAATTTCACTGCACGATCATGATAAAGATAACCGTCCGATAAAGGTGAAAACGCGATTCACCCAAAAGACTATCTAAAGATAACAACCACTTTCTACAAATCGGCAAAGATGAACACAGAATAATGTAAGAAGTTATCGAAAGCAATCCGGAAAAGAACCTGACGAGGTCTTATGGATTGCTAAATAATAACTTAAAGGCTGGCTGACGTTAAGAAGTCGGACCAAGTCAACCCAAGTTATAAGTAAACCCTGGAAAGTGGTCTGGCCAACCCTATTAAAGAGGATTACTTTAACTTAGAAGGGCCCGACATGACAAAGTCAGCCCAAAATGAAAAAGTTATAAAAGTAATCCCTGAAAGAGACCTGACAAAGGTCCAAGAAAGAGGATTACAAAAATAACTTAGAAGAGATCGACCTAACGAAGTCGGTCTCCTACAACAAAAGTCATAGAAGTAATCCCTGAAAGAGACCTAACAAAGGTCCAAGAAAGAGGATTACAAAAATAACTTAGAAGAGATCGACCTAATGAAGTCGGTTCCCTACAAACAAGTTATAAAAGTAATCCCTGAAAGAGACCTGACAAAGGTCCAAGAAAGAGGATTACAAAAATAACTTAGAAGAGATCGACCTAACGAAGTCGGTCTCCTACAACAAAAGTCATAGAAGTAGTCCCTGAAAGAGACCTGACAAAGGTCCAAGAAAGAGGATTACAAAAATAACTTAGAAGAGATCGACCTAATGAAGTTGGTTCCCTACAAACAAGTTATAAAGTAATCCCTGAAAGAGACCTGACAAAGGTCCAAGAAAGAGGATTACAAAAATAACTTAGAAAAGATCGACCTAACGAAGTTGGTCTCCTACAATAAAAGTTATAGAAGCAATCCCTGAAAGAGACCTGACAAAGGTCCAAGAAAGAGGATTACAAAAATAGCTTAGAAAGAACCGACATGATGAAGCCGGCCCAACCAAGCTACAAAGTTACAAAAAGTAATCCATAAAAGAGACCCACCAAGGTCCAACTAAAAAATGGATTACTAAAGATAACTGAGAAAAATCGACATGATGACGTCGGTCAATTACAAAATAAATTTGGAAAAAGACGGAATAAAGAAGTCGGTTATGGACTAGGATCCACGCATCTAAAAAACAGTTCAAAGAGACTGAGCAGCAAGGAGTTAAGACAGATGCAAACAAGCGTGACACAAAATAACAAACTTCAGGGTCAAACCCAAAAGCTTAGGAGCTACTCGTTGTGTTTTGTTTTAATGGGTTGCTAAAAGCAACCAAAAAGAATGTCATCAAAAGATACCAACTACAAAATAAAGAGTTAAAAGCTACAAGCCGGGCCAACTACACAGATATCTAAAAACTAAAGATCAGAAGACTTTTTAACAGCATCAGTCTGAGGAGAAGGAGGGCGAGCCTGTAGAGGAATAGCATCCACAGTACCATCGTCCCGGTTTAAGATCTGGCAGTCAGGATCAGAAGCAGGAGGGCCGACCTCAGCAGGAGGAACAGTAGGAGTTGACACCTTGGCAGAAGGAACAGGGAGAGGTTCAACATCATCATCATCCTCATCATCAAGGACAATCTTACCATCCCTGACGACATTCTCCAAGCTAAAGAGAGTGAGGTCAGCCTCGGGAACAATAATCCGAACCTGCTCCTTCAGGTTCTCGTAAGCAGCAGCCACACTGCCAACGAGATGACCTTAGAGCTCAGAGTAATCAGCCCGGGCATTTTCCAACTCCTCCTTCAAATACATCCCCTCTCGATAGGATGTGACATAACTCTCCTTATACCTTAAAGCCGTGTCCTCGGCCAACCGCACAGAAGCCGCCAGAGCAAGGGAACTCGCCTTTTCATTCTCCAGATTCTTCTCCAACTTGGCCACCTTTACTTCAAGCTCCTCCTTCAGGCCCTTCATCCGATCAAACTCCTATTTAGCCTCCTCCATAAAGGCTTTGGTGGCATGCAGAGGAAGATTCTGAGCAGTCCGGTATAGGGCAGCCCCCATGTATGCCATTCTAACACTGCTTCGAGTTATAAAGTCCAGATGGCGAAGGAGCAATACATCGTCCATAGGAAGGGCACCATAGGGACCGATTTGCTGATCCACAAATTCAATTGCATTAAAGTCAGGAGCATCAAGGTTGAAAGGCTTGGCTGTTTTCTGTTTCTTGTTGGGAGGAGCACCAGAACTAGAAGCAGAAGTCGGTGGAGGGTCAGCCAGACGAACTCGGGGAGTGGAGATCACTTTCCTCGGCCAAGGAGAACTCGGCACGGGCGGCTTCACTTGCACTTGGGAAGATCCCTCCCCGGCCGCCTTGGCCGAGATGTTTTGAGCAGCAGCAGCCTTCTTCGCCTTCTTGTAGGCCTTCATGGAATCATTATTTTTCAACATCTCTGAAAATACAGAATCAACCACAAAATACAAGTTACAACATAGGAGAAGAAAAGCTCAGAAGCAAGTATAAAAACAAGTCGGACAGTACCCAAAGCAGTTCGAACCAAAGATGGATCACTTAAAAATCTTTTCATTTCCAGATGGGGTGGTTTCCCCCACAAATCTTCAAGAACAACTACAAAGGCCCGCTCAACCTCATTAAGCATCTCCCATGTATAACGTGGCACTCTCACATTCTTTTGCCACTCTAGAGGAAAAGCAGGCTCGTCATTTTCATCAAGAAAAAAGGGGCGGACCCCCTCAACAGCACGGACTCGGAAGAAATAGTTCTTAAAATCTTTAAACGACTCATCATACAAGGCAAAAACTTTATGCCCCTGGGCCGATCTGAAAGAAACCCAGGAAGCTTTCTTTTTGGAGGAACCTCTGGGCTTGGCCGAGACGAAAAGATAAAGGAAAAGAGTTTCAGAAGGTGTTATGCCTAACTCTTGGCAAAGCAGTTGAAATATTTTGATAAAACCCCAGGAATTTGGATGAAGCTGGGATGGAGCAATGTTACATGACCACAACAGGTCGGTTTCAAAAGCAGTAAAAAGAAAAGTAACGTCTAACTGGATGAAGAAGTATTCATAAGCATAGAAGAAAGGACGCTCCCCCTCGACGAAAGTAGAAAAGCAAGCCCTCTCATCAGAATCAGGAGCTACAAGTTCATAATCCCTCTCCCGGGCACTGCTACTACAAATCCTATGACGCCTCCTCAGTTCTACACAAAATTCAGCATCCACGACAGAGACACACATTAGGACAAGGGAGTCCAGCCAATCAGACATCCCCTCGGGAACTTTGGAAGACACCTCTATAATGTTATTGCGAGAAGACATGACGCCGACTAATCCTACAAATAAGAAAAGAAGATTGGATTACTAAAAAACATCTCGGACAAGGGGCAAAACAACTCGACTAAAATGACACAGGCAAACACATAGGAAAAGAAAACCCCAAGACTCAAACCAAAGTCTTGAGGCATCCTTTGGAGGCAGAAACAAGGCAAGGTTTCAGGAAATCCCTACAGCTTACGTCCCAGCATTCATCAAAAAGAAGGTCCCAAATAACGCAAAGGAAGCAAAAACACAAAAGCCACTATCTTTCTACAATTTTACCAACAAAAGGGCATAGCAAACACCAAAAAAGCCGAAAGCAGGAAAATCGTCAAAGACACAACCTTTTTTCAGAAACAAACAAAATCATCATTTCAAAACCATCATCAGAAGCGCAAGCAAAAACGACGGCCACATGCAAACTCCAAAGGCATCAAGCAGACAGGAAAGGCAAAAAAAGTCACACAAAAGACGAAGAAATCCAAAAGCACACAACAATCAGGCACAGTAAAAGTAGAAAAATCCAAACTTTCTCCAAACAAAAATCATACTTTCCCTAAATCAGACAAGAAAATGACGCAGAAGAGAGGAGAAGAGAAAGCCAACCTGGAACAAAGAGAAAAGCGGCAAAAAGAAGCTGAAGACGGAAAGATAGAATCGCCCAAAGAATCACCAAGCAGTGCTATCACGCAAGAAAGGGCAGGACGAGGCAGATGAAAACAGAAAAGTGAGAGAGTAAAGGAAGAAGTTACAAGGAGAGCACGAAGGAGAGAAACTGTTTTTATCAAAAGATTCAAAAAAAAACCAAGGGAAGCGGGCAATTAAAACCAATTAATGAAGGTATTTAAAGTCGCGCATATTCCCAAGGTCAAAATACTTAATGCAAAAGCGCGTGTTTTCAAAAAGAAAAGCAAAAAAACGTTTCACATTCAAAAAGGCTCTACAGAGAAAGGAATTGACAAAATGCTTGAGTTCGGCTTCACTAAAGAGGGACCAAAGTCAAGGACTCGACCTCAACAAAAAAGACCGAGCTCAAGCAGGGGCACTGTTCATACCCTGGGTCGAGGTATCCGACCTGGGATGATTGGAGGCAAAGCGACCGACCTCTTCAGGTCAGACCACCCGACCTCTTTACAAAAGAGGTCGGCCAAATCGACAGGAAGGCCCAAGTAGGCCCAAACAAAGGGACACAGTCCAATCCAAAGGAAACCCAAGCCTACAGAGAGAAGGGTGGTTTCGTTGAAGATAAGCTGACCTCACCCAAAGATAAGATAAGATAAGATAAGATAACTAACTTATCTTATCTAAAAAGGTCACTCTACACCATTATAAATACACTGGAGCACCCAAGTATACCTCATACTCTGATTCTACTAAAAAACCTTTCTAATACCCATGCTAACTTAAGCATCGGAGTCTCTTGCAGGTACCCCCACCCTCCGGTGACCAAGGATCAGCAGTGCAGCCAACCAAAAAGTCAGACACGACAGCTCCGGCCGCCGCCCACCAGCCGGACATGTCATCTCCGACCAGTACAGAAGATCTCGTCCGAGATCGACCTACAGTTTTAGGTAACCCTCGAAACACAAAATCTGTAGCTTCTTTTTGTAGAGTTGGCCAGTAAAATCCCGCCCGAAGTACCTTTTTGGTGAGAGCTTGTGGCCCGAGATGATTGCCACAAATGCCACTGTGTACTTCCTCTAAAACTACCCTTGTGTTGGAGGTCGGCACACATTTTAGTAGTGGTATTAAAATTCCTCTTTTATATAGGGTGTTGTTTATGATGGTGTAGTACTGAGCCTCCCGTTTTAACCTCTTTGCCTCCTTCTCATTTGTGGGGAGTGTTTCTATTTTGAGGTAATTAATTATGGGGGTCATCCATCCTTGATCCTGACTTGTTATGGCTAGGACTTTTTCCTCTTCCGAGATTGATGGATTCTGCAGCATTTCCTGGATGAGGCTTCTATTGTTGCCCCCTGGTTTGGTGCTGGCTAGTTTTGAGAGTGCATCAGCTCGTGCATTTTGTTCGCGGGGTATGTGGCAAATCTTATATTCCCTGCATTGTCCGAGTTGTTCTTTGGTTTTATCCAAATATTTTTTCATGGTGGGATCTTTGGCTTGGTAGCTCCCTGTTATTTGTGAGGTGACAACTTGTGAATCGCTGAAGATATTGAGTTTTTGAGCTCTAACCTCCTTAGCCAGCTTCAAACCAGCTAGTAACGCTTCATATTCCGCCTGGTTGTTTGAGGCTGGGAACCCAAATTTGAGGGAAAGCTCAACTTGGGTTCCTTGGTTGCTTTCTATTATCACACATGCGCCGCTTCCAGTTTTATTTGAAGACCCGTCCACGTAGAGATTCTATTCTGTGGGGGTTTCCAGGGTATTTGTGAATTCTGCAATGAAGTCGGCCAAGTATTGTGATTTGATGGCTGTCCGAGCTTCATATTGGAGGTCGAACTCGGATAACTCGACTGCCCATTGTAAAATTCTGCCTGCTAGATCTGTTTTCTACAGTATCCCCTTTATGGGCTGGTCGGTCCGAACCTTAATGGTGTGGGCCTGGAAGTACGGGCGAAGTCGTCGAGATGTCAGTATGAGAGTGTAGGCGAACTTTTTTATTTTTTGGTAGTTCAGCTCGGATCCTTGCAGCGCTTTACTGATGAAATATACAGGCTGTTGCCCTTTGTCATCCTCTCGAACCAGTGCTGAGGCTACTACGTGACTTTCTACTGCAAGGTATAATACGAGTGGTTCTTCCTCTCGTGGTTGAGTTAGGATAGTTGGTCGTCCCAGGAAATTTTTGAAATCCTGGAAGGCTTGCTCGCATTCGGTTGTCCATTCGAACTTCTTTCCTTTCCTTAAAGTGGCATAGAAGGGGAGAGATCTTATCGCTGATCCTGCTAAGAATCTGGATAAGGCTGCCAATCTCCCGTTGAGTTGTTGTACATCTCTGACACAAGTCGGGATCTTCATGTTGAGCATAGCCTGGCAATTGTCTGGATTTGCTTCAATTCCTCTTTGTGTGACCATGAAACCTAAGAATTTGCCCGCCTCTACTGTAAAGGTGTATTTTGTGGGATTGAGTCGCATGTCATGCTTCCTTATAGTGTCAAACACTTGGGCCAGGTTGGACAATAATGTCTCTTCGCTTTGTGTCTTTATTAACATGTCGTCCACGTAGACTTCTATGATTTTTCCGATATGATCTGAAAGGACTTTATTCATTAGCCTTTGATAAGTAGCTCCCGCATTCTTGAGACCAAAAGGCATCACAATGTAGCAGTAATTTGCTTTTGGCGTCAAAAACGGGGTCTTTTCTTGATCTGGTGGATACATGGGAATTTGGTTGTATCCGGAATATGCATCCATAAACGAGAGGTATCTATATTTGGAGGAAGCATCTACCAGAGCGTCGATACTTGGGAGTGGGTAAGGATCTTTTGGGCAAGCTTTGTTGAGGTCGGTGTAGTCGGTGCACATTCGCCACTTCCCATTTGATTTTTTCACCAAGACGACGTTAGCTAGCCATAGTGGGTACTTGACTTCTCTTATGAATCCTGCCTCCAGTAGTGCTTGCACCTGTTCTTCCACAGCTTGGGATCGTTCTGGCCCAAGTTTTCTTCATCTCTGTTGTACCGGCCGAGATCCTGGATAAACCGCCAACTTGTGACACATTAGCTTGGGGTCTATGCCTGGCATGTCTGCGGCTTTCCATGCAAAGAGATCGACATTATCTCGTAAGAACTGTACTAGTAATTCTTTTGTGTTTCCTTTCAGGATCGTGCCAATATTAGTTGTTTTGTCCGAGGTATCTCGGATCTGAACTTTCTCTACTTCACCTTCGGGCTGTGGACGGAGTTCTTCTCGTCTCTGAACTCCACCAAGCTCAATTGTATGGAATTCTTCTCCTCTGCCTATGAGGTTTAGACTTTCGTTATAACAACGGCATGCCATCCTTTGATCTGCTTTTATCGTAGTTATCCCTTCTGTACTTGGGAATTTCATGCATAGATGTGGAGTTGAGACTATTGCGCCGAGTTAATTTAGTGTTGTCCGACCTATTAAGGCATTGTAGGCTGAACTCACGTCGACCACGATGTAGTCTATCTTGAGTGTTTTGGATTGGTTCCCTTTTTCCGAAGGTTGTACGTAGTGACATGTATCCCAGTGGTTGTACTGGAGTATTGCCCAGTCCGAACAGGCTGTTCGGGTATGCTCTAAGCTCCTTTTCTTCTAAGCCGAGCTTGTCGAAGGCAGTTTTGAATAAGATGTCGGCGGAGCTCCCTTGGTCTATTAATGTACGGTGGAGATTGGCGTTTTCCAGTATGATGGTGATGACCATGGGATCATCGTGTCCTGAGATGACACCGGATGCGTCTTCTTTGGTGAATGTGATTGCAGGGATGTCGGGTGCTTCCTCCTTCCCTTTGACATGATATACTTCTTTGAGATATCTTTTGCGGGATGATTTGGAGATTCCTCCTCCTGCAAATCCTCCATGTATCATATGGACATGTCTTTCTGGCGTACAAGGTGATCGCTCAGCTCGTCCGGCATCTTCATCCCTTCGTCTTTTTCTTTGCTCATCATCTCGGGTGGCCAGATACCGGTTTAGTTTTCCTTCTCTGACTAATTTTTCTATGATGTTTTTTAAGTCGAAGTATTCGTTGGTGGAATGTCCTCGGACCTGATGATATTCACAGTATTCGTTCCGATTTCCTCCTCCTCTTTTGCCTTTGAGTGGTCGGGCTGGGGGTATCTTTTCTGTGTTACAGACTTCTTTGTAAATATCCACAAGGGACACCCGAAGAGGTGTGTAATTATGATACTTTTTTATTTTTTCCCCCGTTCGATCTTCCTTTTTCTTGGATTCTTTATCTTTATCTCGGTAGGTGAAACCGGATTTCGAGGCTTCTCCGAGTCGGGAATTTTCTTCCATGTTGATGTACTTCTCTGCCCGCTCTTGCACCTCATCCAGAGATGTGGGGTATTTCTTTGATATAGATTGGCTGAAAGGTCCCTCTCGTAGGCCGTTGATGAGGCCCATGACGACAGCCTCTGTTGGCAAGCTTTGTATATCTAGGCATATTTTGTTGAATCTTTCCATGTAGTTGCGAAGACTTTCCAGATCTTCTTGCCTGATTCCTAGTAGACTGGGGGCGTGCTTGGCCTTGTCTTTTTGGATGGAGAATCTGGCCAGGAATTTTTTGGCTAGGTCGTCAAAGCTTGAGATGGACTTAGGAGTTAAATTGTCGAACCATCTAATTGCTGTCTTTGTGAGAGTCGTTGGAAAAGCCTTGGAGCGAACAGCGTCTGAGGCGTCGGTGAGATACATTCTGCTCCTGAAGTTACTGAGGTGATGGTTGGGATCCGTAGTGCCATCATACAAAGTCATATCCGGGAGTTTGAATTGTCCTCAGGGGTGGTCCGGGTAGCCTTTGCTTTGAGATCTGCTTCGAGTTGTAGGATTTTATCTTCTAAGTCTCGACGTCGCCTTACCTTTCTTTGTAGATCCTTGCCAACCTCTCGTTGATGCTGGCTTTCTTTTTCGAGTTGCTTTAAACGATCTTGAAGCGCTTCTATTACTCCTGGATTCGATGAGTTTTTCCCTCCGTTAGATTCCAGAGTATCTTTTGGTGTAGTGCCCGCGTTTTTATGCGGTGTTCTATCCTTTAGATCTGAATCATGGTCGTTGTCATGGTCATCCGCCATGGTGGTGGGATGACTTCCAGGTTCCCCGGCAACGGCGTCAATGTTCCGAGGGTTACCTGAAACTGGAGGTCGATCTCGGATGAGATCTTCTGTACTGGTCAGTGTCGACGTATCTGGCTGGTGAGTGGCGGCCGGAGCTGTTGTGTCCGACTTGTTGGACTGGCTGCGCTTCTGATCCTTGGTCACCGGAGGGTGGGGGGTACCTGCAAGAGACTCCGATGCTTAAGTTAGCATGGATATTAAACAGGTTTTTTAGTAGAATCAGAGTATGAGTTATACCTGGGTGCTCCAGCGTATTTATAGTAGTGTGGGCTGACCTTTCTGATAAGATAAGTCAGTTATCTTATCTTATTTTAAGTGAAGTCAGCTTATCTTCAAGGGAACTGTCTTTATCTCTATAGGCTTGGGTTGCCTTTGGATTTGGGTCGTGTTCCTATATTTGGGCCCTTTATTGGGCTTTCCTGTCGATTTGGCCGACCTCTTTTAGAAGAGGTTGGGTAGCCTGACCTGAATAGGTCGGTCGCTTTGTCGCCAATCATCCCAGGTCGGATAGCTCGACCCAGTGTATGAACAAAATCCCTCTCTTGTATAGAGTATTATTTACGATGGTGTAGTATTGTGCCTCCCGTTTTAACCTTTTTGCCTCCTTTTCATCTATGGGGAGTGTTTCTGTTTTGAGATAGTTAATTATGAGGGTCATCCATCCTTAATCCTGACCTGTTATGGCTAGGATTTTTTCTTCTTCCGAGATTGATGGAGCATGCAGCATTTCTTGGATGAGGCTTCTATTGTTTCCCCTGGTTTGGTGTTGGCTAGTTTTGAGAGTGCGTCAGCTCGGGCATTCTGTTCTCGGGGTATGTGACGGACTTCATATTCTCCTAGTTGTCCGAGCAGTTCTCTGGTTTTGTCCAAATATTTTTTCATGGTGGGATCTCTGGCTTGGTAGCTTCCTGCTATTTGTGAAGTGACGACTTGCGAATCACTAAAGATGATAAGCTTTTGAGCTCCAACCTCTTTAGCCAGCTTCAAACCAGTTACTAGTGCCTCATATTCTGCTTGGTTGTTTGAGGTAGGGAACCCAAATTTGAGGGAGAGTTCGATTTGGGTTCCTTTGTCGCTTTCAATTATCACACCTGCGCCGCTTTTGGTTTTATTTGAGGAACTGTCCACGTAGAGACTCCATTTTGTGGGGGTTCCTGGGTGTCCATAAATTCTTCGATGAAGTCGGCCAGGTATTGTGACTTGATGGCTGTCCGAGCTTCGAATTAAAGATCAAATCGGACAACTCGACTGCCCATTACAAAATTTTGCCTGCTAGGTATATTTTCTGTAAGATCACTTTTATGGGCTGGTTAGTCCGAACCCTGATGGTGTGGGCTTGGAAATATTGACGAAGTCGTCGAGATGTCAGTATGAGGGTATATGCAAACTTTTCTATTTTTTGGTAGTTCAGCTCGGACCCTTGTAATGCTTTGCTGATGAAGTATACGGGTTGTTGCCCACTGTCGTCTTCTTGAACTAGTGCTGAAGCTACTGCCCGACTTCCTACTGCGAGGTACAATGTGAGTGATTCTCCTTCCCGTGGCCGAGTTAGGATGGGTGGTTGTCCCAAGAATCTTTTGAAATCTTGGAAGGCTTGCTCGCACTCTTTTGTCCATTTGAACTTTTTTTCCTTCCTTAGAGTAGCGTAGAAGGGGAGAGATCTTATTGCCGATCCAGCTAGAAATCTGGACAAGGCTGCCAACCTCCCGTTGAGTTATTGTACCTCTTTGACACAAGTCGGGCTCTTCATGTTGAGTATAGCCCGGCATTTATCCGGATTAGCCTCTATTCCACTTTGTGTGACCATAAAACCAAAGAATTTACCAGCTTCTACTGCGAAGGTGCATTTTGCAGGATTGAGTCACATGCCATGCCTTCTTATAGTGTCGAATACTTGGGTCAGGTCGGATAATAGCGTCTCCTCACTTTGTGTCTTTATTAACATGTCATCCACATAGACTTCCATGATTTTTCCGATGTGATAAGTAGCTCCCGCATTTTTAAGACCAAAAGGCATGACGATGTAGCAGTAGTTTGCTTTTGGTTGTATCCCGAATATGCGTCCATAAATGAGAGGTATTTATATCCGGAGGATGCATCTACCAGAGCATCGATACTTGGGAGTGGATAAGGATCTTTTGGGCAGGCTTTGTTGAGATCAGTGTAGTCGGTGCACATTCGCCACTTCCCGTTTGATTTTTTCACCAAGACAACATTAGCTAGCCATAGTGGGTACTTGACTTCTCTTATGAATCCTGCCTCCAATAAAGCTTGTACTTGCTCTTCCACAGCTTGGGATCGTTCTGGTCTGAGCGTTCTTCATCGCTGTTGTACTGGCCGAGACCCTGGGTAGACCGCCAACTTGTGGCACATTAATTTGGGGTCTATGCCTGGCATGTCTGCAGCTTTCCATGCAAAGAGGTCGACGTTATCTCGTAAGAACTGTACGAGTAATTCTTTTATGTCTCCTCTTAGAATCGTACCAATATTGGTCGTTTTATCCGGGATGTCTCCGATCTGGACTTTCTCTACTTCGCCTTCGGGTTGTGGGCGGAGTTCTTCTCGCCTCTGAACTCCCCCCAGTTCGATTGTGTGGACTTCTTCTCCTCTGCCTCTAAGGTTTAGACTTTTGTTGCAACAGCGGTGTGCCATCTTCTGACCTGCTTTTATTGTAGCTATCCCTTCTGCAGTTGGGAATTTCATGCATAGATGTGGAGTTGAGACTATTGCGCCGAGTTGATTCAATGTTGTCCGACCTATTAAGGCATTGTAGGCTGAACTCACGTCGACCACGATGTAGTCTATCTTGAGTGTTCTTGATTGGTTTCCTTTTTCGAAGGTTGTGTGCAGTGAGATGTATCTGAGTGGTTGAACTGGGGTGTCTCCTAGTCCGAACAGACTGTTTGGATATGCTTTAAGTTCTTTTTCTTCTAGGCCGAGCTTGTCGAAGGCAGTTTTGAACAAGATGTCGGCAGAACTCCCTTGGTCTATCAGTGTGCGATGGAGATTTGCATTTGCCAATATAATAGTGATGACCATGGGATCATCGTGTCCTAAGATGATACCGGACGCGTCTTCTTTAGTGAAAGTAATCGCAGGGATGTCGAGTGCTTCCTCTTTCCCCTCAACATGATATACTTCTTTGAGATATCTTTTGTGAGATTACTTGGAGATTCCTCCTCCCGCAAATCCACCTGTATCATGTGGACGTGTCTTTCTAGTGTACGAGGTGATCGCTTGGTTCGTCCGACATCTTCATCTCTTCTTCTTTTTCTTTGTTCATCGTCCTGGGTGGCCAGGTACCGATCTAATTTCCCTTCTCTTACAAATTTTTCTATGACATTTTTAAAGTCAAAACATTCGTTGGTGGAATGCCCGCGGATTCGATGGTATTCACAATATTCGGTCCGATTACCTCCTCCTTTTTTGCCTCTGGGTGGTCGAGCTGGGGGTATTTTTCAGTGTGGCAAACTTCTCTGTAGACATCCACAAGGGACACCCGAAGAGGGGTGTAATTGTGGTATTTTTTATTTTTTTCCCCATGTCGATCTTCCTTCTTTTTGGACTCTTTATCCTTATCCGGGGAGGGATAGGTGGATCCGAATTTTGAGGTCTCTCCTAGCTGAGAGTCTTCCTCCATGTTAATGTACTTCTCCGCTCATTCTTGCACTTTGTTCAGAGATGTGGGATATTTTTTCGATATAGATTGACTAAAAGGTCCCTCTCGCAAGCCATTGATGAGGCCCATAATGGCAGCCTCTGTTGGTAGGCTTTGTAGGTCCAGGCATGTTTTGTTGAATCTTTCCATGTAACTGCGAAGACTTTCCCGATCTCCTTGCTTAATTCCTAATAGACTTGGGGCGTATTTAGCCTTATCTTTTTGGATGGAGAATCTGGCCAGAAACTTCTTGGCTAAGTCGTCGAAGCTTGAGATGGACCTAGGAGGTAGGTTATCGAACCATCTAATTGCTGTCTTTATTAAAGTAGTTGGAAAGACTTTGCAGCGAACTGCATCTGAGGCGTCGGTAAGATACATTCTACTTCTGAAATTGCTGAGATGATGGACGGGATCTGTAGTGCCATCGTACAAAGTCATATCCGGAAGTTTGAAGTCCTTAGGGATTTTGGTTTTCATGATCTCCCTAGTGAATGGATCTTGATCCTTGCGAGAGTTGTCCTCAGGGGTGGATCAAGTAGCTTTGGCTCTGAGATCGGCTTCGAGTTTTAGAAGTTTATCTTCTAATTCTGGGCGTCGCCTTATCTCCCTTTGTAGATCCTTCCCAGCTTCTCACTGATGTTGGGCTTCTTTTTCAAGTTGCTTTAAACGATCTTGAAGCGCCTCTATCGCTCCCGGATTTGGTGAGTCTTTGTTCCCGTTAGATTCCGGGGTATCTTTTGGTGTAGTGTCTGCGTTTTTGTGCGGTGTTCTGTCCCCTAGATCTGAATCGTGGTTGTTGTCATGGTCATCCGCCATGGTAATGAGATGACTTCCAGGTTCCCCGGCAACGGCGCTAATGTTCTGAGGGTTACCTGAAATTGTAGGTCGATCTCGGACGAGATCTTCTGTACTGGTCGGAGATGACGTGTCCGGCTGGTGGATGGCGGCCGGAGCTGTCGTGTCCGACTTGTTGTACTGGCTGCACTGTTGATCCTTCGTCACCGGAGGGTGGAGGGTACCTGCAAGAGACTCCGATGCTTAAGTTAGCATGGGTATTAAACAGGGTTTTAGTAGAATCAGAATATGAGTTATACCTGGGTGCTCCAGTGTATTTATAATGGTGTGGAGTGACCTTTTTAGATAAGATAAGTTAGTTATCTTATCTTATCTTTATCTTTTGGTGAGGTCAGCTTATCTTCAAGGGAACCGCCTTTCTCTCTGTAGGCTTAGGCTACCTTTGGATTTGGGTCGTGTTCCTTGATTTTGGCCCTTTTTTGGGCTTTCTGAGTGATTTGGCTGAGCTCTTTGAGAAGAGTTCGGGTTGTCTTGACCTGAAGAGGTCGGTCGCTTTGTCTGTAGACTATCCCGAGTCGGACAACTCGATCCTGGGTATGAACAGTAATCAAAGCTTAATCACTAGTTATGAACTTTAAATAGTAATTAGAGAAGATTAGAAAACTAGTGGAACAACAAAAATATCAAATAAACAAGTTTTCAGCAAAATAGAGGTCAAGCGTACGCATGCCCTGTCCCGCGTACGCACAATGACAAAAAGGGGTGGCCACATACGCAACACCACACCCGCATACGCGAGTGTCCCAAACAGAGGGGAACCCCTACATCGCGTGTTACAAGTCACGTATGCGTGCCTCAAAATTGAGTTCCCACGTACGCATACTAGTGCCCGCGTATGCGAGATCACATCGCAGTAGCCAATGTTTGCGTCGCGTGCACTGCTCCGCGTACGTATACCTTATAAGATATGTGAAATAAAACTGTGTTCAAGGTACAGTGATCGTTGCTCATTTTATGTATCCTTTCAAAAGCCAAAGGCTTACATTCAGAAATCCAAAATTCTTTTTAGGGTAAAGTATACTTTTTGTCCCTAAAGTTTGGTAAAAGTTTCAAAAATACTCCTAAGTTTTATTTTGTTTTAATTTTGTCTCAGAAGTTTCTTACTTGCATCAAATATACCCTCGATGGCTAAATTTTTAAAAAATTTGAAACCAATCTAACAATAATGCATGAAAATAATGCTTGACTTGCTTGTATTGAGGGTTGTTCTTATGAAATTTTTATTGAATTGGTCTTAAATGTTTTGAAAAATTAGCCGTCAGGGTATATTTGATGCAAATCGAAAATTTTTGGGACAAAATTGAAACAAAAATAAAACTTAGGGGTATTTTTGAAATTTTTGTCAAACTTCAGGGACAAAAAATATACTTTATCCTTCTTTTTAAAGGAGAAATCAGTTAATTCTTCAAAATCCAAAGCCTTTTTCTTTCTTATAAAATATTAAAAGTTTTCCCTAGATAGTATAAATGACCAACCTGTTCCAAGTATAAGTTCATTAAGTCTATGCTGAACCAGTTTGATTTTTCATACTTTACTAAAGCACAACACAAACCAGTCACGGCCTCCGGCCCATCACATAAGCAATTACGGCCTCAGGCCCAAACAACTCAATCAACATCCAATTTACCAAAAATCCAACTAATTTCAGTCACAAACACAAGTAAAGAGGTTCAAACACAATCAAAGTAGTTACATCAAGTATAGCTATTAGCAGTTAAACATAATTATTCACATAGGCAAACCAATTACAATATACACACCCGAACAATGTCACATAGATGCATATGATGAATGCATGTCCTATTGGCTGTAATATCATATTGTCGGTTCAACTGCCAACCCGACACATTTCCATGGGAATGTCACTTTCGGTTATGAATATAAAAGGGTAACCTCCCCAGGAATATAGTGCCCGGCCACTCTTGTGACTCGAAAGAATGTGAGCGAGATTCTCTACCACTGTAAGAACTGGAGTTTTTCACGTAAAACCATTTTAATAAAATAAATTTAGTGCCCGGAATAGATCAAAATCTAGAAGTTTTAAATTGAAAATATAAAGGTGAAATTTGGTTTCAATAAATTTTATTGAGTTGGAAAATGTATCTTCTTCGAAAAGTTTCTGTAAAAATACGTACTAGCGCTTAAGCTGGCAGTACCGGCTCTAGTCTATCCAGTACCGCGTATTTTAGAAAATAATATTTTGGAAAATTGATTTGTTGTTTTGAAAAGGCAAAAATAATTTAGAATTGAAAACCGGACACCAATCTTAAATGTTTTGGCCCAAAGTGGGCCAAACAAACCAAAAATGCTAACGGGTTGGACCGGACCTAAACCGGGCCTAAGGCCCAACATATATATGCTCATTTAATGATCTTTGAGCTCATTTTCCAGCCCAAAGAGAGAGAGAGAGGCGCGGTTTGAGAGAAGAGAGGAGAAGAGGTGATGTTACTATTTACATCCACCTTCCGTGAGCCATAACTTGAGCTATAGAACTCCGATTGACGAGCTGTTTATGGCCACGCGAAGCTCTTGTCAAGCTCTTCATTTCTATCTAAGAAAATCAGGTAAGAACTCGAAGCTCACACCCCAGTTTCCTGCCCTAGTTTCTGTGCGTTTTTGGTTATGGTTTTTGAGGAGATTTTGTGGTTTTGGTTGTTTAGGTTATCTCTAGTAGCGGATAATTGTTGGGAATTGTTGATAAACCCCATTTTTAGGATTTATCATATATAGAATCTAAGGATTTTATCAATGATCTTCCACACTTATTCATATAAAACTGCGTGATTTTGTGTTCCTTTTCCCATTTGGCTCATAGATGAAAATATGCTTCTTTTGCATCAAATTGATATATTGTAATCCCCCTCTATTACCATTCGATGCCTTGATCTGTTTGTTAAGTGGATTTCAGAAGTTACACGGCAAAAATGGCTAAGAGGAGTGAAGGAAGCATGCATAAATGGAAGGAGCATGGAATAAATTAAAGATTTGAAGTTTGGACATGTGCGCGCACGCGTACCTTGCGCGTACGCGTGGATGCGTACACCCAGAGCCAGCGCAGTGGAGCTGAGCAAGGAGCCAGCACGCTTATATGGCTGGGCCATATTCCTATGACGCTCGCGCGCACTGTACACCTGCGCGCAGATCGCAAAAGACCCCAGGTGCGCGTACGCGTACAGTGCGCGTACGCGCCGATGTGCGCACGTGATTTTTTAAAAGGAAAATGTGCCCAGCGATTTCAGGGAGTCCCAGGCCCTGTTTTGGAGCAGAATTTTAGAGGGAAAAGCTTGAGAAGACCAAGGATTAAGAGTGTGAGGACAATTAGTCATAATTCTAGATATTTTAGAGAGTTAGTTACATTTTGTTTTTAGAGAGAGAAACTCCAACTTCTCTCTAGGATTCGACTTCCTCCATTGCAATTCTCCTTTGATTTCTTGGTGAGATCTATTGCTAATTCACTTTTGTTTTGATACAAGTTGTAGACCTACTCTTCCTCTACTCCTAATTGATGCTCTTTTGATTCAATCTCTTAGATCTAGATTTGTTTGACATTGTTACCTTGATTTTGGATTAATGAATTGTGTAATTTCATTCAATTGCTTGACTGTTGATGATTGTTTGGATTAGATAGCTTTAATTCAATTTTCTTCTCTCAATTACATCATATCTTCTATGATTGCCTACCAATTGTTTGTGATAATGACAACCCTAGCTATGGAGTAGATTTCTCTTACTTGGCTTAGGGGTTGAGTTATTGGAGACACTTGAATAGTGGATATCAAATGTAGATTATGAATTGAGAATTGCTAATTGACTTGGAGTGCACTAAAGCTAGACTTCCCTAGGGTGAGACTAGGACTTGTGACTCAAGTTAGTTACTCTCACTTGACTTTCCTCCATTGTTAGGGGGTTAACTAAGTGAAGTAATAATCAATTCTTATCATAATTGAAGGAAACTATAATGATGGAACTTCCAATACTTACCCTTAGCCAAGGCCTTTATCTCAATTAATTGTTGTTTACTTTTGTTAGCTTGAATTCTTGCACCAACTCTCAAAACCACAAAAGATCTCCTAATAAAAATGATGTGCACTCTAAAGCAATTCCTAGGGAGAACGACCCGGGATCAATACTCTCAGTCATAGATTTTAGAATTGTTTGATGCGATATTTTTATGTTGGTTAGACTATACTCACGATTGGATTCATTGTTAATTTCTAACCGGCATAAGAATATTTCGGTTCATCAAAATGGCACCGTTGCCGGGGAATTTCTTATGTGTGCCATTCTATTGGTTAGTGTGAATATGTTAATATGTGAATATTTGCATTTCTCTCTTGATTGATTGTTTGTTTGATTGTTACATAGGATTAGATTTTTCCTAGATACTAATTGATGTCATGAGCTTCTTTTCCCCTTCATTGTATGACGCAATCACTACCAAATCCGAGCTTAGCCCCATTTGATCCGGAAATTGAAAGAACTTTGCTTCATATTAGGCAAGCTCGGAGGCGGTTAACATTTGAGGAAGGTGAAAAGGTTTTTACCAATTCACCAACCACATCTGAATCGTCATTTAATGAAGGCACTAATTACTCTTCCGTTGATACTACTAATAGTTCTTCTTTCGATCTAGGTTTTGACAACATGGCCGCTCCAAGGAGAGTTACTCTCAAGGAAGCGGGTGCACCGGATTTTGTTCTCCAACCTCTTCATGTGCTTCATCCCAACTTGAATGCAAACTTTGAATTCAAGACCGCTTTCATCAATCTCTTACCAAAGTTCCATGGACTTCCCTCACAAGATCCAATTAGACACCTCAAAGACTTTCATAGTGTATGCTCGACTACTAGGCGGGAAGGATCCGATGAAGTGGCTATATGGTTGTTTGCCTTCCCCTTCTCTCTTAAGGGAAGAGCCAAGGAGTGATTCTATACCTTACCTAGTGATGTTGTGTCCAATTGGGACTTTCTTAGAAGAGAATTCCTTCATAAATTCATGCCCGTGGAAATGACGGACAAGCTAAGGAAGGAGATCTCATGTATTGTACAAGGCGAGATGGAAACTTTATATGAATATTGGGAGCGATTCCGCAAACTTGACTCATGTCCCAGCCACATGATTGACACTCAAGTATTGCTTAGCTATGTGTGCCAAGGCATGAGGGAGCAAGATAAGAATTTATTGGATGCTTCAAGCAACGGTTCTTTGTCTAAGTATAGGACAGCGGAGGAGGCATGGCAACTCATTACTGACTTGGCCGAGTCCACTCAACATGCTAGACGGAGAGTCAACCGCCCAAAGGCCGTGAATGAAGTTTCTTCTAGTGGTGAGACCGCTACCCTTACTAAGACCTTGTGTGAAATGACAAGCCTTCTAAAGCAACTCCAAGTGAATCAACAATAACCTCCATCCCAACAACAACCACTACCTCCTCAACACCAACAAAGCCAACAATTGGTCCCCAAAAAGTATGTGGCATTTGCTTATGCTACTCCCACTACACGGATGAATGCCCGAGTCTCCAAGAAGATAACACTCTAGCGGCTACCCACAACTTTTATGATCGCTCCTACTATGAATGCCCCAATCAAGGATACCATTCACAAGGGAGCAATTACAACCAAGGGTACCCCCAACAAGGAGGCAATTATAACCAAGGGAGTAATAACTCTAATCAACAAGGGGGTAGGGACAATGGAGCAAACCAAAGTTGGAACAATAACACCTCACAAAACTGATACTCACAAAACCCTCCGAACCAACAACCGAACCAAGGAAAGAACTACCAAACCTATATACCACCTTATAGACAACTACCTCAACCAAACCAACCCCAAGCACCACAAATCACATACCATTCCACCTCTCCAAATCAAGATGACACACTCCGGTCCATACTCCAAAGACAAAAAGAACTCCAAAACACACTCAAATCAAGTCTCAATGGTCTCACGTCCACCCTCCAAGCTCTCATTGCTCGCATGGAGCCACCTTCTACCTCCACTCCTCAAGCCTCAACCTCTAGTGCCATACCTTCTCAACCTCTACCCAACCCCAAGGGTGGCATCAACGCCGTAACCTTGAGGTCCGAAACTCAATTAAAAGAGAGGGACTCAGGCACCTAGCCCATTAATAGTTGCTCAAGAAAAAGATGGAGTTGAGATAGAAGAAATAGAAGAGGAAGAGGAAGCACATGTGATAGTTGAAGATGAAGACCCTCAACCAAGGAGTGAAACCCCTAGAAAAGAGAAAATCTTAGAGAAAGTGGCTCAACCAATCCCATTTTCTACATTGGCAAGAAAGGATAAGAAGCGTGTAGAACTTGACCCAAAAATGGTAGAGATGTTCAAAAAAGTGGAGGTAACTATCCCCCTCTTTGATGCCATACATCAAGTGCCTAAATATGTGAAATTTCTTAAAGACTTGTGTATGAACAAAGATAGAATTCATGAGTTGGAAACCATTCCATTGGGGAGTTCTATTTCGGCTTTAATGGGGGCCATTCCGAAAAAGTGTGTTGATCCGGGTCCTTGCTTAGTCTCTTGTGTCATTGATGGAGTCCAATTCATTGATTGTATGTGTGACCTTGGTGCATGTGTTAGCATTATGCCTCTTTCCGTTTATCATCTATTGAAGCTCCCACCGTTGAAGCGGTCGGCGGCTAGGTTTGTCTTGGCGGACAAGAGCATAATAACCGTGACGGGTATTGGTGAAGATGTGTTGGTCAACATTAAGGGTTTGATATTTCCCATTAATTTCCATATCATTGAGATGCCACCAAGTGAATCCAAAAGGGCATCATCTATCCTACTTGGGAGACCATTTTTGAGGACCTCTAGATTCAAGTTGGATGCCCATTCGGGAACCTACTCATTTGAGATAGATGGGAGAGTTGTAAGTTTTAGCCTAGAAGAAGTAAGGTACCCACCGAAGAACCATTCCATATTCCGGTGTGATCTAATTGACAACATTGTGGCCGAAGTGCATTATCCAAAGCTAGAAGAGAAATATATGGTTGAAGAAGATAGTGAAGCTCCAAGTGAAGAAGTTCAAGTGACAAGCCAAGAGCAAAAGCTAGAATTGAAGCCACTCCCACCCCACCTAAAGTACTCATACCTTGATGAAGCCCACAAGTTCCCGGTGATTATAGCAAGGGAACTAAATCCTCAACAAGAAGAGAAGTTGCTAGTGTTTTGAGGAAGAACAAAAGGGCAATAGGGTGGAGTTTGGCGGATCTAGTGGGGATAAGCTCCCAAGTGTGTGAGCACCAGATCTTTTGGAAGAAGAAGCTAGACCTGTGAGACAACCTCAAAGGCGATTGAATCCCACCATTTTGGAGGTTGTCAAGAAAGAGGTAACACGGTTACTCGAGGCGGACATCATCTACCCCATTTCGAATAGTGAATGGGTAAGTCCCGTTCAAGTTGTGCCAAAGAAGTCCGGGTAACCACAATCAAAAATGAAAGCGGAAAGCTCATAGCAACACGGGTGCAAAACTCTTGGCGAGTATGTATAGACTACCGAAGGTTGAATTCGGCCACTAGAAAAGATCATTTTCCACTTCCATTTATCGATCAAATGCTCGATCGATTATCCGGTAAATCCTATTATTGCTTTCTAGATGGCTATTCAGGGTACTTCCAAATACACATTGCTCTAGAGAACCAAGAGAAAACAACATTTACTTGCCCTTATGGAATTTATGCCTACAAGCGTATGCCATTCGGCTTATGCAATGCACCGGCAACTTTCCAAAGGTGCATGATGAGCATATTTGTGGATTTTCTAGAGCAATGCATGGAGGTATTCATGGATGACTTCACGATATATGGTGATTCTTTTGATCATTGCTTGGATAGCCTTGAAAAAGTTTTGGAAAGATGTACTAAAACCAACCTTGTCTTGAATTTTGAGAAGTGTCATTTCAGGGTCAAGCAAGGTATTGTTTTAGGACATATTGTTTCCAAAGATGGTATTTCTGTAGATCCAGTAAAGATTAATATTATATCTAGCTTGCCTTACCCCTCTTCCGAGAGGGAAGTCCGTTCTTTCCTTGGACATGTAGGATTTTATCGAAGATTCATAAAGGACTTTAGTAAGGTAGCATTGCCTCTATCAAGGTTTTTGCAAAAGGACATTGAGTTTGATTTAAGCAAGGAATGCATGGAGGCTTTTGACAAGCTCAAGGTAGCATTGACCCAAGCTCCCATTGTGCGAGAGCCGGATTGGAGTCGGCCATTCGAAATAATGTATGATGCCTCAAATTTTGCCGTGGGAGCCGCGTTAGCACAACGCGAGGGTAAGAATCCATATGTCATAGCCTATGCATCAAAAACACTAGATGGAGCCCAATCCAACTACACTACCACCGAAAAAGAACTTTTGGCCATTGTCTTTGCCTTGGACAAGTTTCGAGCATATCTACTTGGTTCAAAGGTGGTAGTGTACTCAGATCATGCGGCGTTAAAGTATTTGTTGGCTAAGAAGGAATCCAAACCGAGATTGATTAGATGGGTTTTATTGTTGCAAGAATTTGACTTGGAAATTAAGGATATGAGTGGTACGCAAAACCTAGTGGCGGACCACTTAAGTCACCTTGAGTACACAAAAGGCGATACCACTCCTAGTAATGATTCTTTTCCCTTTGAGGGCTTGCATGCAATCTCGGAAACTATCCATTGGTATGCACCGATCGCCAATTACTTAGTATCTCGCTCCTTCCCTCCTAATCTCTCCAAACATCAAAGGGATAAGCTAAAAAGTGAATCCAAATACTATGTGTGGGATGACCCATACCTTTGGAGATGTGGGGCAGATCAAGTAATTCGGAGGTGCATTCCAAAAACCGAATTCCACTCAATCTTGGAAGCTTGCCACTCCTCCGAAGGAGGAGGCCATTTTTGACCTCAAAGAACGGTAAGGAAAATCCTAGATTGTGGATTTTGGTGGCCAACTCTTTTCAAGAATTCTTCTCATTTTTGTAAATCTTGTTCTCAATGCATTAGATTTGGTAATATCTCCAAGAAGGATGAAATCTCCCAACAAACCATGCTATTTTGTGAGATTTTTGATGTGTGGGGAGTTGACTTCATGGGGCCATTTCCAAACTCTAATGGTTTTCTCTACATGATACTTGCCGTTGATTATGTGGCCAAATGGGTGGAAGCGATACCCACCCGGACGGATGATGCTAATGTGGTCCTTTCTTTTGTGAGAAACAATATTATTTGTAGATTTGGGTCACCACGAGCAATCGTGAGCGACCAAGGTTCACATTTTTTCAATAAGAGAATGCAAGGGCTGATGAGGAAATATAGCATCATGCATAAAGTAGCCACGGCCTACCACCCACAAACAAATGGCCAAGCCGAGATTTCCAATCGGGAGATTAAACGCATCTTGGAGAGGATTGTGAAACCCAATAGGAAAGATTGGAGTGCTAATCTCATCGATGCATTATGGGCCTACCGAACAGCATACAAAATGCAAATTGGCATGAGTCCCTTTCGGTTGGTATATGGCAAAGCTTGCCACTTACCAGTGGAGATAGAGCACAAGGCATATTGGGCTATCAAGGAATGCAATCCGAGTTTGGGTGGAGCCGAAATTGAGAGGAAGCCACAACTAGCGGAGTTGGAATGTTTGAGGCTTGAAGCTTATGAGAGGTAAACTAGGGGTTAACTAAGTGAAGCAATAATCAATTCTTATCATAATTAAAGAAAACTATAATGATGGAACTTCCAATACTTACCCTTATCCAAGGCCTTTATCTCAATTAATTGTTGTTTACTTTTGTTAGCTTGAATTCTTGCACCAACTCTCAAAACCACAAAAGATCTCCTAATCAAAATGATGTGCACTCTAAAGCAATTCGTAGGGAGAACGACCCGGGATTAATACTCTCGGTCATAGATTTTAGAATTGTTTGATGCGATATTTTCCTGTTGGTTAGAATATACTCACGATTGGATTCATTGTTAATTTCTAACCGACATAAGAATATTTCGGTTCATCAATTGCCCCAATCCTCTTTGGACAAGGTAAAGTTTCTCATAAACCCTTGTAGTATTGTATGTTGTGGTTTCTAGGTTTTGATTTTGGTGATATATGTGTTGTTAGTTTGAGCTTTTGTGCTTTTTGGAGTTGTCTTGGCTTTTTGGTGGTTTCGTGCGTGGAGGATAATCGGCCAAGGTATGGTTTCGATTTTCTTTATATAATATGTAATGTTTCTAGACACTTAGGCTAGTTGACCTTAAGATAAGATTGAATGCTTGGGTGTATGCTTAATTGTATGTAAATTTGATGTTTGATGATAAGTTGTACGGAGGTGGATGAAGAATGTTGTGATTTATTTGTTGTTGATGAGGGTTATTGGTGTTAATGATATATTATGATGTTGGTTGATGTTGATGATTATGTATGTTGATTGTGGAAATATGAATGTTGATAATGATTGCTAATATTTAGGTTAAATGATGAGGAGTATGAATATTGATTTTGATGACTATTGTTGGAGGATGTGAGTTTTATGAGGATAATGTGATGAATAGACATTTAGATGAATTTGGTTAATGTCAGATATTGATTGGTGATGGTTATTGAAATTGATGAGGATTTGTAGTGGTTGTTGATGTTGTTGTTGGTTGATGTGATTATGAGTATTTATGATGGTTTTAGATGTTGATGATTAAGGGTTTTGGATGGTGTTGAATGGTGTAATTGGGATATTATGGATGGTTGAGTTGGGAGATGAATGGTATGGACTTCTATATTGTTTTGGTATTATTTGGGTTGTGATTAATTTGGTTTTGAATTGAGATTTTTGCCAAAATTGAGTTTTTAGTGTTTTTGGTAAAAATATATTTTTGGTGAACTTTGACGGGTCATAACTTGAGCCTCAGTTTTCAAAATTTGTTGGAAATTACTTTAAATTAAAGTCCATAGAAAACTATTTAAATTGATATACAATTTGCAAAAAGTGGATCTTTATGGAGGAAGTTATGATCATTCAAAGTTTGGTGTCAAAATCTGAATTCTGTGCATACTGCATAATTTGTGATTTTTGGTTTGTGTGCGCATGCACAGCCTTGTACGCACGCACACCCCTGTGAGTTTTTGAACCTGTGCGCACGCACAGTCTTATGCATACGCACACACAGGGGAAGGCTCACTGATGGGAGCGCTAGCACGCCCTGTGCGTACACACAACCAGCTAAGTTTGGCGAGCTGTGCGCACGCACACGTTGGAAGGCGCACTCTGTTGAGGGCGTTCGCACGCCTTGTGCGGATGAACAGAGTTGGAATTTTACTACTTGTGTGTACACACACCTCTATACGTACGCACACATTTGAAAACTTTCCTAGGCGTACGCGCGCACACCCCTGTGCGTACGCACATGCCTTGTTTTTCAACTAAAACTTTGTTTTTAACTATTTCACCTTCCCAACAAGCTTGTAACCTTCTGTGATACCTATTTAAGACTCTTTGGCTTATTTTTGGGTATTAAAACATGGGAAAAGGTCCTAAGAGATTTAATTTGGTATTTCTTTGAAAAGTTAGAGAACGGAGGTTTGGGTTTCTGGTGCATTGGGGATGGGTTTAGTTGAGAGAGAAGGAAGAGTAGTGAACTTGGTGAATACTGACAACAAATTGAGAACTGATGAACTAACGAGTTTGGAATGGAATTAAGAACTGATAATAGTTATTATGAGTTTGATGGATATTGAAGGAAAGTGTGCCAGGCACTATATCCTTGGAATGTTGAGAATTGATCATTGAAAGTGATTTGAGATGAGAATGGTGATGACTGGTGATGATTTAAGGTCAATGGACCTGTTGGATGTGGATAGTGTGCCAGGCACTATATCCCTGGAATGATTTATGATGAAATTGATGTTGTTGTTGCTTTCCTTCTCTGCCGCAAGAGTGTGTCAGGCACTATATCCTTGGACTGAGCATGCAAGTGTGCCAGGCACCATATCCTCGAAACGATAGTGTGCCAGGCGCTATATCCTCGGAACAAAAGCGTGTCAGGCACTATATCCTCAGACGTGGCAGAAAGGCGACATCCTAAAGAATGTGTCGGGTTGGCATTTATAGATCGACAAGTGATATCACGAGCCAATAGGGCATGCATTCATCATGTGCATCTTTTATGTGTTTTGTTTGCTTCGCCTAATTGCATCTCTTGCCTAAATGAATAATATGCTTATTTGCTAGTTATTTTACTTGTTGTACCTGTATATTACTTGTGTTTTCCTTACTTGTATTATTTGTGATTGTCTGGTATTGAGGAGGTTAGGTAGGCGGTGGCGAGGGGATCGCACGGAGGTTAGGTTAGCGAAGGTTGGGGGATACAGCGGTGTGATTAGTATTAGTTAGAATTTTCCTAAGGTTAGATAACCCTGTTTATGGTTTAAGTTCTTTATTTATTTAGTTTATTCTAAGCTTGAATATTCGTATTTGATGTGAAGTTCTAGGATTGCCTTCGGCGTCCCGAAGCCTTACATCTTACTTATTGGGCACTGTTACCATACTGAGAACCTCCGGTTCTCATACCATATTCTGTTGTTGTTTTCCCGGAGCCTTGGAATCTTTTTGCTTATTTTGTATTATCTCTCACTTTTGTATTTACTTTTGCCTAGAGGCTTACTTTGAGAGAAAAATTTGTATAAGTTGTTTTAACTTTCAGATGTCTGTATGGTCTGTATATAGCTAGCCGGCTTAAACTCCGCGAGCTGTGGCTAGATCCTCATACTATTATACTCTTATATTTTGCTACATTATATATATTCCTTGCGCGTTAAGTTTGTAGCTTCGTGAGTACGTTTTGTGCTTTTCAAATCCTATTTTTGAGTTGTATCATTCATCAGGCTTCTAGAATATATTACTTCTATATATTATACGTATAAGCTTTAGACTTGTCGTAACCTTTGATTAACCTTTGCTTTACAACACGAGGTAAGGCTTAGGGTAATTAGGGTGTTACAACCACAAACCTCACATCTCAACGCAAGCGGGACGAACCCCGTCCCTTATGCCTACAACTCAGTGCACGCACGACGAACCACCGCCTTTACGCCTACCAAACAATATCTCATCAACATCAGATCTCTCAGCATAAGTGGGACGAACCTGACCCTTATGCCTACAACTCAGCGCAAGCGGGACTAAACCCTGCCGTTACGCCTACTGAACAATAACTCATCAATCTCAATAATATCCATAATCAGTCAGGATCAAATCATAATCAAATCATTCTTGGCCCATTTACTTTCAATAACCAATGTATTCAGTTCACATCTTGCTAAGAATCATTTTTCTTTAAAATCTTCCTTTCAAAACGGAGCCTTTTATGTAACATTTTTCCAAAACTTCTAAACAACTTCAAAACCATACAAATCTTGAGACTTTAGTGGAGAATGACCTATCTCAATTTGGTAATAAAACTCCACAGCGAATGACCTATCTCAATTCCTTAAAATCCTTAAAATCATAGCTCCTTGATTTGAATTAATTAAGATAGAATTTAAATCGAAACCAAGTCATGTAACCAAAAATTTCATAACCAATTTCAAAACCAAATTACTTAAAATAAAACCAATCCATTTAAATTAAAACCACTTTCAGATTCACTCTCAAAATGTCACAAATGGAATTATTCAATCAAATTCCAATTTCTTTTAAATTCACCAAACTCCTCCGAATATGATTCCTTAATCAAATTCAAAATATAAACCCCTTTCACATTTAATTCAACCTCAAAATATAATTCATTTCTTAATTAAATCAAAATTTAAACAAAATTTTTTTCTAAATAACTTGCACTCAAAATATAATACTTTTTTTAACTAACTTAAATAAAATAATATAATTCTCAAATTCATAATTTTCTAAATAACCTTTCAAATAAAGTCCTAGATTTTATAGAAATTTCGGTAGCACCTCTCGTAAAACTTACACTTTGCCACCTTTTCGGGTCCCAGCCAAACCATTCCACAACCACAACCCTTTCCAACGGGTTCAAAATCAAATCAGTTCAAAAATCAAGCTGATTCCAAAAAGCCATATCATTTTCATATCTCAAGGAAACCGATTCAAAATGAAATGATTTTTCAACAAATCAAACTCATTTTCAAAACTTTAAAGAAACAATTCAGCAATCGTCCGTTTAACAAAACTAAACAATAATCCAATCAAACAATCAATCATATTCCTCCAAAACAACCAAACAGTGCATAAGACTTATGCATTCACTAAAAAGTGTATTTCTCACATCAATATCCATTTATAAAAATTCTAAATTATAAAATTGAGTTTTTAGAAAAACTTACCTCGAAAATTCGAACCTATAAGCCAAGTGTATTTCTCACATCAATATCTCATTATCATTCTCACTTATGAACGCGTGCCTGACAACCACGTCCGTTCTATCTGCAATAGCTTGAGTGTGTATCTCTTAGCCTCCTGGTCCACGACGCATGGTTGCCTCTCCTAACAACAGAGCCTTCCATTTCGTGAGATCAGAGTCTTCGTGGTATAGGCTAGAACCATTGGCAGCATTCCTGGAATCCAGAAAGTCTAAACCTTGTCTGTGGTATTCCGAGTAGGATTCGGGATCCGGAAAGTCTAAACCTTGTCTGTGGTATTCCAAGTAGGATCTGGGAAGGGATGACTGTGATGAGCTTCAAACCTATGAATGTGGGGCGCAAGTGACAGTGCGCAAAAGGACAATGGTCCTATTCGACGCTAGCGGGAACCGACAGATGATTAGTCGTGCGGTGACAGCGCATATGGATTTGTTTTCATCCGAGAGGATCATACAGCTTGCCATGGAAGGAGATAACGCAGGGTTGGAAGAAGACAATAGGAAAGTAGAGGTTCAGAAGCAACAAAGCATCTTCATACGCTTATCTGAAATTCCCACCAATGAATTACATAAGTATTTCTATTTTATTTTATTTTATATTTATATTTTAACTATCAAAACCTCATAACTATTTGAATCTGCCTGACTGAGATTTACAAGGGTGACCATAGCTTGCTTCAAGCCGACAATCTCCGTGGAATCGACCCTTACTCACGTAAGGTTTATTACTTGGACGACCTAGTGCACTTGCTGGTTAGTTGTGTGGAGTTGTGAAAAGGAATTGAGATTATGATCGTGCGTACCAAGTTGTTGGCGTAGTTGAGATCACAATTTCATGCACCAGCTCCCCGTCTTCTCTTCCGTTTGTGTTTTCTCTCCCTCAAATCAGATCGGTGGCGAACCTCCAGCAGCAGCGATGGAGCACACGATGGTGGCGGCTGGGCTCGTTAACGACGGCGGTGATGACGACGCTTGGCGACGACGAGCATGGACGATGGCGTCGGCTTCACAGGCAGCAGCAGCAATGCGATGCTCCTCGCGACGCCTTCCACCCTCGTGTGTCTTTGCTCCCTCGCGACAGCAATGGCGACACAACGACACAACGGCAATGACGCCCGTCGGCACCATCCTCCCTCTCCCCTCTCCTTTTTCCTGTGACCCTTTCTCCTTTCTCCCTTATCTTTTCTTTCTTTCCTTCTTCCCATTTCTCTCCTCCCCATTTCTGTGTTATGTGCGTGTGTTTGTGTTTTGGGAAGGGGTGACAACTAGGGTTTCAATTAGGTGATAGGGAGTGTATTTGAGTGTAATTAGGGTTAGGGTTTTAATTTGGGAATTTTGGATTTAATTTGAAATCTAATTAAATCTCTAAAATTACTTTAAAATATTAATTGTTGTATCAAAATACTAATTTATTTGAAATCAAATACTCTAATTGAAATAATAAGGTAATATGATTCTTTTTTTTTACTCCTAAAACTCAAAGTATTAAATCATAAAAATAATAATTATTTGAATTAAATCATATAAAAAAATTTATTACTTCATAACTACTAACTTTATAATTTAAATATAGAAAATAATTCAATAATTATAAAATTAGATAAAATTATAATTTGTAAATAGCCAAACTTCATTATTTTCGAATTTTCAAAACTTTAAGTTGTATATAGAAAAATACTCAATAATTATAAAGTTTGAATAAAAACCTTAATTTATTTTCAAATTCAATTAATCAAAACTGACTTTATTTATCTTTAACAAAACAATTTCTAAAATTAAAATTGTCAATAAATAAATAATTTGAAAATAGTTCATAATAAAATCTTTTAAAATTCCTGGGTCTTACATCATGCATCCTTCGGTATTTTGTGTTTCACAAGTGATCCACTACTAGAAACGTCAAGAAGAGTTTTGTCTTGTGGATGTAAGCCCTCACAAAAGTAGTTGATAAGCAACAAGTCTTGGATTTGATGGTGAGGACACGAGACACACAATTTCTTGAACCACTCTCAATACTCATAGAGCATCTCCCCATCATTTTGAATAATGCTTGAGATCTCCTTCCTTATGTGGTCAGTCAATTGTGGTGGAATGAACTTCTCCAAGAACTCCTTCCTTAGTAACTCCCGATTAGTGTTCACCTCTTTAGGTTGTGTGTAGAACCATTTTTTCGCAAATACCATAACCACTACTTCATCCGAACCATTCCATCTAACGGTTGAACAAACCACTTGAAAATGCTTCAAGTGCTTAATCAAATCCACTACAAGAAAAAAGCGTATTTTTAACAAAAAAAAATTGTTACAAAACGTCAAAATTTTGAAACAAAAGTTTTTTTTAACAAAAAAAGGGGCCGTTGCAGTAAGTCCCGTTACAAAAAGTTTTTGTAACAAAAAATGGAACTGTTACAATTCAATATGATATTTTGTAACAATTTTTTTTGAAACAAAAAACCAGAAACCGTTACAAAAGTGGTAACAAATTTTGATCTTGAAGGTATTTTTCGTGACAATCTATTTTTTCCTATCAACAAATTTTGTTACAAAATGTAACATGATTTTGTAACATTTTTTTCTTTAGTTACAAAAGCAAATTAATTATTTTGTAACAACTTTTTTTAATACAAATTGCATGCATAATTTACTAAATTATTTTTTAAATTAACTAATATATTAACTATTTTAATAAGCAAGTTTACATCTATATAATATGCAAAAATATACATAAGTCAAACAAGATCATTTTAGCTAAAATTGTTTTCAAACAAATTAATATTAGCGAGTATATGTCTACAAGTTCTACAAGTTCTACAAGTTCTACAAGTTATATGTCTTGCATATATAAGTTCAACCAAAACATAAAAGTTCTAACATAGATTAGTGTCTCTATGTATCAAAATATTCTTGAGCCCTCAAGGTAGCATATGATCACCAAGAAAGATTGGTGTAATTCCCCAGAATATTGGACTAATCATCAGACAATTCTCAACTCAAGGTTTGGATATCCAGCACGAGCTTTGTACCGTTCAAAAAGATCTTGAAGTGATGCAACAAACTGACTATGCACCGTAGCAACCTAATATGGAGAAAGATATCAAATTTACAAACAATATTAGAGATACCCCACATGCTTTACATTGAAATATAAGGTTCCATAAAAGGTTTGAATAAAGTTTTTTTTCATGGAAGCTAGAATCTTTAGTTAAAGCATAACACAAGTCAATGTAATGAACATTTTGGAGATGAATAGGGAACAATACAAGAGAGAAAAAGAATGCAGCATGTTAATATGTTATCCCAGGATAACTTAATGGATAAACGCTGCATGAAGGACATATACCTCTTCTGTTGTTGGTTCTGGATTTTTGTCAAGCTCAATCGGTCTACCCACAACAACATACATTGGATGCTTGAATGGTATTGGAGATCTAGAAGTTGAAAAGATGATTTGTGTTAAAAGATTAAACCAACTCAACTTCAAATATAAATTTAGTTACCCTGATTTTTTATGGAAGAAACATTGTCTAGAGAAAACATAGACAACGAAAATGATGAGGATTAACAAATTGGGATGTAGAAGAAACACACACCCAAAAATTCCCCAAAAGTATATGGGGGTGAACTTGATAGCCCTTGCAAAATTCAGAATTAACTTCCCACCAAGTTTCCACCATTTATAGATATTTGACTATAGCAAACATTGCAGTGATGAAGGAAAATGAGAAATGGTAGTTAATGACAAACATAAATCAGTAACACTAACATATAAGGATGTGAAACACTAAATAATTTATAGTGTTGTAAAGCTGATTTGGACAAGAAATAAGTACCTGTCCAAAACAGAAAACCGGAACAAGGGGTTGGCCCTTCTGAATTGCTATGCGGATAAATCCTTTTCTTGCCTTGAGATAGGCAGTCTACAGGGTAAAAATATCTTAATATCACTGACCCATTTAAAGTTTTAACATAAATCATGCAATGACAATAATGATGCTCATCTTGAAAGACACAATTTATTTCAAATCCTCTTCAGCATGTCTTTAAAATCAGTAGAAAGGAGAAATACAGCACAAAACCAAATATCAAGAAAAACCAGTAAGATGTAGGCACTACAAGATCTAACTAACACAATGTACTCCTTAATTATATTTACAATTTTTTTAGGAATTTTTTGACTATACACTAATATAATCATATAAGGAAAATGTAGAATGCCAGGTTCCTAGTATGTCATGTTATAGGATAGTTGGCCTCAACCATTTACATAGCATTAGAAGGAAAATTTCCCATAACAATATAATACTAAACTTTGCATCAATCATAGCACTACAATTATCAAAAATAGAATAAAAATACTAAAAAGGAATGAGATGGAACACACCTCGGTACCATGCTCCATGAAAAATGTTTCTTGCACTCCACCAGGTATTAAAATGCAACTGTAGCCATTATCCAAGAGGGAGAGGAAGTTTTTCTTTGTTGCTGGTGTAAGACCCAACTATGTCCATATGTGTCTCAAAAATGGTGTATAGAATACCTATGCATCAATTGAGAAAATTTTAATTACATACTTAAGAACCAATTACAAAGCAGAGTTGCAACTCTCAAGCGAAAGTCTTACTGCACTGCTAGCAAGAACCTTTATCTTTGGAAGAGGCATAAACCCTGTGTTGTCGGCAAGCGCAACAACACCAATTGGCAAAACCGAATGTGGTTCAAAACCAAAAACTGCACAAAGTGCATACTCATGTTACTATCAATAGCCAGCAATTGATAAAATACAATAAAAACAGGTACCATCACAATGGTTAACTAAACAACTGGACCCCTTTTTTTCACTTCAATACATTGTAAAATCCTTAAATTTGGGTCAGGCTATTGGAAGACTATGCACTGCCTGTTTTGACTCCATACTAACACTAATATTTTCAACCACAACATCAGCAGAATCAAGGTTCAATATTTCAGCTAAGATAATCAACTAACAACATAGTTAATAAGGATAATATAGTTACCTACTTTACTCAATTCACAAACACAAATATAAAAAAAAACAGAATCGAAATTACTAAAAAGAAAGCAAAAGCTAATAGCACTAATATTTTCAACCAGATATCAAAATAATATTTTTAGTCACAACATCAGCAGAATCAAGGTTCAATACTAAATTAAACTGCACTTACCTTCAGCAGAGGAGACGATCGGAGCAGACCAGCAGCAGAGGAACAAAGCATGGCTGAACCAGAAGACTTTAAAGAGTGCTACACAACACCAGAAGAAGACTCTTTTATTAAATCTTCATCATTTCACTAGCAAGCTAGGAGACAAACTTAAAAAAAACTCACCTCTACACTGCAGAATAACTACACCAGAAGAAGACCCTTTTATTAAATCTTCATCATTTCTCTTCTAAACCTACAATAAAACAGCAAAAATGAAGTCCACAAAATTAATATAGAATAATTATATATTAAAAAAAAACTCACCTCTACACTGCAGAATGTCAGAAGCAGAACCAAGTCAGCACTCAGCGACAGGTTGGAGCCGTTCCACCGTCGAAGATGCAGGCCACTAGCGAGGAGAGGTGACCGCACGAGCAGAGCTTTGGCACGAATAGAGCAGATCCAGCAGCGGAGCGAACCAACAAGAGGACGACAGAGACGGAGGTAGCAGATACAGAGGAGGCACGACGCCGGAGGCAGAGGAGGCGGAACACGGCGGAGCCAAGATGGCCAGTTCGACACAGATGGAGGTGAGCAGTGGCGCACACGAAGCAGATTTGACAAGCGACTGGAGACGCTTGCGACAAAACAAACACCACGGAGGACCACGACGCCGCCGCAAACGCTTCCCAGGGCCTACACCGGTGATTCTTCTTCCGGCAGCAGCTGCATGTTCCCTCGCAGATAGAGACGGCGCGGTGAGGGTTCAGAGTAACTGAGGGAGGCTTAGAATGAGGGGTGGGGACTTAGGGTTTTTTTACAACCTTACCTTCACTATCACCATTTGGTTTTTACAGCTTTACCTTTAGTATTTTAATTTTTTTTGGGATATATTTAATTATTGTTATTTATATTTATAAATTAATAAAAAATTTTAATTTCACAAATTAGTTTTTAGTTACTTTAAAAATCTGGTTATTAATTAAAGTTATATACTAATTTTCTAAAGGCATATAAATTAATATTTACATCATTTAAAAATTAATGAATATGTCAAAAATAATATGTAAAATATATTTTAAAAGAATTATAAGAACAATTTTTTTAATTTCTAAAACAAAATAAAATTATTTTAAAAAATTATATATACAATTCTTTTTTATTCTTAAAGTATTTAACATTTTGAAAAAAAAATTATAAAATATACATATATTTTTGTGACTCAAAAATAATTGTTACAAACAATGTTAAATTTTGTGACAAATTAATTTTTTGTTACAAAATAATTTGGATTTTTCAGACAAAAAAATATTTTGTTACAAAACATTTAGAGTTTTTGAAACAAAAAACTATTTTGTTACAAAATACTTCGAATTTTTGTAACTACTTTACTTTTTGTTACAAAATATTATAATATTTTGTAACAATACACCGGCGCGTTACAAAAACTAACATAATTTGTAACAAAAAAAATAGATTATTACAAAATATTTGAATGTTTTGTAACAACAAACAACATAGTTTTTTTTGTAACAATCACCAATTATTATTACAAAAAACTCTTTTTTTGTAACAATTTTAAATTTGATACAAAAGTTTTGTTACAAATATTCCATTTTCTTGTAGTGATCCTTTCTCGGCAAAACATAATGTTTAGGGAGCAAATTAATCAACTCGATGTTGAGCTCAAAATTTTCATGCAAGTAGAGGAAGCGCAATTGGAGTGATTGGAGAGTAATATCCGAAGCTCCCATCTCCTTGAGAGTGATTCTTCTAGGTGTGTCCATGTCTTCATTACCTATATCACTCAAAGAGGCATCAGAAATACCAACAGAAGAGTATAAAGTTCCTTCGTTGAATGTGGAATTGGAGTCACGATTAGAAGGCAATAGTGAATCGGATTGCTCGTCAAGAGCCACCAATTCACTATTCACAAAAGCTAACCGATGCTGAGCTTACCTAATATGTGTCAAAGTTCTTTCAATTTCTAGATTAAAAGGGGCTAAGCTCAGATCCGGTAGTGACCGCGAGATTCAACTTAGAAAACATAAGGCTCATGCAATTATTAAAAGCAAAGAGAAACTAACTAAAGAAAAGCAATTAATTACTAGCAAACTACTAGAACTAAGAGTTCTAACTAAGAAAAACAACTAAAAACTAATAAAGCAAAAACCAATAAAATAAGCAAAAACAAGTTATTCACACTATTTACATATTAACAATAACCAATAATCAACACACATTGCAAAGTCTCTGGTAACGGCACCATAAACTTCACGAGCGCTAAAGACTGGTTTAGAAAATTCGCTAATTAAAGCTTAAGATTCGTTGTAGATCTAAATCGGAATTCAACACTCTTCAAAGTTTAGTAAAATTTGTCATAAAGTTTATTCAGGAGTTTAATCCCCAATCATTTTTCTTAAACTTGCAATAAGGTATACAATTATTGGTTATGGAATTCGGGAGGGGGGTTGAGCACAAATTATGGAAATGTAAATTGATTAGAAATTAAAGAGCAATTAATAACTAAATTATAAGGAAATAAAATCAAAGAGTAAGTAAAGGGCTAACTAATCAAGTATGGAATAAGTCACAAAAAAAAATCAAGTATGGAATAAAAGAGTAATAATTAAAATGATAAATTGATAACTATACTAGAAAGCAACTAAATTAAACTGAAAATGATTAAGGTAACAAACTAGTAAAAGAGGAAAATTCAAGAGCTAAAAGGTCTTGACTAGGGTTGAGAATCAAGAATCACTATCATTGTCATTAACCACAAGCATGGTAATTATTAAGAGTTAATCCTACTTTGTCAATCTCTACACATTGAAAAAAGTCAAGTAAGCATAATTAACCTTAATTCACAAGTTCTAACTAACTTACTAGTTAAATTTAGTAAAAGACTAGCGTTAGTAAAAACAAGATCAACTAATAACTCTAAATTACCAATCAAAATTAGACATTAATGACTCAAGGTCACCTAATTTCTCAACCTCAAGCAAAGAAAATGAAAATCTACTCCATAACTAATGTAAACATGTTGTTAAACACTTAACGTGTATAAAAAGAAAAACATCATAAATTGCAAGAATTAACAAAAACTATAACTAACTACTAGAAGAAATTAATACTAACAACTCAAATAATAAGCATAAATAAAGTAAAAAACATCAAATTCATTCATAGAACTCAAGAATTCACATAGTTCATAAAAGTAAAAAATAAAGCAAAGTAGACTTAATAAGAAATCTAAGCAGAGTAATGTAAAAAACAAGAAAATAAGAGTAAAACTACAATTAAACAAGATTAAAATTCAAAACTAGAGATGAAATTGAAGAAAATTCAAGAAAATCTAGAGAGAAGTTGGAGCTTCTCTCACTAGAAACTATAAACTAAAACCCTATGAAAATTGAAAAATGAGTGAATGTGTTCTCATGTAGTCCCCTCCTCCAAGTTTTTGCTTCAAATTATCATCTTCCACAGCTGTTGGGGGCCCCTTGGGAGGCCCAAAATGTGAATACACATGCTTTATTAATCAAGGCACATGATCCGATCTCGCGCACCTGAGAATCTCGCTCAGGCGAGGAATTGGCGCTCGCGCGAGGATCTTGCTTAGGTGAGAGCATGTCTCTCATGCGAAAATTTCGCTCAGGCAAAAAAATCTCGTTTAAGCGAGCTGCCAGACAATTTCTCTTTTGAATTGTTTTCCAAATATGCTTCTTTGCTCAATTCTCTTCGATTCTTTGAGGTTGTTGATGCACCTTAACCCTGAAACACTTTAAAAAATTTCAACCCGACATCAAATGATATAAAAAGAGATTAAAAAATTAATAATTAGAAGCACAAAAAACATATTTTTCACATACGACTACATCGGAAGCAAGATTCGAAAAACTCAATTAATTAAGCTAAAATTATGTAAGTTAGTTGATAAACTCCATACTTTTTAACATAACTTAGAATGCTAAAATGGAGTTGATCATAGTGTATTAAATGAATTGATATTACTCGGATCTTGTTTACACTGTAAATAAGATACATTGATGTCCTCGTCTGATACATGTTATATCTGCACCTGTTTTCTTTGTTTATGATACGTGTGTTATCTCTTTTGTAATATATCAATTCGTTTACATTGTAAACAAGATAAGTAATGACTAAAATTATAAATTGACTCCAAATTGCATATTTAAATTGCTAATCTTTGTTTATTTAAAGATTAGCAAAATTCTTGAAATATTTTGACATAAAATTTAATAGATAATTATTTTTTAATGTGAAACAAATATAATTTTTCAATTGGGACACATATATATTTGTACATAATGACAGATCCAAAAAATTTTAAGAGTTAGGACGAAATAATATAGCAAAATAATAAAAAATATTATTATTAATATATTTAGATATTTAAATCTTGGTGTATATTAGTTAATCAAGTTTCTAATGAATAAATATAATTAACACACGTCTAAAAGTATATTAATTTAAAAATATTTTTTTATTTTAATATTTTAGTAATATTGTATGAGTAATACATTTATTATTAATACTAGTACCTAATCAAGTATCTAATATCCATTAAATCACATTTTTGTTGATTATTTTATAAGAAATATAACTTGAATGAACTAATTTAAAATATTGACTACCTTTTTTTTTGTGTTTGAATTTTCGTTGACGTCATGTGAGACAGACAAAAACTTTGTAAAAAAATAAAAATTCAAATCAAACAACCCAATTCTCTTTATATAATATTTTTTTATTAAGTAAATATTTAAATAATTTTTTGAATATTTAATTATAAAGTTAATATTTTATAATATTATAATAAAAGCTTTTTTAATAAAAATAATATTATATGTATAAACAAAACTAAATTAAAAAAAATAAAAAGTAAATAAATAATATATATTATAAAAATTATTAAATACTAATAATTTCATTTATATTTTGATTTTAGATAATTAAATAATTACATTATTGTTAGTTATTATTATTATTTGTTTTAAATTTATATAAGACAATATTTTTTTATTGTTGTATTAATATCTAGTAACATAAATGTTTTTACACATGATTTTTTTTTTGAAGTGCGAGACAAATAAATTATTATAATAGAAACAATTATTTACAAACACACTTATAATATATATATATATATATATATATATATATATATATATATATATATATATATATATGTTTTAAAAACTCAATGAGAATAATTATCCCCACACAAATATATATAGATCCGTTTCTATTTGTACATATATTTTTATATATATATATTTTTTAAATATTAGTGGGGATATTTGACCCCACAAATTATAAAGTAGATTTGTCTCTGATTACAAAACGATTACAGTGTGAACCTTGTTAAGGCTATGTACAAAATATACACAATTTTCTGGGTCGTCAAATTAGTAAACATTCAGCCGTAGAAAAAGGAAACAACATTGAAAATTTTGAACTCCAACTATAAATCCTATCCATACAATATGGCTCAAAACATGTAAACAATCAAAGAACTCAAGCACATGTAAAGAAACTAGCCAAACCATAGTAGTTATCTTCACATAGAAAAGTATAGGTAAATAATTTTAATCAACCAACTTTAAATAACTGTAATTAATAATTATAAATTTTATATTTTAAAAAATAAAATTTAAATAATTATTAATTAATAAAAATATATCAGTATAAAATATAATTAAAAATATTTGTTAATTTATTATTGATTAGACTCCTGTTAATTACCTAATAAAATTGTCTTTATATATATGAATTTATTATTGTTTATCTCAAAATTACATATTAAAATTATAAATTAAATTTTTTATTAAAATATAAAAAATATTAAGGGTATATTTAGTTTATATTTTTATTTTTTATTTTTTTAATATTTTATGTATTTTGAATTTTGTAAAAAAAATAAAAAATAATAAACATAATAAAAATCTAATTTTCTATTTTTATCCTTTTTTTATTTTACAAAATTCAATAAATAAAAATAAAGATGCAAACTGAATACACTCTAAATTTTTAATATATTTGTTTATATTTATTAAAAAATTTAAATTTTTTGCTAATAATAATCTTATGATGTAAACATAAATCAATAAGTTTGAAGATTATGGATAAGACTAGTCCTCTGCGGGTCCAGTGATAGTTTTCACCTGAAACCCAAGAAAACCGTCAAATCAAGTTAGGCTTAGCCCATAGAACGACACACATTTCGATTTCACACTTTGACTTTAGCCTCCTGCACCCGACATTGTCAATGAAGATTTATCGAATTTTTTTAATTAGAACCACAAAAAAAATGTCGCCCAACCATTGTTTGATGGGAGTTATGAACATTAATTGTTGGCTCGCTAATCGCAATACAACTATACAAGTGTGGGAATGGTGTGATTTTCATTGTTATGAAATTGAAATGATTTATCTAAATATATATCAAGCAGATGCAATTATGCAAGTGAAAATTAATAACATAAATTAGGTTGGGATATGATGGAATTCCACTTGGTGAAATCAAGCAAAAGTGACACATCCGCTGAAAATGGTGCAAGGATTGACATGACAAAGAAAGCCTAA
The DNA here is from genome assembly GCF_003086295.3 of Arachis hypogaea. Lineage (NCBI taxonomy): Eukaryota > Viridiplantae > Streptophyta > Magnoliopsida > Fabales > Fabaceae > Arachis > Arachis hypogaea. The sequence continues at coordinate 46,880,844 of NC_092051.1, forward strand.
TAGCGTTTTATTTTTAATATTTTATTTTCAAAAATTTGTACAAGAAATTAAAAGAATAAATTGTATTATTTTATTTTCAAAATTTTAAAAATGAAAGTATTAAAAATATAAATAATAAATTAAAATGCATACGATAAACAAGTTTCCTTTGTTTTAAAAATATAAAGGGCACACAGTAAATTGATTTATTTATGAGTTGGGGGAAGAATCGTGTTGGAGTAGCAAACTCAAATTCCAACACGGCGCCATGTGTTGCTGACTTGGACTTGGACCCACCAAATCAAAATCTTGTCCCTAGGTGGCTAGTACTGGCTACCATTAATATATATAGTCATTTATTTTATTCTATTTTTCGAAAATTCTAGAGATTAACTTTGTTTTTGTCAACCCTGATCAAAGTTGTATTTTTTCTATGGGTTTCCATCTAGTGTACAGATGCATTTTGGTACAGATTTATAGATTTTTATTTTTATATGGTTTAAAAGCGTATCATTAAAAGTATTGCTTAAAGAGAAAGTGTTACCCTTAATCGTTAACTTGGCTCTGATACCAATTTTTACTCTTCATATTTTACTTCGAATAAGTTTATAATTTGTATAATTTGCAAAATCATAAAAATGTTGACCATTTCTACTAGTATTTATAATTCTGATTTTATTTGTATAGTTTTTCAATCTTATTTTAGTTTATAATATTCTTTTTTGCAAGGATTATTGTATATAAAATCTTTTATCTGTTTGTCTTTTTCTTTAATATAATTTCTCAAATCTTCAAAAACTTCTTTTATTTCTACACTTTCTGTTGTTTCTAAATATCTTTTTAATTTTTCAACCTCATTCTCCATTTTTTCTTTCAACAGCTTTAATTCTTTTAAGTCATAATATGGTTTTCCAGGCATTTATAAATTTTTTAAGTTTAACTCCAACTTGTTTATATTTATTCTTATTTCTATCCTTTTTATTATAAGGTCATCAATTTCGATCTGAAGATTATTTAATTCCCTTTTATACTCTTTTATTTTACTTTTTAATTTTTTCGCTCTTTTTCTTTTTATTTTATTTTCTGGTCTTTCAATCTTTGTATGCTTCATTATTTATTTTAGAATTTCTGCAAATTCTATCATCGCTTCATCACTATTTTCTAGAGATTCTATTAATTTTTCTAGCTCTTCCACTTCTCTTTTTAACTTGTCATAGATTATTTTTAGAGCTTCAAATGCTCTTTGATTTATTTCAGAAAACTGTAAATAATTCAAACGATTTTCTCTTTCAAAGAGCTCTTGTTTCTTATCTTGATAAGTTACATATATTTCTTCTTTATTTATTGTCATAAGGGTTTCATTTAATTTTTCGACCTTTTTTGTTAATTCTTTTATTTCAGAATTTTCTTCTTTAATCTTTAACTTAGATAAACTTAAAGGGCTATTAATTTTAGATTCTCTTATTTGAAAATTTGATGAAACCAATTTTTCTGATGGTTCTTTTAATAATAGAACTGAGTTTTCAATAGCTTTATATTTTGGTATTTCTGTTTTTACAATTTTCTGAAATAGTTCATCGACATAAATTCTTTCTCTGTTTTTAAATATTATACTATGATGGCTATTTGTTAAAGCATAATTTATTGCATATGTTATTGAAAATGGTTCATCATCTTGTTCCATTAGATTCTTTCTATGAAATTTATAAGCCAAACTTATAGATCTTCCAAGATTTTCAGTTGATAAAGGTATAGCATATCCAAGATGGGCATTAAATTTAATATTTACGTTTGCCAAATTTCCATGAACAATTCCAATTATTTGATATATCGGGTCATCAGTAATTCTTTTGTCACAGATTGCTAAACTTATTGGTGAATTAATTCCTTTCATATATGTAGATTTGATTAAGACTTGTATAGTACTAATATGAATCCATCCAATTTTAGATCTTTTTTGTTGATCCTTAATTTTCTCAATCTGTTTACTTAATTCTTCATTATTTATCAAAGCTATTTCAAGTTCTCCATTGGCAGATTTTATCTTTATAGGAGCTTCAAGTTAAATTTTTCCATAGTATATTATATTTTTTCTATTAAAAACTTCTTTTAAAAGATTTTGTTTATTAAAGTTTTCATTTGATTTGAGATTTAATTCTGTTGTTAGAACAGCCTGTTTTTCATTATCTAATAAAGTAGTTAATCTATAATAATCAGATTCTTCTGTTAATTCTAAACTTTCTAAATAATTCATAATTTAAAGATTAAGATGAAGATGTACCTTTCTGGAGAAAAACTTCCTTTATTTAGTATATTTTACATAAGGTGTTTTTATCTCCAGAGGGGAGATTGTAGATGCTAACTCCAGAGGGGAGTTTAGAATTATTTTTCCCTAAGGGAATTCTTCCTCAGACTATAGAATCGCCTTGGCAGCTTCCTCCTTGCTCTCCTAGCATATGAGTACTCTTAGCCTCCTGCTTTCTATTGTCTGATGATTCTACAATTGCCTAAGCAACCTATTTATAATAGTTGGGTTTGATGGACAATTTCCATCCTTACCCTTCTTATGACGTCATTGCTTACGTCATTGTTTGTTCTTTTGCACCAGCTACATTGTTGGTGCTCTATGACCTAAGTGCTTACGTCACTATGCAATAATGTTGAGAGATGCTTCAGATGCACTGTCCTCTTCTTTTATCATGTGACCCTCAGATGCATTGTCTCCTTCCTTCATCATGTGAGTTGATTCTGTTTCATTATTGCTTTCTTCAGATATCTCTGAGGCACATAGCTGGCACTTGTGGTCTTCTCTGTCTTTTATTAAATAGCAGAGATTCCTCTTTATCCCTTCAGGGAGCTTTTCTAAAAGTCCAGATAAGTTGTAGAATGCTGATTCAAATTCCACCAAGAGTCTCATCTCTCTTTCTTCAATTTCATTTCTTTTACTGGACACAAGCAGAGTATTTCTACTTTTATAATTAATCCTTGTGTGAGATTCCTTCGTTATTTTTTGAGTTCTTTCAAAGACCCTTGCTAATGTGCTGGCTAACCTTCCTTCATGACTGTAAATCGTTAAATCTTGAATCTGATCGATTGGTTGAAAATTTCCTGGGAAGACGGACATGAATATTACTTGGTGTGCTGGAACCAAGCATTCTTCTTCTTCATTAAAAATAGGTTGACTGTTTGTAAATTTTAGGGATATATCCCTTGGATTTACATTGTCAATCATATTTTTAAATCTCTTTACTGCATCAACGAATCCTGCAGAAAACTCACTAATGATTTTTAGATCATTAAAAATTAAAATTGTATCAATTAATCCATATTGGAAAAACTGATAGGTGTCAGATGGGGAAGCATCTGGGAATATAACCAGCTTTGTTAGCTGTTCTTTGGCAATAGGATAATATCCCAAAATTGCCCTTTTTTCTTCAGTCCAATTCAGGACTATGTTAAGGGTTTCTCTGAGATTTGATCTATAGACCCTTTTCTTTTCCTTGATTTCAGCCCTTGTAGGAATGTTTCTTATTATCCCTGTTCTCTGGGTTTGAACTGGAGCTTTATCTGCTCTTTTTAAGGTTTGCTCTGGATGGAGAGCTTCATATTCCCTGAAGGATTCCTTTGCCTCTTCCAGTGTTAGAAAACCTCCTTTATGAATTATCCTTGATTGATGTGTGAATGGTGCTGCTTTTTCCCAGGCATCATATACTCCTTTCATGGGGCCATTATAAATTACATAATATTTTTTATCTTGGGTGGATTTTTTAATGATTTCAGCAATTGTTTTATTTTCTGAAATTTTTTCTTCACCTGATTTGTCCACCACGCTTAGCTGGCTGAACTCTGATGGTTTTGCTTGTTGTGTTGATTTCATTGCTTCGATGGCCTTCTTGAGAGATTGGATTTGTGTCCTTATTTGCTGACAATGCTTGCATTTTTCGAGTTCTTGCTCATACTTTTGAATTTCTTGATCTAATGTGTTGTAGACGAACTCCATTCTCTTGTTAATGTATCTGCAATAACATTTTTGTCACCCTTAATATATTCAATTTTTATTGGATATTGTAACAAAAATAATTGCCATCTTACCAATCGTCCATGGTTATAATCAACTTTTAAATTATATCGTATGAAACCTGTTAGGTAACTTGAATCTGTCCTTAATGTAAATTCTCTGGGTAGTAAATCAATTTTCCATTTCTTAAGAGATTTAATTGCTGCTAGAGTTTTCTTTTCATGAGTGGTATATCTCTGTTCTGTTGGAGTAAAAGTCCCTGAAATATACCTGCAAAGTAATTCCTTTGGGGAATCTTTAGAATCTAGTGATTCTTTTTCTTGTTCCAAACTTTTTATAGCTTTCTTAGCTTTTAGACATCCTGACCAGGTTATGTCTGAAGCATCTGTTTCTACTATTAAGTAGTCATTTTCTTCTGGAATATAAAGTTCTGGAAGTTTTTCACATAATTCTTTAATCTTTTGAATTTGCATACTATCTTTTTCATCCCATTTCCATTCTTTTTTAGTACTTATTTTTGGAAATAAGCTTTTAGTGTATTCTGTTATATTTTTTAAAAATCCTTGATCAGAAATATAATTTATACACCCTAAAAATCTTTGTAATTGTTTTCTATCTTCTATTTTATTAGGAAATAAATTTATCTTTTCTAGGACATTTGGCTGAAGTTTTAGCTTTCCCTGAGTGGATAGAATTAATCCAAGAAACTCTATTTCTTGTTTTGCTATTCTTGCTTTCTTTTTGCTAAGAACTAATCCTTTTTCTTTACATCTTTCTAAAACTATTAATAATTTTTGAAGATGATCTTCTCTATCCTGTTTTGTAAAAATTAGTATATCATCAATGTACACTAAAACAAATTCATTTAACTCTTTTAGATTTTCTTCCATAAATCTTTGATAAATACCTGGGGCTTGTTTTAATCCGAATGGTAATACATTCCATTCGTAGAGCAACACACTTGTTGATTCTTTTGTTGGGCAAGTAAAAGCAGTTAATTTCTTTGTTTCTTCGTCTAAACGAAGTTGCCAATATCCTGATTTTGCATCAAGAGATGAAAACCAAGTTGCTCCTTTGATTTTTTCTAAAATAAAATCTTTTCTTGGAAGTTTATGAGCATCACCAATAGTTGCTTCATTCATCTTCTTATAGTTAATAACCATTCTTCGTTTTCCCCTTTTAATTTCATTATTGTTTTCGACATAAAAGGCTGGAGCCGCATGAGGACTTTTACTTAATCTTATAATTCCTTTTTCCAAAAGATCTCTACATTCTAGTGAAAACTCTTCTCTATCTCTTGCGGAATAAGAAATTTTATTTGGAACATTTATCTCTTTTGTAGGATCTTTTAATTTAATACTTACTAATTCGTTATTTGTATTTTTAATATCTAAAGGATTTTCAGCACAAATTTCATCCAAAAGTTCTTCTATCTTTATTTCAAGATTATTTTTTGGGATATTTATCTGAAAGTATAAATTTAAATAACATGTCTCTAATATAGAAAATATTTTAAATTTTAAGATCTTATCTATAGTAATAGTCGGTATTTTTATACGTTTTGATTTTTGATTTATTGAAGAATCGTGTGGAGCTTTTAAAACTATATATGTTAATTCTTGAATGAATGGATGATATAGCTTTAAAAAATTATTTCCTATGATAAAATCCATTCCAGAATCTAACATATATATAGATGGAACAATGAACCTATAATTTTGAATAAAAATTTCAACCATCTCTGCTTTTTGATTAATTTTATGTATTGATTTGTCAGCTATTCTAACTCTTAATGGTTTCTTTAATTTTTTCCAATCAAGTTTTATATTTGAACTAGCAAAGCATTGTGTTGCTCCAGAATCTATGAAAGCATTTATAAACTTTTCTGTTATTTTTATGGTAATAAATGTAGCATTATTACTCAGTCTCTGAGTCTGTTTCCGAGACATATTCAAAAATATAGTCTAAGTTATCATCAGATTCCTCTAAAGGTTCCATGAAACAAGACTTAGCAATTTCTATTTGTTTAGTAAGATCCTTTTTATCCTTCTTTTTCGGACATTCATTTGCATAGTGTCCTTCTTCTTGGCAATACCAACATTTACAATTTTCTTTTTTATTCGGACAATAGTTATTTCTTTGTCTTTTGTTTTTATTATTATTTTCCTTTCTAAAATATCTCTTTTTTCTCCAGTTTGGATAGTATTTTCTTTTTCTAAATTGATATTTTCTTTTTCTTTGAAAATTTTTATTAAGACCATATTTTTGAGGTATCTCTTCATTATCTTGACAGCAAATTCTAATTATGTTTGCAAATCTTTTTTGAGTTGCTTCTTGCATACAACGTTCTTTTATTTCCTCTCTTATTGCAGAGGTTGCTCCACCAAAGTTATTTTCAATTGTTCCTCTATTTATTTCTCTTATAAATCTTCCCATTATAAATTCATTAGCAGGATATGGAAGTTTTGTTATATACATACTAAGATAATGATTTTTATCTTCTTCTTTTAATTTGTAATAATGTATTCTATATTCACATATATAAGACTCCACATTACATAGATCATATATCTGAATATTAGCTAAATGGTTTTTTGCTTCTTGATATTCTTTATTATAAACTTCTTGTCTATGATCTATAATATTTTTTCCAAAAAATTCCTTATATAGAATCATCATTATATATAATATCTTATCATAAGCTGTAGTTTTTGTTGCTAATTCTTCTATTATTTGGTTTTCTATTGATGTCATATAATCTCTTATAGTTCCTTTAGTATGAAACCCTATGTAATTCCAAATATCTCTTCCAGACAATTCACTAAGTTTTGGATTAGTAAAGGCTTCTAATAAAAAGGAATTCAACCAATTTTCGAAAATTTTTTTTTCGTTCTTTTTGCAGTCTAAATCGAGCATTCTTTCTCCTTCCATTTCCTGGATTTTAGGAACATATTTTGATGGTATTTTTGTATATTTTGAATCTTTATTTGTAAACCCTTTTTTAAAAGCATAATTATCAAAACATGTTTCCCATTTAAATTGAGATTGATTATCCTTAGATGTTCCAGCTTCATTTTTTACTTGTATTGGAATTGCTGGTTCTTCGTCACTTGAATAATCTAGAATGTGTTCTTCATTTTCTATATTTTCAGAATTTACTAATTCTTCTTCTATTTGAAAACCGTGTTCCATAATATTATTTTCTTGAGCCATTTTTAATTGTTTAAAAAGCATTGTAACTTCTTCTAATTTTTCTTCAATATTCATAATTTCAATGGTGGTTTTACTTTTAAGTCTGTTATGTTGATTATATTTTGGAATTTTTCTTCTTTGGAATTCTCTTTTTCCTTATTTCTTTGAAATTTTATGGATATTAATATTTCTTCAAGCATATCTACTATAGAATTTAATTGTGGGTTAAAAGTATGATAAAGATGTGGGGAATCATTTCCATGGTAGCATTTTTTAGAAATTCCGTGTAAAAAAAAAGTTTTTTCAGGTTTTTGAAGTCCTTCAATAAAGCTTATAGTAAAATAAAGATTTTGAGAAAAATCATTTTGTATTGATTTTAAGAATTCGGTGTCATTACAGTTAACATTCGTTAAAATTATTAATTTTTGATCTATTAATTTTGATAAATTAATTATTTCTTCTCTTAAATCTTCTAATTTACTTTTCTCCATTAGGTGACGCTTTTCTTTGTGAAGAGCTACGGTTTTAAGTGAAAAGTGTGGCTTTAGAAAGTGTGGTTTAAGTAAGCAAATCTTTAAATCTGTACAGATTTAGATCTGTACCATATAATTTTCTTTTTACATATAGAGATAATGATGTGAATAAGTTTATCTTACGTATACACAAATCATATAGGCGATTTATTTCTTTTAATATATAATCGACAAATTTATTTTAACTAATATGTAGTTTATTTTTCTCTTAGAAAATTTTGTCACTTTTTAAAAAATGTGAATATTGAATATATATATATATATATATATATATATATATATATATATATATATATATATATATATATAGTTAAAAAAATTAGTGACCATTTAATATGACTCCAATCCATCAATTTACTTTGTATAACATGACGTACAGAATTGTATTATTTCTTGAATTAATTAGTTTTAAAACATATTATCTACTTTTCAGTTTGTTACCCTTTAGCTTGAATGGCAATTGAATTTTTTTCAGTTGGTAACTGAGATTTGTGTATTTAAAAATTCTGCACGAGGTAGGATTTAAACAAAAGACTTGAGAGATAGAAAGCAATGTAACTTAACTACCATTAGGTCATACTACTTCTAATTATATATTATGCTTTCTTAAATATATTTTATAACTATATATTATTATATTTTCTTACTATATTTTCTAATATATATATATATATATATAATCTAAAATATTCAATTAAATATTATTGTTATACTTATATTTATTTTTATTTCATATTTACTATTTCTTAAATTAACTATTCTTTCAATTGTAAAAAATTATTAAAATAAATATTAAATTTGATTAAACATATATAAAAATAAACAAAAATATTTTTATTAATTATAAATTATTTATTTTTTAATTTATAGGTGTTTAATAAAATTTAATATTTTGTTTTAATGATCTTATATAATTAAAAAACATTACTTAAGAAAGAATGAATATAAAATAAAAATAAAAACTAAATAAATATGAAAATAATATTTAATTAAATAATTTAAATTAAATAAACATCTTAAAATATAATTATAGTTTAACATAAATCTTAAAATATCTTTCAAACTTAAAAAATGTCATCAACCAAAATAATATGATCTGATCAAAATATACTAATAAAACTAAAATTAAACATAGAATTACAAGTCATCATCTAGATTTTTAATGATACAAAAAATTAAACAATTCTGGTTCCAATGAATCGGAATAGAAATTAAAACTCTATATTGGCTTACCTATGTCTCATAACCCTTTGAAAGTTTTATAATGAAAGAATGAGCATTGGCTACTCTTGTAGCTTATTCAATCTCAACTTGGTCAGCATCAGATCTTTCTGAGAATATGTTTTCTCTAATTGTTGTCGCAAACAAAGTCGGTTCTTGGCTTACTAGTCCTATTTGCTGTCTCAACCATTTTAGCTTCAAACTATTAACATTATTCCCACCTAGCAAAACTTTTTCTACACATAATTTCTTCAATTACTTAGTGTCACATAACATACCATACCATATCATATGGCCTTTAATTAATATGCATAACTTCAATTCCATATTTTTTAACAAGCAAGTAAACTACATACTAAACAAAAATAGTTTTTAGCAAAGAAGAGCTTCTTGGCTTTTAGCAGAGAGCTTGGTCAAAGTGATTGTGTAAATGGCTCCAATGACAGCTATCAAAGGAACTACAACGAGAGTGACCAGTGCTAATTACCACATAGCATTGAATCCCACAGCAAACCCAGAAATAAATGTGCCAAAGTAGTGAAAAAACTATCCATGTCTTACTAATAATGAGAACAGAAAAACTCAATCTCTTAAACTCAATAATTACATCAGTTATCCAACTAAATAATTGCATCAAAATAAAAATGAAGTTAAGAACAATGTAAAAGAAAGAAAGATTAATAGTTTTTAAGCCAATTTTAACAAAGCTTATCACAATGATTAACAACAACAAAAAGCATTGAGGGAACAACAAATCAGTAACATAGGCAGTGCAAATTTAAAATTTAAAAGTTATCAATTTAAAATTTATCATCAAATACAATTAGTGAGCAAAGTCAATCAACCAAGTACTGACTGAGCATTCTGTTCTAATTCTATGACTGAGAAGCAACAAATTCAGCAAAAAATTCAAGTTACAGCAATAAATTTAACAAATCCTAGTAAAGTCCCGATTTACAGCAACATTTAGATCAGCAACAAGGCAAATTTATTGATTAGCAATTTAGCAACATGTAAAAATACAGGAAGAAGGGAAACGTGGAAAAGAGGGAATATGGAAGCGATGGTTCAGGGACTCACCAATGGTCGATGGTGAGTCAGCGACCACTCCACGGAAGGCGATGAAGCAAGAGACAACTGTAACACCCTAATTAGCCTAAGCTTTACCTCGCGCCGTAAAGCAAAGGTTAATCAAAGGTTACGACAGTTCTAAGCTCATACATATAATATATAGAAAGAATTAATATTATCTAGAAGCCTGATGAAGGTATAGCTCAAAACATGATTTAAAAAGCGCAAAACGTACTAACGAAGCTACTAACTTAAAGTACAAGAAATAGATACAATATAACAAAATATCATAGTATAATATGATAAGAATCTAGCCACGACTCACGGAGTTTAAGCCGGCTAGTCATATATATAGACAAAACAATACCTGAAGTTTAAAATAGCTTATACAAGTTTTTCTCTCTCAATACAAGCCTCTAGGCAAAAGCAAAATACAAAAGTGAGAGATATGTATAAACAAAACAAATCAAAAGACTCCAAAAGAAACAGGATCCTCCGCTTCTGTGACCATCTAAGCAACTCACCAAGGTGAGTTGTGACCTGCATCTGAAAAACACAACAAAAATATGGTATGAGAACCGGAGGTTCTCAGTATGGTAACAGTACCCAGTGATGTAGGATATAAGACCCCGGGACGCCAAAGGCAATCCTAGACTTCATATCCATCACAAGATCTCATCTTAAAGCATAACTTAAACAATAAAGCATATATATATAAATCTTAACATAAATAAACAGGGTACTCTATCTTAAGGGATTTCTATTCTAACCAAACACCGTTGTCCCACAGCCTTCACCAACCTATCCTCCATGCGATCCCATCGCCACCACCTTCCGAACCTCCTAAATCCCAACAGAAATCACAATTAATTACAATGCAAGTAAAACATAAGTAGAAGCATATAAGGCAAGTAATTCAAGTAGCAATTACGCATGTTATACAAATAAGCATACAATTACAAGTCGGCAAAGCATACAAACAGATAGAAGATGCATATGATGAATGCCTGTCCTATTGGCTGTGATATCACATTGTCAGTTCAACTGCCAACTGATAAACCCCAATTTTGTGGTTTATCTTGTGCTTAATTTGGGGGATTTTATCACCTTTTCCCACATTTATTCAATGAAATAGCATGGTTTTGTAATTCTTCCTTGAATTGTGCTTAAATGTGAAAACATGCTTTTTAGGCCCTAAAATTAGTGATTTTAATTCACTTTAATTCCATTTGATGCCTTGATGTGTTTGTTGAGTGATTTCAGGTTCATAAGGCAAGTATCGGATGGAAGGAGTGAGGAGAAAAGCATGCAAAGCGGGAGAACACATGAAGAAATGAAGGAACCGGAAAGCTGTCAAGCCCGACCTCTTCGCACTCAATCGACCATAACTTGAGCTACAGAGGTCCAAATGAGGCGGTTCTAGTTGCGTTGGAAAGCTAATATCCGGGGCTTCGAAATGATATAAATTTTGCCATATGTTGCTTCGCGCTCAGGGGTGCGCACGCGCCATGTACGCGTGCGTGCCGATTCTGCCGTGGCCCACTAAGGTGAAATCGCCCCCAGCAATTTCTGAAGCACTTTGGGCCCAACCCAACTCATTTCTAATGCTATTTCATGCAAAATTCAAGCTTGGGCAAGGGGAGAGCAATTGTTTGTAGTGTAGCATCATGTAGTTTAGTTTCTAGAGAGAGAAGCTCCCTCTTCTCTCTAGAATTAGGGTTCTTAGGATATTCCCATCTTAGATCTAGGTTTAATTCATGCTTTGATTTACTTTTCCTTTACAATTTCTTGTTCCTCTACTCTTTCTCTTTCTAATTTTGTAGTTCATTCTTGAAAGTGCTTACTTTGTTGTTGATGCACTTTTGTTCTTCCATTTTCCTTTAATGCAATTTATGATTCATGTTCTTTTATTATTGATTAGCTTTATTGTTGTTTAATTCCTTGAAATTGAGTAGTGTAGATTTATATTCCTTGCACTTTTTACTATGCTTTTCTTTTATGCCTTCTAAGTGTTTGATAAAATGCTTAGTTGGATTTTAGAGTAGAATTTTATGTTCTTGGCTTGGGAAGGTAACTTAGGAACTCTTGAGTTGCTAATGTCCAAGTGATTGAAGATTGGGAGCCATTAACGCTAGATCTCACCAATTGATTAGGTGTAAAACTAGGACTTATGGACTTGGATTGACATAGCTCACTTGACTTTCCTTTACTACTAGTTAGAGGTTAACTTAGTAGGGTTGATCCTTGCCAATTCTCATGTTGTGGTTAGCGATTAGGATAGAGATCCTTGACCACCTAACCTTGCCAAGACCTTTTTGTTAGTTTATTTCCTTTGCCATTTATATTTCTTGTCCATCATCTGAAAAACCCCAAAACATACTCCATAACCAATAACAAGGCACTTTATTGCAATTCCTAGGGAGAACGACCCGAGGTTTAAATACTTCAGTTTATAAAATTTAGGGGTTTGTACAAGTGACAAACAAAATTTTTGTATGAAAGGACTATTGTTTGGTTTAGAACTATACTTTACAACGAGAATTCATTCATTAGTGAAATTCTAGACCACACAAAAGTCTCGTTCATCAAAATGGCGCCAAGATCGAGATGAACACTAATGAACACTTTGAAGATCAAGATGAACACTAAGAACAAATTTTGGAAATTTTTAAGAAAATAAAAACACAAAGGACACCAAACTTAAAAATTTTTATATTTTGGACACTAATAATTCGAAACTGCACAAGAAAAACATGGAAAGAAACAAAACAAGAAAAACTAAAGATCAAGCAAGGAAAATAAACAAGAACAGCTTGAAGATCAATGAAGAACACAATGCATATATTTTTGAAAATTAAAGAGAAATTAAAACATGCAATTGACACCAAACTTAACGCATGAAACTAAACTCAAACAGAAAACTCAATTATTAGTTTATTGAAAATTTTTGAAAAAAAAATTTAGAAAAAGAAAATAAGGATTTTAAAATTTGAACAAAAACAATAATAGAAGAATAGAAGACTCAATTTTAGTGACTCTAAACCAAAAAGATAATTTTTTCCTAATCTAAGCAACAAAATAAACCGTCAGTTGTCCAAACTCGAACAATCCCCGGCAACGGCGCCAAAAACTTGGTGCATGAAATTGTGATTACACTTTTCACAACTTCGCACAACTAACCAGCAAGTGCACTGGGTCATCTAAGTAATACCTTACGTGAGTAAGGGTCGCTCCCACGGAGATTGTCAGCTTGAAGCAAGCTATGGTTATTTTGCAAATCTTAGTCAGGAGATTAATGATAAAAATGATTTTTGTTTATGAAAAGTAAATAACATGAAATAAATGGTACTTGTGATTCAGTAAAGAGGAACAGGTTGAGGTTCTGGAGATGCTCTATCGTCTGAATCTCTGCTTTCCTACTGTCTTCTTCTCCAAACACGCATGGCTTCCTTCAATGGCAAGCTGTATGATCCTCTCGGATGAAAAATACCAGGTACGATCTCTGCACGGCTAATCAACTGTCGGATTTCTCATCTCGGATGAAAAATACCAAGTACAATCACAGCACGGCTAATCATCTGTCGGTTCCTGCTAGCGTCGGAATAGAACCCTTGTCCTTTTGCACACTGTCACTGCGCCCAACATTCGCAAGTTTGAAGCTCGTCACAGTCATCCCGTCCCAGATCCTATTCGAAATACCACAGACAAGGTTTAGACTTTCCGGATCCCAAGAATGCTGCCAATGATTCTAGCCTATACCACGAAGATACTAATCTCACGGACTCGGTCCGTGTATTAGATATCCAAGAGATACGCACTCAAGCTGTCACCCAATGACTACGTTGAGCTCAGATAGAATGAGAGTGGTTGTCAGACACACGTTCATAGAATTGAGAATAATGATGAGTGTCACGGATCATCACACTCTCTATATTGAAGTACGAATGAGTATCTTAGAATAGAATCAAGCGTGATTGAATAGAAAACAGTAGTAATTGTATTAGTCCATTGAAACACAGCAGAGCTCCTCACCCCCACCTATGGGGTTTAGAGACTCATGCCGTAGAAGATACAATATGAAGTGAAAAATGTCATAAGGTGCAAAATGAATCTTTAAAAGTAGTTTTTATACTAAACTAGTAACTTAGGTTTACAGAAAATGAGTAACTAAGTGCAGATAGTGCAGAAATCCACTTCTAGGACCCACTTGGTGCGTGTCTGTGCTGAGCTTTCAAGATTTCACGTGCATATGCCCAAGGTTGGAGTTAAACGCCACCCTGGGTGCCAAAATGGGCGTTTAACGCCAAGAATTATGCTAGTTCTGGCGTTTTATGCCAGAAAATTTTAGGCTGGCTTTCAACACCAGTTTGGACCATTAAATCTCGAGCAAAGTGTGGACTATTATATATTGCTGGAAAGCCCAAGATGTCTACTTTCCAACGCAACTAAGAGCGCATCAATTGGGCTTCTTTAGCTCCAGAAAATCCACTTCGAGTGCAGGAGGGTCAGAATCTAACAGCATCTGTAGTCCTTTTTTAGCCTCTGAATCAGATTTTTGCTCAAGTCCCTCAATTTCAGCCAGAAAATACCTGAAATTACAGAAAAACACACAAACTCATAGTAAAGTCAAGAAATGTGATTTTTAAATAAAAACTAATAAAAATATAATAAAAAATAAATAAAATATACTAAAAACTATGTAAAAACAATGTCAAAAAGGGTATAAATTATCCGCTCATCAGTGGTTATTATTGATGAGACTGAAATTGGAGGTTATTATGATTATTCTGCTAAAAACTGCCTTGAGAATTATTGTTGAAATTCTGAGATCTCTGAGGTTGGTCTCTCCACCTAAATTTTGGGTGATTTCTCCACCCTTGATTGTAGGTCTTAGAGTATGGATCATTATTGGGGTTTCTAGGACTATTCCCCATGTAATTGACCTGTTTAGAAGAAGATTGAGCATAATCATAATTCTCATTTAGCATAAAATTACCTGTCATGTCATAAGTGACCTCTTGAGGTGCATTTTGGGTGTTGACATCTGAAACTTGCATTCCACTCAACTGGTGAGTAATTAGACTTATTTGCTGAGACAAAAGCTTGTTCTAAGCAAGAAGGGCATCAACAACTTTCACTTCCAAAACACCTCTCTTCTGAGAGGTCTCAGAGTGCAAAGGATTCCTGTTGGAGGAATTGATGCACGGAAAACTTGTCTCGCAACAAATTCCCTTCAGCAAGTGTACCGAATTTGTCGTCAAGTAAAAACTCACAATAGAGTGAGGTCGAATCCCACAAGGATTGATTGATCAAGCAACTTTAATTAGAGGAATGTTCTAATTGAGCGAATCTAGGATTTGAATTTAGAATTGCAGAAAATAAAATGGCGGGAAGGTAAATGACAGAAAAAGTAAATGCTAGAATTAAAGAACTGAAAGTAAATGACTGAAGTAAATTGCAGAATTGTAAATGGGAATGGGGGAATTGCTCATGAAAGTAAATGACAGAAAATAAAGAGAATGGGTAAGATCAGAAATGGGGAGTTCATTGGGCTTAGAAGATGTTGCATTCTCCGGATCAATTTCATTTTCATCTCTTCCTCAATCAATGCACTCATTGATCTCCTTGGCAATCTTAAGTAATTGAATTACAATTTCTTGTAATTCAATCTCTCAAATCTTAATCAATAGCCAATTCCTTGGTCAATTGCTCATGAGGAGAGATGAAGTATGGTCACTGATTATACCACATGCATTTCCCAAATCAAGTGTTGAGAGGATTATAGTCACATATCCATCCAAACCCAATTTGGTCCAGCATGAGAAAGTATTTCTAGCTTGATCTCTTCATTCCTCTTTAAAGGTTCAGAAGAGATCCAAGTATGAATAGCTTCTTTTTCAAGATAACTACCCAATTGGATGAAGATCGAAAGCTTTCAAGTAAAATCAAGAGAAAAGATAGAAGAAGAATAATAAAAACTAGTATTGATCCATCAAATTACAACAGAGCTCCCTAACCCAATGAAAGGGGTTTAGTTGTTCATAGCTCTGGAAAATGAAAACAAAGATGGAGAATACATGATGAAACTAGAAGTGCAGAGAAAGTAAATACAGAGAGTAATTCTATGCCAAGAGGCTCCCTATATTTTTCCAACTCTCCCAAAATAATTCAAAGTTACTCCTATATATACTACTCTTCTACTCTTCTAGTTGGTTCTTCAAGTCTTGGGTCTGGGCCTTTGGATCTTGAGTTTGAAGCAGTTATCTTCTTCATTGGGCTTGGCTTTACTTGCAGAGCGAAATTGTGAAGTGGGCAGAGACTTTAGCTCAGGACGTTAGTGGTGTTAACGTTCAGTGAAAATATGGGTTCGAGAACGTTAGTGACATTCAACTTTTTCACAAACGTTCCTTACCCTAGTAAGAGCCACGTTAACCTCAACGTTAGTGGCACAAACGTTGCCACTAACGTTGCCTCTTTGTCCTTCGCGCACGTTATTGGGACTCAACTTTCCCAATAACGTTGAGAAGCCTCCCCCTTCCCAACGTTAGAGTCCACGTTAACTCAGTTAACGTGGCTCTTTTAACGTAGGCTTGCCAACCTTCGAGAACGTTAGTGACACTTAACATTGTCACTAACGTTCCAATGTTCCCCTTAGCTCCCACGTTAAAGTCCACGTTAACTAGGTTAACGTGACTTCTAACATGGCCTATGCTAGCCATCTCCAACGTTAGTGACAAAGTTGAGTGTCACTAACGTTGGCTCAACATTCCTTTATCCATGTTAGGTTCCACGTTAACTAAGTTAACATGGGAGTTAATGTGGCTCATGGTGGCATGTGTGGGATCCTTCCAACGTTAGTGACAATGTTGGGTGTCACTAACATTGGCGTTACCTCCCTTCCTCACGTTAGCTTCCACCTTAACTAGGTTAACGTGGGAGTTAACGTGGCCTAGTGTGACTTGGCCGACGTTAGTGATAATGTTGAATGTCACTAACATTGGCTTCCCCCCTTTCTTCTTAACGTTAGAGGCCATGTTAACTAAGTTAACGTGGTGACTAACGTGGCCACTTATGAGCTTGGTCCAACGTTAGTGATAATGTTAAGTGTCACTAACGTTGGCTCCATTTCCTTTTTTCCACGTTAGAGTTCACGTTAACTTAGTTAACGTGACTCTTAACGTGGGCAATGATGGCTTCGAGAGCGTTATTGGCAATCACTTTTCTCATTAACTTTGCAAGTTACTCCCATTCCACGTTAGTGTTAACGTTAGTGTAACTAACGTAGCCATTAATGTGGTTCTTCTTTGCTTCCCTTGTCCTGAAATCAAGTAATAAAGTGCATCAAAGTTCTAGTCCAAGTCATAGGAAATGCAACATCCAATTTGTCCTTAAATTCATGCAAAATCCTCATGAAATCATGTAAATTGTACAATGCATGCTTGAATCAAGATGTAAGTGAATATCTACCCAAAACCAGTTTATTTCCTAAGAAAATGCATGAAACTACCCTAAAAATAGTAAAGAAAAGGTCTGTGAAGCTGGCCAAAATACCCTGGCATCACAACACCAAACTTAAAGCTTGCTTGTCCCTAAGCAAGTACTGGAACAAGAGAATGAGGAATGGAATGCCAAGAGAAGTGAGTCATTCTTGTGGAAGTCATGTCCCTGGTTTTATGGTGGTTTCATGCATGGCAACTTAGGTTCATTCCTGGCTTTTAGACCTTTATCATGTCCTAGAATACTCACTGTGATTGCATCCCATGAAACTTTTATTTATTGATCCTTTTGTTGTTATTTCAGGGCTTATTTGTGTGCTTAGGCTAAGTGTTCTGTAAGGGGGAAACTCTTTAAAATAAGCTTTCAGCCAACACTCCCGAACTAGTTGGTTCAAGGTGCTAGGTGTTGAAGCACCCCTAAGGACTTACTTGCTCAAGTCTCTCCCCCATACATACACACCACAGGCATATAGTTTATTTATTTTCTTTTCTTGAGACCTTGGTGTCCAGCACCTCTTTGGGTTACTAAATGCTTTGTAGTGAGGGTTACTCTTGATAGTGGACTTTCAGCTGATAATCCCGAGTTAGTTAACCCAAGTTACCAAGTGATAAGACACCCCTAAGAGCTTATTCATCCAAGTAGATCTCTCACACAAAAACACCACAGACACATGCCTCAAGATTAA
This sequence comes from Arachis hypogaea, assembly GCF_003086295.3. NCBI lineage: Eukaryota > Viridiplantae > Streptophyta > Magnoliopsida > Fabales > Fabaceae > Arachis > Arachis hypogaea. The sequence goes on from NC_092051.1 coordinate 46,899,040, forward strand.
AACCATTGGTGCCTAGCCTTATTGCTCACTCTTTTTCTTTTATTTTTCAACCTTTATTGTTCTTTTCCCTTTTTCTCATTAGGATTTTCTTATTTAGCTAGTCTCATGGGGTGTGTCACAAGCATAGTATTCCTGACTGATAGTTGTCCTCCCACCTTATGGTTGAACCAACTTAGCTAACTTATGACTACACCATAAACTCATGAACTTATTCCATAGTATGAACTCTTCTCTGGTCTTTAAAAACACTCATTCTCTTTTTCATTTGATTCAAAGGGACAGGCATACAAATAAGCAAAGTAAGGATGCAGTGACATAAGGACTAGCAATCATAAACCTCTTCAACACAAAAACTGAAAAGACAGAATTTAAAAAGTTCAACTAACATGGAAGCATGTTCTATTTCATACAATATCTTCCTTATTTAAAGCATAGAAAAAGATGGACTAAAGAAGGAACTCCACAACCTTTTACTCTTGTGGATTCCCATGCTTTCCTCCTTGTTTGTCTTCTTTGTGCCCTCTTGCATTCCCTCTCATCCGTGCCAATCTTGCTTGCTTCCAATCCTCAAGTGCCTTCCTCACTGATTCATGACTCTCTTCTACCCTTTGTCTTTCTTCTCGTGCTAATTCATCCCTCATTTCTTCATACCTTGTGATTCCTGGATGCAATATAGGCAGCTGTCCTACCAAATAACCGAGCCTGGCTTGAGTATTTATATGATGCCCAGTCTCGCTCATGTAAACTCCTTCTGCGAATGCCCTTTGCTCGTCCAATAGTTCTGCCTGTTCTATTTGTCTTCGATGCATCTCATGTATATGTGCACCTTGATGTGCTTGGATGTTGATTAGTGTCTGGATGGATTCTTGTTGCTCATTTTGCCTTTGTTCCATCCTGTGGAATGTTTCACTCCATTGTTGTCCTTGACTCAGTTGCTGATCCATCATTTGCTTTTGCCAATCCCCTTATTGAGTCATCCATCTTGAGAGTGACTCCTTGGCCTCCTGCAATTGGTGCATATCCAAGGTGGCCGGTGCTTGCCCTTCTACGGCTTGTCCTTCTACTACTTGAGGGGGTGCCCTTTTCCTGTGCTTCCGTTGAGGCAGGGGGGATGCAGTGGCATGCATTCGTTGAACGGTTATTGGAATGCCCTCTTTTATCCACACGGGGTCCTCATCTTCAAACACCACCCCAGCTTTCTTGCACAGTCGGTAGATAGTGCTGGGGTAACCTAACGTTCCCCTTGAGTTGCTTTTCTCTGCCATTTTTCTAATCCCTTCTGCTATGAGTTCATGAACCTTGATCTCTCCGCCTTTGAGTATACAGTGCACCAGTGTGGCTCTCTTGAGATTCACCTCCGAGTTGTTTGCTGCTGGGAGGATGGACCTCCTTACAATTTCGAACCACCCTTTTGCTTCCGGGGTGAGATATGCTCTTTTGATGAACCTTGGTCTCCGATCTGCATATATTTCCCAGTCAGCTCCTGGTACACAAATGTCTTGCACAATCTGGTCATGATCAGGGTTGTTGTCTATTCTTGAATGATAACTCTCTTCTTCAAACGGTATGGGCCGCAACTTTAATGCCCTCATGACACTCGTGGGACCAAAATTCACAATCTTTCCTCTCACAAAGCTTGTATATGACTCATCTGCCTTATCATATCAGACCGCATTTGCATAAAACTCTCTTATAAGATTTGCATTCACCCTAATGACCGGATCAGTAAGGAGCTCCCATCTTCTCTTTTCTACCTTCGTTGTGATTTCGGGACACTCATTTTTCCTAACTTGAAATCCCAGCTCATAAATGATCTCCTTATCCACCATCCATCCGTATTGCAATGCATGGTGTAAGCTTCTAAATCTCTTTTCATCAGACGGGTGTTGCTCCATAGGTTCCTTTCCCTTCCTTCTTTTAGAGCTCGAAGATGCCATGAATGAAGGTTAATGCGTGAAGTTAGCAGTGGTGTGGAGGCTTTTGGTGTTTAGGGTTGAGTGCAATGAAGGGAGTGAAGGGGAACCCGAAATGGAGAGGTGTTAAAAGTGGGGTACGGAACAGGGATCACTTATATAGAGAGGTTGTGAGTGAATGGAGGGTTTGGATAGATGGAGTGGTTGTTTGATGGACGGTTGGGGTTGTGCATGTAGAAAGGACAAGGACCATCACTTTATGATAGAGATTGCTCGGTCTCCAAGGGTCCCATTTTTTTCAATGTTGCATGGCAACATTTTCCAATGTTGCATGGAAACATTTTCCAATGACTTCCCTTTTTAGAACAAGTGTCTAGTTCTTCCTTTTGTGGTGTCTGAACCTTCTTCCTTTAATTGTCCAATCTATCTCCTTCAATGCTCCTTTCCTTTTCCCTACAAAAATTAAAATAAGAAAAATCAATATCATAAAAAGTTTTTAAACTTTTCGGCTAGAATGATAAAGAGAAGAAAAGATTTTGTTTATTCATGAACTCCAACTAACTAACTAATTGTGTATCCTTATATGCACATTGGTGGCACCATGGGGTGACACCAAACTTAGTTTAGAGCACTGTGATGAGAAGTTCTGTTCAAAGCTCTAAGACTAGCATGCTCTCAGTTGCATTCATGCTTTCTTGGCATGCTTTGAACACCAAACTTGTTCTTCACTATATACTGCAATATAAGGACTTCACCAAGTTTGGGTTGGACTTCATGAATATTGACTTATTCACTACTAAAAGCTAATAAAACATGGGTTGCCTCCCATGAAGCGCTTCTTTAGCGTCACTAGCTTGACGTTTCTCCTTCATCAGGGCAGTTGATAATGCTTCAAGTCCTCCCCTCTTGCCTTGGACTTATATCCATTGGTTGTATCAATGATCTCTACATGTTCCAAGGAGAGAACTCTGTTGATAGTGAAGACCTTAGGTAGCTGAGATGGTACAGTGGGGAGATTAGGGGGGATATCTGGGAAGTAAGCTGAGATCACTTTATCTCCTGGAGAGAAGCCTTCCGTAGGGATCTTCTTGTTCCTCCACCCCCTTGGTACCTTCTTCTTTGTCCCTTTTGATGCTGCCTTGCTCTTAGCGACTTCTTCTTCTAAGGGAATTTTGTTGTTGTCTTCACATGCCTCTGGTGGTTTAGGTTCCTTCAGCTTCTCCTTGAGCTGTGACAATTGCTGCTTGCCTTGTTCATCATTCAGTGGAGTTCTCAGATGTGTTAGTTGTGCTTCAGTGCTTGTTTCCTCTGTCAGCATCTCATTATGATCATTGCTTGGTTCTTTGTTTTCTTGGTCTTCTTCTTGTGAGAGTTTGAAGACATTAAAGCTGAGTTGTTCATCATGGATCCTCAATATTAGCTCCCCTCGCTCTACATCTATGAGTGCTCTAGCTGTAGCTAGGAATGGTCTTCCCAATATGATTAGGTGAGTGTGACTCTCTTCCATGTCCAAGATGACAAAGTCTGTGGGAAGAAAGTATTTCCCCACCTTTAACAACACGTTTTTCACCACCCCTATTACTTGTTTTTGAGTTTTGTCAGCCAGCCTGATGACTACATCTGTGGGCAATATCTCATTGATCTACAGCCTCTTCACCAGGGATAAGGGCATTAAGTTGATGCTTGCTTCCAAATCGCAGAGTGCTCTATCAAACATTGTTTCCCCTATGGCACAGGGGACATGAAAACTCCCTGAATCTTTTCTTTTCTTAGGCAACTGTGGTTGAATGAGGGCACTGCACTCCTTGTTCATCACTATAGTTTGGCCTCCCTTGAGTGATCTTTTCTTGGGAAGTAGCTCCTTCATATACTTGATGTATGCAGGCATTTGTTGGATAGTCTTGATGAACGGTATGTTCACATGCAAAGATGCAAACAAGTCAAGAAATCTTGAGTATATTCTCTTCTCCACAGCACCATTGAGCAGTTGGGAAAAAGGTGCATAGAGTCTCAGCAGCTCCTGTTTTGAGATTTCTAGTTCTTGGTAATTTTTTCCCCCTCCTCTACTAAGGTATCTTCAGGTTGTTCAGACAGCTTGCTTGGCTTGTCCTCAGTTTCCTTATTACTTATAGTGACCATCTTGCAATCTTCCCATCTTACTTTCTTTGTTTCACCTCTCGGATTCTTCTCTGTGTCACTGAGGAATCCATCTGTGGGTTTGGGAATTTGCTCAGAGAGATACCCTACTTGAGATTCCAACCTCTTGATTGTGTCTCCCTGGTTCTTGAAACTGGCTCGCACTTCCTCCTTGAACACCTTGTTGTCTTGAATCTCCTTGCTTATGCCTTCAAGTAGATTCTCAATCCTTGAGATTCTTTCATCAAATGATGATAGGTCAGGCTGAGGAGGGTTATTCTGGCCTTGATATGAATGTGGAGAGGTGTTGTTATGGGGGTGTTGACATGGTCTAGTTGTGAAGTGTTGGGTGCCTGCATTGTTTGGATTTGGGCGTCTTTGATCAAGGCTTTGGTCTTGTTGATTTTCCCACCCAAAGTTTGGGTGATTCCTCCATCCAGGGTTGTATGTCTTGGAGTATGGATCATGGTTTTGCCTAGGTGAATTTCCAATGTAGTTGGCTTGCTCCTGACTACCCTCTGCTTTTTCATTCACTCCTTCTTGGGTTGTTGATGAAGTGGAGATTGCTGCTACTTGGTTCCTCTCCATCTTCTTGGTGAGGTCAGCCAGCTGCTGAGTAATGAGCCTGTTTTGGGCCAGCAGAGCATCTACATTATTTAGCTCCATTACTCCTCTTGTGTTCCCTCTTTCGGAAGCATAGAAGTAGTCGTTCTCTGCTACTGTTTCAATGACATCTATGGCCTCCTCAATGGTCTTCTTCTTGTTCAAAGATCCTCCAGATGAATGGTCTACTGCGTTCTTTGACTCATAAGAGAGCCCTTCATAGAAAATGTGCAGCTGCACCCATTCATTGAACATATCGGGTGGGCACCTCCTTGTTAGGTCTTTAAACCTCTCCCATGCTTCACATAGAGTCTCACCATCTTGTTGCCTGAAAGTTTGGACCTCAGCTCTCAGCCTATTGATTCGTTGAGGAGGGTAAAATCTTGCTAAGAATTTGTTCACCACATCTTCCCAAGTTGTCAAGCTCTCCCTTGGGAAAGACTCCAGCCACTTGGCTGCCTTGTCCTTGAGTGAGAATGGAAACAAGAGCAGTCTATAGGCATCAGGATGAACACCATTAGACTTCACTGTGTCACATATTCTCAGGAAGGTGGTTAGATGTTGATTGGGGTCCTCTTGGACACTCCCTCCGAACGAACAGTTGTTCTGAACAAGGGTGATGAGCTGTGGTTTTAGTTCAAAATTGTTGGCATGGATGGTTGGCTTTTGAATGCTACTTCCACAGTTTCCTGGGTTTGGATTGATGTAAGAGCCTAAAACTCTTCTATCTTCCCCAGCATGATTTGCTCGACCTCTTCCGCCATGGCTGTGAGCCTCTTCCTCACGATGGTTTTCCATGTTTTCTTCCATGTTTGGTTCAAAGTATTCCTCAAAGTGTTCCTCCTCTTCTTCAGCACCAACTACACGTTTTTCTCTTGCCTCCCTCCTTAGTCTAAGGAAGGTTCTCTCAGGTTCAGAATCAAAGGAAGTTGAAGCCCCGCTTCTTCTCCCTGTCATACAACCAACAAGTACAAGCAAAGAGAATAGGTGCAGAAAATATATCCGTCAGAATTATTGTTAGTGTGAGTGATGCAATATATCAAATAGTTAGTGGGTTAGTGAGATGAATAGTAAATAACAAAGAAAAAGTAAGGGGAAGGGAAGAAATTAACTAAAACAAGAAGTAAATGACTCAAACAGAAAATTAAATCAAACAAAAATAAAATGCTCAATCTAGTTATCCTCCAATCTAATCATTGTTGATGCACAATCAATCCCCGGCAACGGCGCCATAAACTTGATGCACGGAAAACTTGTCTCGCAATAAATTCCCTTCGGCAAGTGTACCGAATTTTCGTCAAGTAAAAACTCACAATAGAGTGAGGTCAAATCCCACAAGGATTGATTGATCAAGCAACTTTAATTAGAGGAATGCTCTAGTTGAGCGAATCCAGGATTTGAGTTTAGAATTACAGAAAATAAAATGGCGGGAAGGTAAATGACAGAAAAAGTAAATGCTAGAATTAAAGAACTGAAAGTAAATGACTGAAGTAAATTGCAGAATTGTAAATGGGAATGGGGGAATTGCTCATGAAAGTAAATGACAGAAAATAAAGAGAATAGGTAAGATCAGAAATGGGGAGTTCATTGGGCTTAGAAGCTGTTGCATTCTCTGGATCAATTTCATTTTCATCTCTTCCTCAATCAATGCACTCATTGATCTCCTTGGCAATCTTAAGTGATTTAATTACAATTTCTTGTAATTCAATCTCTCAAATCTTGATCAATAGCCAATTCCTGGGTCAATTGCTCATGAGGAGAGATGAAGTATGGTCACTGATTATACCACATGCATTTCCCAAATCAAGTGTTGAGAGGATTATAGTCACATATCCATCCAAACCCAATTTGGTCCAGCATGAGAAAGCATTTCTAGCTTGATCTCTTCATTCCTTTTTCAAGGTTCAGAAGAGATCCAAGTATGAATAGCTTCTTTTCCAAGATAATACCCAATTGGATGAAGATCGAAAGCTTTCAAGTAAAATCAAGAGAAAAGATAGAAGAAGAATAATGAAAACTAGTATTGATCCATCAAATTACAATAGAGCTCCCTAACCCAATGAAAGGGGTTTAGTTGTTCATAGCTCTGGAAAATAAAAACAAAGATGGAGAATACATGATGAAACTAGAAGTGCAGAGAAAGTAAATACAGAGAGTAATTCTATGCCAAGAGGCTCTCTATATTTTTCCAACTCTCCCAAAATAATTCAAAGTTATTCCTATATATACTACTCTTCTACTCTTCTAGTTGGTTCTTCAAGTCTTGGGTCTGGGCTTTTGGATCTTGAGTTTGAAGCAGTTATCTTCTTCATTGGGCTTGGCTTTACTTCCAGAGAGAAATTGTGAAGTGGACAGAGACTTTAGCTCAGGACGTTAGTGGTGTTAACGTTCAGTGAAAATATGGGTTCGAGAACGTTAGTGACATTCAACTTTTTCACTAACGTTCCTTACCCTAGTAAGAGCCACGTTAACCTCAACGTTAGTGGCACAAACGTTGCCACTAACGTTGCCTCTTTGTCCTTCGCGCACGTTATTGGGACTCAACTTTCCCAATAACGTTGAGAAGCCTCCCCCTTCCCAATGTTAGAGTCCACATTAACTCAGTTAACGTGGCTCTTTTAACGTAGGCTTGCCAACCTTCGAGAATGTTAGTGACACTTAACATTGTCACTAACGTTCCAATGTCCCCCTTAGCTCCCACGTTAAAGTCCACGTTAACTAGGTTAACGTGGCTTCTAACGTGGCCTATGCTAGCCATCTCTAACGTTAGTGACAAAGTTGAGTGTCACTAATATTGGCTCAACATTCCTTTATCCACGTTAGCTTCCACGTTAACTAAGTTAACGTGGGAGTTAACGTGGCTCATGGTGGCATGTGTGGGCTCCTTCCAACGTTAGTGACAATGTTGGGTGTCACTAACGTTGGCGTCACCTCCCTTCCTCATGTTAGCTTCCACGTTAACTAGGTTAACGTGGGAGTTAACGTGGCCTAGTGTGACTTGGCCAACGTTAGTGATAATGTTGAATGTCACTAACGTTGGCTTCCCCCCTTTCTTCTTAACATTAGAGGCCACGTTAACTAAGTTAACGTGGTGACTAACGTGGCCACTTATGAGCTTGGTCCAACGTTAGTGATAATGTTAAGTGTCACTAACGTTGGTTCCATTTTCTTTCTTCCACGTTAGAGTTTACGTTAACTTAATTAACGTGACTCTTAACGTGGGCAATGATGGCTTCGAGAGCGTTATTGGCAATCACTTTTCTCATTAACTTTGCAAGTTACTCCCATTCCACGTTAGTGTTAACGTTAGTGTAACTAACGTAGCCACTAATGTTGTTCTTCTTTGCTTCCCTTGTCCTGAAATCAAGCAATAAAGTGCATCAAAGTTCTAGTCCAAGTCATGGGAAATGCAACATCCAATTTGTCCTTAAATTCATGCAAAATCCTCATGAAATCATGTAAATTGCACAACGCATGCTTGAATCAACATGTAAGTGAATATCTACCCAAAACCAGCTTATTTCCTAAGGAAATGCATGAAACTACCCTAAAAATAGTAAAGAAAAGGTCAGTGAAGCTGGCCAAAATACCCTGGCATCAGAAATATAAGTATTGGTTATTAGCAACCAACTCAATAAGCTCAATAGTCTCCTCTGGTGTGTTCTTCATGTACAAAGAACCACTTGCAGAATTATCTAAGCGCATCTTGGACATTTCACATATGCCCTCGTAAAAGATATACAGCTGAGTCCATCTAGAGAACATGTCTAGAGGGCATTGCCTAGTCAGTAGCTTGAATCTCTCCCAAGCTTCATAAAGGGTCTCACCATCTTTCTGTCTAAAAGTCTGAACCTCCACCCTTAGCTTAGTTAGCTTTTGAGGTGGGAAAAATTTAGTTAGAAATCCAGTGACAATCTTATCCCAAGTATCCAGACTCTCCTTGGGTTGAGAATCTAACCACAGCTTTGCTCTATCCTTCACAGCAAATGGGAAGAGCATGAGTTTGTACACCTCAGGATTCACTGCATTGGTCTTCATAGTGTCACAAATCTACAGAAAATCAGAAATAAACTGATTTGGATCTTCCTGAGGGAGTCCACGATATTGACAATTCTATTGCCCAAGAGTAACTAGCTGTAACTTCAGTTCAAAGTTGTTTGCAGCTATAGGAGGCATGATGTGAGCAGAAATTGGCGAGTTAAGAATGATTATAAAATATGCGTTGCAAGTATAGTTCTCAACCAACCAGAAATCCGCTTATCAATTTAGAAGGGTGTCACAGAAATTAAAATTAAAATACTGGGAGTATGAATCCCAGGTCGTCTCCCAACGAGTTGCAGAAAAGTGTGCTATTTTATTAATCAGATGTTTTTAAAAAGGTTTGAGTTGAATGGCAGAAAATTAAATTAGAGAATTTATATAAATTTAAATAAAAGCCTTGACTGGGAGTTGAGTAGCTGGAAGCCCTATTCTTGTTGGAGTACTCTCAAGATTAATTGACAATTGGGGGTTATTATGTTTAGTTGCCCCTCACTAAGTAAGGGAAAGTTAAATAAGTTGGAATGCTGTTTCTATCCACAAGTTCCAATCTGCTCTTGGGAGGATTGGTGTTAGTGACTAGAGTGCAATCCAACAATAAACCCAATTACAATCTTTCTCTTGAGCATCCTAACTCAAGGGTTCCTTTCAATCAACTCCCCATCAAGTTAGGGAACTACTCGCTCATTGTAAATGTAAAATTCATAACATAAGGAAGGGATTTAAAGAAAGACATGATAAATAATAATCAAAAGATTAATTAAAAATAAAAGCGATTCTTGTATTAATAAATGCTAAAATAATCCAATAGTAAAAGTAAGTAAATTAAGGAACATGGAAGAGTAAGAGACAAGTAAAGAGAACGAACTAGAATGTCGAAGTCTTGATAAGGCAATAACTCTTCTCAATATCCTAATGCAAAAACAATGAAAATAACAAATCCTAAAAACTATGAATGTGTAGAGAGAAAACCTAGAGGAGAGGAAAACTAGATCTAAAAACTAAAACTATGCGGAATGAATGTTGTTGTTGGTTTCTGCATGTTCTCTGGCTCTAGTCTACTTTTCTGGGCCGAGAACTGGGTCAAAATAGGGCCCAAAATCACCCCCAGCGATTCTGCAGATTATGCAGATCGTGTATGTCACGCAGACGCGTCATTCATGCGGACGCGTCATTCGGCGTTCTGCCTTGCCACGCGGTCGCGTCGTCTATGCGGCCGCGTCACTTGTGTTATTCCATGCCACGCGGTCGCGTCATCCATGCGGCCGCGTCGCTTCTCGCTGGTCATCTCCTCAATTTCTTGTGTTCCTTCCATTTTTGCAAGCTTCCTTTTCAATCTCCAACTCATTCATGCCTTATAAAGCCTGAAACACTTAACACACAGATCACGGCATCGAATGGAATAAAAGAAAAATAAAATACATAATTAAAAGTCTCTAGGAAGCAAGTTTTCAATCATGCAATAACTTTAGGAAGGAATTATAAATGCATGCTTATTTAGTGAATAAGTGGGTAAAGATCATGATAAAACCACATAATTAAACACAATATAAATCATAAAATAGTGGTTTATCAACCTCCCCACACTTAAACATTAGCATGTCCTCATGCTTAGTTGAAGGAGATAAAATGAATGAGCAAGAACATGTAAAACCCATGCAATGCAATGCAACCTATATATGAATGCAACTATATGATTCTTGTCCACTTGATCTAAAGTAAATAAGCTCTTCAAAATAATTACAAATCAAATTCTACTAACCCAATTCTTATAAAGCAAGAGCAGATAAAAATGCAAGAAGATAGCCCATGAAGGCAGGGAACATAAAAATTCAAGCATCGAACCCTCACTGATGATGTATGTACACTCTAGTCTCTCTAGTGTATAGGGTCATCACTCTATCCTTCTCTAATCATGCTCTCTAAATTTTGTTCTTCTCCTAACCAATCAACAACATTTAATATACCAATGCAAACATCATGAGGTCTTTTCAAGGTAGTAATGGGGCCAAGGTAAGGGTAAGGATATATATATGGCTAAGTAAGCTTATAAATTGAATTTTTAATTAACCCAAGCTTTAACATAACCTATATATATTCTATATAACTTTTAAAATTCATACCTAGCTACCCAGAAATCTCTTTCACATCCATACTCATGTTTCAACCTTTTATTTTAATTTTATCATACATGCATTGATCTTTGAGTGCTTGGCTTAGCATTGGGGTAATTTTGTCCCCTTATTTATTTGTTGAATATTTTTGGATTTTTTTTCATAAACATAGAAACATAAAAATAACATAGCTTATCAATGCACATAGATTTTTAATTCTTATAGTTCCACATGAGTAGGTATCCAAATTCCCAGTATATTGTCATGACACATTCCCTTATTATCTTTTGCTTCCACAATTTCCCATACTTAAATAACACACACAATTCTATCTTAAGCTAACCAAAGATTCAATTTGGGATATATAATTATTTTTCCGCTTAAGGCTAGTAATGTGGTAAAATATAGAACAAATGGGATTTAAAGGCTCAAAGTGGCTAACAAAGGTAATTGAAAGGGTAGGCTTAATTTGGATATGTGGGCTAAATAAGTAATGGCCTCAATCATATGCAAACATATAAATATAATAAACATTGGACATATAGGATGAAACAAAGTATAGATTACAATCATAGAGAAGTAAACATACAAGAATAAAATAATTATGGTTAAATAATGTAACCATTCATAAAGGCTCAAATCTCACAGGTTGTGTGTTCTTTAGCTCAAAAATCATGTTCCAAATACAACTTCAAGCAAATTTAACATAAAAGTTTTAATTGAAATTAGTGAAATTTTGTTCCAAAGATAGGGTCTTAGAAGAAACTTATTGTCTTTTCAATCAAGCAGAACATGCATGCAACTAATCTATTACTATGCAATTTATCTTATTCTACAAAAGAAAAATCTAACTAAATATCCTAATTTATTGGTGATAGGGAAGAGAAATTACTTCCGAAAGTCAGGTACTGACTGACCTCCCCACACTTAAGGCTTTGCACCGTCCTCGGTGCCATCTGTCAAAAACAAAGGTGGGCTGGTAGCAGTATCTCCACAGTCGAGACCATCATGGCTCCCTGTGCTGGTAAAGGAAGTGGAGTCCGGGGTGTCTAAGTCCTTGAATTTTCCCATGATCAGCTCCTTGAGGTATGTGAATCGGCGCTTGTTACGACGCTCTCTCATCTTAGCTTTCTGCTCATGCCGATCCAACTTTTCAAGTATCTGATGGAGCAATTGGGCTGTTGTAGGTGCTTGTAGTGTTGAAGAAGGAATGTGTTCAACTGGTTCAGTAGGCTGGCTGATAGTGGCTGCTGGAAGTCTAAGGTACTTCCCGTTGGGGACAAACTGATCATCCCGTGGAAGCATAGCTTTGGTGTCCCCAGCTCTGTAGGAGACTCTGGCGGCTGAGACAAGATCTGAGGCCAGGGCGGGAAAAGGTAAGTTACCCGCAATTTGTATGTGTCCCATGCCATTCCGGATATGTCTTGGTAGATTCAGAGGTTGGTCTGTAAGGATGCACCATAGTAGAACGACCATGTCCGCAGTGAAGGAGGACTTGTGAGTGCTCAGAAAGACGTAATGGGACATGATTTGTGCCCATACGCGAGCCTCCAAGGTAAGTGCTGAAGCCGAAATTCCCTTAGGGTGGGTACGATGGTATCCGTAGATCCATCTGCTGCAAGGTAGTGCGATAACTCTAAGAACAGCGTCCCAGTCAAATTGGTACATCTGGCGCTTGAATGCGGCTTCTTGAAAGGTGTCCATTCCTTCTGGAATAGGGGGAAGACTTAGAACTTTTTGAATGGCGTCTTCAGTAATGGGGACTTGCTTCTGACGGACATAGACAGACTGCAGGGTTGGCAGGTGAAAGTTGGAGTAGAACTCGACTACCCAAGAAAGATTGACCTGCCTTGGCTGTCTCTGTAGGAAACCCCATTGTCTTCGGGCAATTTACGGCTCAACAAAGGTAGCAATATTGGGCGGGAGGAGAAGAAGGTATTCGTTGTTGTAACTCTTTTCAGCCAGGATGGGGAACATCTGCTCACAGTAGCGATTAGGGAATCGCGCAGTGTCCTTTGCTGGGAAGGCTTTTTCTTTATCATCAACCTTTATGATCCTCTTAATCTTCTTTGTTGAGGGCTTTACCGTAGTTGAAGAGGGTTCTGCCACTAATGCTCTTTTTGTACCTCTTCTTGCTGGTTGTTTGGGGGTAGCTTTCTCCTTTCCTTTCTTGGTGGCCATCCTGAAAAAGAGGAGAGAAAGTAAATTAAATTTAAAGGGATAAAGCAAGGAAGAGGGTGATGTGAGTTATAATCAATGCACAATAAAGAAGAATGACGTTAACACATGGTCCGGATTATATGTGAAAAGTTCATCAATGGAAATATAGCAAGTGCATGTTGGACAATGAAATGCAAGGGGTTTATTGGCATGTAGGCAAATGCATGAGTAGCATAGATCAAGCATTCAATGTCCAATTTAAATATGTTATCACTCGTAGCTAACTATCACGTTTGTATCGACAATTAAATTCAATGAATAAAATAGTAAAGGGAATTTGTGAAAAGCAAGCATTGAATATTAGAGTAGAAAAATGTAAAGAAGTTTATAATGCCATATGGGCTTTTTCACAAACACATAGCATGCATGTAGAAGAAAGAAATCCACAAGCTTTTGAACATGCAAGTAATCCCTTAAAAAGAAATATGTAATTGTCAAACAATTTTACAACAATCCACAAGCATATAATAATAAATAATGACTCACATAAATTGATAACACCAAGTAAAAAGGAAAAAGAAAGAAAAAGAAAATATGAATAATGAAGGTAAAAAGAGAAGAAAAGAAGATGGCATATAAAAATAAGAAGAATAATAGAAAAGTAAGGAGGGAAGGAGAAAAGAAAAGAAAAACCTTGTTAATGGGGGTGAGAGAAAGTAAAAAGTGAGAAAGAAGGAAGAAGGGAGGAATGGAGGGAGAAGAAATAAGGAGGGAAAAGAGAAAATAGGATTTGGTGAGAAAAAAGATATGATAATTGGCAAATTAGGAAAAACTGTGCGGCGCAAGCGACGCGGTCGCGTGGGAGCACGCGATCGCGCGACTTGCGCTTAAAACTGAATGACGCGGTAGCGTCGGTCATGCGGTCGCGTGACCCGTTTTATGCCATTGGCGCGAAGGTAGCCTCGCACTCGCAGAACTCTCTGTTCAAAATCATATTAGTGCCAAAATTAGGGTGACGCGATCGCATGGAGCATGCGATCGCGTGAGTGGTCAATTATTGGGATATGACATGGTCGCGTGGGTCACGCAATCGCGTGAGAGGGACTGTGCGTCCAGTGCCAGTCCAGCACCACTCTAGCACAACTTTCGGGTGTGCACCACTTTGACGTCGAAATCCTGGTCACGCGGCCGCATGGGGCACGCGGTCGCGTGGGAAGCCATTATTCCCATATGACGCGGTCGCGTCGGCGACGCGGTCGCGTGGGGTGGTTTGTGCCATTGGCACGCCTCCAGCCCTGCTCTTGCGTAACTCTCTGTTCATATTATTATTGTCTCCCATCTCCTTGTGATGCGGACGCGTCAATGAGGCGGTCGCGTCGCGTGATTTTTTTTTAAAAATAAAAGTATGAAAATGCAGATGCACGAAATGTACTAATGAAGAGAAGAGTTATTGAATAAGAAAATTAAAAATAAAGAAAAGAACGATCATACCATGGTGGGTTGTCTCCCACCTAGCACTTTGCTTTAACGTCCGTAAGTTGGACGCTCCACTAGCTCAGTCTTCAGCTATGTGGGGATCTTCCAAGAGGAAGATCTTAAGCTCCTTGTTTTTCTTCAGCTTCTCGCCATGGTACAGCTTTAAACGATGTCCATTAACTTTGATAAGTTCAGAGTTTGAAGGATGGCTTAAGTGATAAACTCCGTACGGTTCGGCCTTCTCTACTCTGTATGGACCTTCCCATCTTGATCTCAACTTGCTTGGCATGAGCCTCAGTCGAGATTTATAAAGGAGGACAAAGTCCCCAGGTTGGAACTCTTTCTTCTTGATGTGCTGATCATGTACAGCATTCATCTTCTCCTTGTATAGTCTTGAGTTCTCATAAGCTTCTAGGCGAAGGCTCTCCAGTTCCTGTAGTTGCAACTTCCTTTCAGCTCCGGCTTTTCCAATTCCCATGTTGCATTCTTTTACTGCCCAGAAGGCTTTGTGCTCTATTTCAATAGGGAGATGACAAGCTTTTCCATAAACTAAGCGGAAAGGGCTCATCCCGATGGGTGTTTTGTATGCTGTTCTGTATGCCCATAGTGCATCTTGTAGCCTGGTGCTCCAGTCTCTTCTATGAGGTTTTACTATCTTCTGCAAGATACGCTTTATCTCTCTATTTGACACCTCGGCTTGCCCATTAGTCTGAGGATGGTAGGCTGTTGCAACTTTATGAATTATCCCATGCTTCTTCATTAGTCCTGTTAGTCTCCTGTTACAAAAATGGGTGCCTTGATCACTCACGATTGCTCGTGGTGATCCAAAGCGACAAATAATATGGTTTCTCATAAAGGAAACAACAGTGTTAGCATCATCATTGCGAGTAGGAATTGCTTCACCCATTTGGAAACGTAATCCACAGCTAACAATATATAGAAATAACCATTAGAATTTGGAAATAGACCCATGAAGTCAATGCCCCAAACATAAAAAATTTCACAGAAAAGCATAATCTGTTGAGGCATCTCATCCCTCCTAGGTATATTACCAAATTTTTGGCATGGAAAACAAGATTTACAAAATTCAGCAGCATCCTTAAAAAGAGTAGGCCACCAGAATCCACAGTCTAGGATTTTTCTAACAGTTCTTTGAGGGCTAAAATGTCCTCCACTCTCAGATGAGTGACAGGCCTCTAAGATGGACTTGAATTATGATTGAGGCACACACCGTCTAATTATCTGGTCAGCGCCACATCTCCATAAATATGGGTCATCCCATATATAATATTTAGACTCGCTTTTCAGCTTGTCTCTTTGATGCTTAGAAAAGTTTGGAGGAAAAGTGCGGCTAACTAGATAAGCTACAGGTGCATACCAAGGGACTATCTCAGATACTGCTTGCAGGTTATCAAATGGGAAATTATCAGCTATAGGAGTGGAGTCATCTGTAATATGTTCAAGGCGACTCAAGTGGGCTGCCACTAAATTCTGGTTACCACTCCTGTCATTAATTTCCAAATCAAATTCTTATAATAGCAGTATCCAACGTATAAGCCTTGGTTTGGATTCCTTTTTAGATAATAAATACTTTAGAGCTGTGTGGTCTGAATATACTACTACTTTAGTACCAAGTCAATAGGCTCGGAATTTATCCAGAGCAAAAACAATAGCAAGAAGCTCTTTCTCAGTAGTAGTGTAATTCGACTGGGCGGCATCTAAAGTTTTAGACGCGTAAGCAATAACAAAAAGATCCTTACCTTCACACTGAGCCAGTGCTGCTCCTACTTCATGGTTGGAAGCATCGCACATTATTTCAAATGGTTGGCTCCAGTCTGGTCCTCTCACAACTGGAGCTTGAGTCAGTGCGGTCTTCAGCTTATCAAATGCTTGTTTGCAATTTTCACTGAACTCGAACTCAATATCTTTCTGCAGTAGCCTGGATAAGGGAAGTGCTACCTTACTGAAGTCCTTAATGAAACTCCTGTAAAAACCTACATGTCCAAGGAAAGAACGGACCTCCCTCACAGAAGAGGGGTAAGGTAAACTAGAAATAACATCCACCTTTGCTGGATCTATAGAAATGCCAGTGTTAGACACAACATGTCCTAGTACAATCCCTTGTTTAACCATAAAGTGACATTTTTCAAAATTTAATACAAGGTTTGTACTGACATATCTATCTAATACTCTAGATAATCCATCTAAGCAAAGGCTAAAGGAATCGCCATAAACACTAAAGTCATCCATAAAAACCTCCATACAGTCTTCAATAAGATCAGAAAAAAGACTCATCATGCACCTTTGGAAAGTAGCTGGTGCATTGCACAAGCCAAAGGGCATTCTCTTGTAAGCATAAGTCCCAAAAGGACATGTAAAAGTGGTCTTTTCCTGATCCTCAGGAGCTATATGAATCTGGAAATAACCTGTGTAACCATCTAGAAAACAATAATGCGATTTACCTGACAGGCGATCCAGCATTTGATCAATGAATGGAAGAGGATAGTGATCCTTACGGGTTGCTTGGTTGAGGCGCCTGTAGTCAATGCAGACCCTCCAAGCGTTCTGAACTCTGGTTGTCAGGAGCTCTCCATGCTCATTCTTCACTGCAGTGACTCCAGACTTCTTTGGCACCACTTGTACTGGGCTTACCCATTCACTGTCTGAGATGGGATAGATGATATCTGCCTCTAGTAGTCTGGTCACTTCCTTTTTGATAACCTCTAGGATAGTGGGGTTCAGTCTTCTCTGGGGTTGACGAACAGGTCTTGCTCCCTCTTCTAAAAATATTCTGTGCTCACAGACTTGAGGGTTTATGCCTACTATGTCTGCCAAACTCCAACTAATTGCCTTCTTGTGCCTCCTCAGCACACCAAGTAGCTGCTCTTCCTGTTGAGAAGTGAGTTCCCTTGCAATGATAACGGGAAACTTCTGCCCGTCTTCAAGGTAAGCATATTTGAGGTGTGGAGGAAGGGGTTTTAATTCTAACTTCTGATCATGGTCAAGCTCTGGGTTGTCTGGAGCTGGTAACAGTGGTAGAGCACTGTCATTGTCCTCTGAGAATGTCCCCACACTTGGACCTTATCCTGTGTGCTTTTCTTCAAATTCTTCCTAGTGAACTTCAGCCACGGTTTCATCTATAATGTCACACTTGAGGATAGTGATCCTCCGGGGGATGCTTCATAACTCCGTTCAGATTGAATATCACTACTCGGCCGTCTATTTCAAAAGAGTATGTTCCTGAAAAAGCATCTAATTTAAACTTTGAGGTCTTCAGGAATGGCCTTCCGAGTAGGATTGATGATGGCTTGTCTGAGTCATTTTGGGGCATTTCCAGGATATAAAAATCAGTGGGGAACGTGAGTCCCTTAATGCCCATTAATACATCTTCAGCAACTCCAACCACTGTGATAATGCTTTTATCTGCTAACACAAAACGAGCTGCCGACCTTTTTAAGGGAGGGAGCCTCAAAATATCATATATAAACAAAGGCATTATACTCACACATGCTCCTAAATCACACATGCAATCAGAAATTATCACACCACCAATAGTACAATTAACTATACAAGGACCTGGGTCACTACACTTTTCAGGTAAACCTCCCATTAAAGCAGATATGGAACTTCCTAAAGGAATAGTTTCTAATTCATTAATTTTGTCTTTATGTATACATAAATCTTTTAGAAACTTTGCATACTTAGGTACCTGTTGAATAACATCAAATAGAGGAACAGTTACCTCAACCTTTTTGAATATCTCTACCATTTTTGGATCAGGTTCCAGCTGCTTCCTGGGCTTCCTTGCAAGTTGTGGAAATGGAATGGGAGTGGTGTCTTCTGCAGTGTCTGTGTCTTTTGATGCTTCCTCTTGTGGTCGCACTTCTTCTTCTCCAGTTATGTCCTATATGTCTTATTCCTCTTCAACATCTTCTATTTTCACTACCTCTTCAGCTAAGGCGTGTTCTGGTGAGCTTGGCTCCTCTTGATTCCTCTCCTGCAGTGTGGTTCTGGACCTCAGGGTGTTGGCATTGATGCCACCCTTTGGATTGGGTAATGGTTGAGAGGGAATTCCACTGAAGCTCAAAGGTTGATTATTGGAGTTGTTCATTAATCCAATCTGGGAGACAAGAGCCTGCAAAGTAGCGGTCAGACCATTCAGAGTGGCATTAATGTTATTTTCCATGGTCTGCTGTCTCCGATCAATTGATTGTAGTAAATCATCATTAGCAGAAGAAGGAGGATAGGTAATTGGAGAGGTCTGCTGTAGGGTATTCTGTGGTCCTTGGGATTGCCTTAGGTGAGGTGCTTTGTAAGGCTGATTTTGATTCTGCTGCCTGTTGTTGTTATTATTCCACCTCTGATTTCCCTGATTATCTCTGCCTCCTCTGTTGTTGTTGTTGTCCCTCCAATTCTGGTTAGAATTGTCTTGCCATCCATGGTTGTAATTGCCACCTTGATTGTACCCTTGGTTGGGGCGGTCATAGGAGTTATGAGTGGCTGCCACGGTGTTGTCTTCCTGCTGGAGCTGCGGACATTCGTCAGTATAATGGCTATAATCAGTACAGATTCTGCAAACTCTTTGTGGAACTAACTGTTGGTTTTGCTGTGCTGGAGAAGGTTGAGCTTGCTGAACTTGTTGTTGATTCAATTGCATTTGCTTCAGCAAGTTGGTCATTTCACAGATACTCTGAGTTAAAGCAGCAGTCTCTCTGCTAGAGGATACTTCTGCAACGGCTTTTGAACGGCCTTGTTTCTGCCTGTGATTCCTAGTAGATTCAGCTACGTCACTGATCAATTGCCATGCCTCATCAGTGGTCTTGTACTTTTTCATAGACCCATTGCTAGCACTTTCCAATGTGGTCTTATCTTGGGGCCTCATGCCCTGTGTGACATAACCGAGTAACACTATCTTGTCAATCATATGGTGGGGGCAAGCTTCCAGAAGATTATTGAAGCGCTCCCAGTACTCATAGAGAGTTTCAGAATCATCCTGAACAATCATGGAAATATCTTTCCTCAGTTTATCAGTAACTTCAGCTGGAAAGAACTTTTCCAAAAATTCTCTTCTGAGTGTATCCCAGTTGGATACAGTTGCTGCGGGTTGAGTGTAGTACCACTCTCTTGCCTTTTCCTCAAGAGAAAATGAGAAATCTTTAAGAAAAATTGAAGTTTCATCTGCACCATCACGCCTGACAGTAGAACAGGCTGCTTGAAAATCTCTCAGGTGCTTGATAGGCTCTTGAGCAGGTAAGCCATGAAACTTGGGCATCAAATTGAGCAGTGTGGTCTTTATTTCAAAGTCTGTAGCTACCGCTGGGTGATGCGCTTGAAATGGTTGCATTGTAAAATCAGGGGCTCCAGCCTCCTGGATAGTAACTCTCCTAGGTTCTGCCATGTTACCTGTACGTAAAACAACGAAATCAGTAGAACGGGGTCTAGTTTCTTTCTCGAGTGACGTTTCGGATCCGCCCTCAGAGAGGACTAACCGACGTAGAGCTTGCCTTATTCGTGAAATAGTTCTTTCAATCTCAGGATCGAATACTAGCAAGCTTGGGTCAGGAAGCGAACGTGTCATCTAACGAAAGAAACAAGCAGCTCATAGTAGCAAAATAAAATAAAATACAAATAAATAAATTCCAATTAATAACTTTAGCACTCTATTGCAGCTCCCCGGCAACGGCGCCAAAAATTGATGTGAGCGGAAATTGGCGAGTTAAGAATGATTATAAAATATGCGTTGCAAGTATAGTTCTCAACCAACCAGAAATCCGCTTATCAATTTAGAAGGGTGTCACAGAAATTAAAATTAAAATACTAGGAGTATGAATCCCAGGTCATCTCCCAATGAGTTGCAGAAAAGTGTTCTATTTTATTAATCAGATGTTTTCAAAAAGGATTGAGTTGAATGGCAGAAAATTAAATTAGAGAATTTATATAAATTTAAATAAAAGCCTTGACTGAGAGTTGAGTAGCTGGAAGTCCTATTCTTGTTGGAGTACTCTTAAGATTAATTGACAATTGGGGGTTATTATGTTTAGTTGCCCCTCACTAAGTAAGGGAAAGTTAAATAAGTTGGAATGCTGTTTCTATCCACAAGTTCCAATCCGCTCTTGGGAGGATTGGTGTTAGTGACTAGAGAGCAATCTAACAATAAACCCAATTACAATCTTTCTCTTGAGCATCCCAACTCAAGGGTTCTTTTCAATCAACTCCCCATCAAGTTAGGGAACTACTCGCTCATTGTAAATGTAAAATTCATAACATAAGGAAGGGATTTAAAGAAAGACATGATAAATAATAATCAAAAGATTAATTAAAAATAAAAATGATTCTTGTATTAATAAATGCTAAAATAATCCAATAGTAAAAGTAAGTAAATTAAGGAACATGGAAGAGTAAGAGACAAGTAAAGAGAACGAACTAGAATGTCGAAGTCTTAATGAGGCAATAACTCTTCTCAATATTCCAATGCAAAAACAATAAAAATAACAAATCCTAAAACTATGAATGTGTAGAGAGAAAACCTAGAGGAGAGGAAAACTAGATCTAAAAACTAAAACTATGCAGAATGAATGTTGTTGTTGGTTTCTGCATGTTCTCTGGCTCTAGTCTGCTTTTTTGGGCCGAGAACTGGGTCAAAATAAAGCCCGAAATCGCCCCCAGCGATTCTGCAGATTATGCAGATCGCGCATGTCACGCGGACGCGTCATTCATGCGGACGCGTCATTCGGCGTTCTGACTTGCCACGCGGTCGCATCGTCCATGCGGCCGCGTCACTTGTGCTATTCCATGCCGTGCGGTCGCGTCATCCATGCAGCCGCGTCGCTTTTCGCTGGTCATCTCCTCAATTTCTTGTGTTCCTCCCATTTTTGCAAGCTTCCTTTCCAATCTCCAACTCATTCTTGCCTTATAAAGCCTGAAACACTTAACACACAGATCACGGCATCGAATGGAATAAAGGAGAAATAAAATACATAATTAAAAGTTTCTAGGAAGCAAGTTTTCAATCATGCAATAACTTTAGGAAGGAATTATAAATGCATGCTTATTTAATGAATAAGTGGGTAAAGATCATGATAAAACCACATAATTAAACACAATATAAACCATAAAATAGTGGTTTATCAAGGCACCACAATACTTTTTCCATAAAGATCTGCATTAGGAGTAGTGTAAGAGCCAAGCACTCTTCTAGGTTGCTCATTCCCATTCGGATTTGCCATATTGGCATTAGCAGCATTGTTAATGATCCATAGTGAACTCTGCAGCCTTGTAAAGTCTTGTTTGTTGCAAACGCCGCCTCAAAGTCCTTTCAGGTTCAGGATCAAAGTCTAACAGAGGTTCCTTGTCCCTATTCCTGCTCATAAATAGACTGAAGATAAGAAAATATGGGACTCTTTACGTTAGAGTGTAGAGAATTCCCTGTGAAGTAACCTGTGTAAAGAAATAAAATAAAAATACTAAATGAAATAAACACTAAAATTCGAAAATTACTTATTAAAATAAGACAAAAAAAATTCAAAAATTTTAAACTAAATAATTAAGAAAAATTAAAATAAAAATAACAAGGGGACACCAAACTTAATTTAAGAAATTAAGGAAAAATAGTTGAGCAAAATTTCAAAAATTTAAAGCTTAAAATTTAAATGAGATTAATAAAATAAGAAAAATAAAAATAATAAAGGAAAATAAAGAAGGAAAAACGAAAATGAACTAAAATAAAAAAAGGAAACAAAAGAAGGTTGAAAACAATCACAATTGAAGTTAAAGAAATATAAAAGAAAAATTGAAACGAAGACAAGGGTTGGATGAACGAAAAAGAAGAAAAAAATATAAAGAACAAATGATGCCAAGGCATCTTAGGCTAGTTTCACAAGCCTTTTTCATTAGTTTTACTTGGTTTTCATGCATTTCTTAGGCAATAAGTAAGTATTTGTATGAGAATTTCATGCATGCCTTGATTCAATCAAACATGGTTAAATTGATGCATTTTCATGAGATTTATGCCAGATTTTCTTGATGATATGAATGATGCAAAAATCTTGTGATTATAGCAAGACTTTGATGCATTTGTTTGGTTGATGATAGGTGGAAAGAAGCAGAGGAATGGCAAGGAAGAGGCAACGGAAGCAACATTGGTGGCCAAAGTTGGCTCACCAACTTTGCTTCAAATGTTGAGGAAGAGGGCCATGCAATGTTCTAAATGGGCTTAAAGTGCAACATTGGTGGCCAAAGTTGGCTCACCATCGTTGCTGGCAACGTTCTTACAAAAAGGGGTGTAACGTTAGAGGGAACGTTGGCTCACCAACATTACCTCCAACGTCTTCGATGAGACTCAAAGTTGGAGCTGAGAAAATTGCCTTGTGTGCGTACGCATAGCATTGTGTGCGTACGCACAAGAAGAAAAAGTTCAAGTGTGCGCACGCACAAGGCAGTGTGCGTACGCACAAGTATGCAATGTTGGAGGTAACGTTGGTGAACCAACGTTGGGTCCAACGCCTGTGATAAAAATTTCAAATCTGGAGTTAGAAAATTTGCTGTGACACTTACGCGTCAATGACGCGTGCGCGTGAACGTGAATTTTAACCAATCTCGCTAACGCGTGAGCAACGCATATGCGCAAAATGCTATTTTGACGCGTACGCATGGGCGATGCACACGCGTGGATGAACAAACTTTGGTACACCAACATTGAGTCAAACGTTAGCGGCAACGCTCAATCCTTTTTCAAAAGAATGTTTGACTCAACGTTTTCCTGTAAACGTTGATCACCAATGTTGATACCAGCTCTATTACAATTGGACACCCATGCAGAGTATGAACATTAGTTTGCCAATGTCCCTTCTCAACGTCATTGAGAGCCACTTTAACTGCTTCAACAAAGGCCAAAGCCCAGTGCAAAGACTTGAAGACTGAAGGAAGAAAGTGTATAAATAGTAGAGAGTTTGAGCTAGAAAGGGGATCAGAAACCTAGGGATCGGAAACTTGGGGATCCAGGGTTGTAAATACTCTCTGTAAATTCAGTTTACTTTTGCAACGCACTTTTCAATTTCAATTTCCATTCCCAGAGGTATGAACAACTAAACCCCTCTTCATTGGGTTAGGGAGCTCTGTTGTAATTCAATGGATCAATAATAATTTTCATTCTTCTTCCTCTTTCTTTTCTCTTGATTTTGCTTGAAAACTTTCGATCTCTATCCAATTGAACAATTGTCTCGAAAGAGAAATTGTTCATACTTGGATTTTCTCGGAACCTTGAAAGATAAATGAGGAAATCATGCTAGAAATGTTTTCTCATGTTGGACTGGGTTGGGGGTTGGATGGATATAGTGACATGTAATCCTACCAATACTTTGATCTAGAAAAACATGTGGTATAATCAGTGATCGTACTTCATCTCTTCCCATGAGCAATTAGATCAAGACATTGGGCAATTGTTCAAGCTTAGAGAGATTTGATTGCCAAGACATTGGGATCCAATCACCTACGATTGCCAAGAAGATCAATGAATGCATTTATTGAGTTAGAGATTAGAATGAACTTGATCTGGAGAATGCAATATCTCCTAAGCCCAATGAACCTCACCATTCTGATCTCTCCCATTCTTTAATTTCTGTTGTTTGCATTTATGCTCAATCATCCCCATTCCCATTTAAGTTTCTGCAATTTAATTTCTGCTCTTTACATTCTGCTATTTATTTTTAGTTATTTGCATTCCTTACTATTTACGTTTCCCGCCATTTAAATTTCTGCAATTCTCAATTCAATTTCACTTAGTTCAACTAGGACACTCCTCTAATTAAAGTTGCTCAACCAATCAATCCCTGTGGGATTCGACCTCACTCTATTGTGAGTTTTTACTTGTCGACAATTCGGTATACTTGCCGAGGGAAATTGTAGCGATACAAATTTCTGTGCATCAACAAAGAATGAAAAATAAAAATTAATAATACTAAAATAAAACTAATTAAAAGAAAAATTATCTAATCTAAGCAATCAAACAACTAATAGTTGTCAATCACAGCCAATCCCCGGCAACGACGCCAAAAACTTGGTGCAGAATTTATAACCCACAAACTAACCAGCAAGTGCACCGGGTCGTACCAAATAATACCTCAGGTGAGTGAAGGTCGATCCCACGAGGATTGATGGATTAAACAACAATGGTTAAGTGATTTACTTAGTTAGACAAACAGAAAAGAGTGTTGAGAGTTCAATTGCATCCAACAGTAATTCAGAGAACAGAAAAACAAGTAGTAAACGGATTGGGAAATATATATGAGAAAACAGTTAAGGCTTTAGAGATATCTATCTTCCGGATTGACTTTTCTTTCTAACTATTTTAAATATGCAAGATTCAATTCATGGAAAACTATAGGTGACTAAACCCTAATTCCTTAGACGTTTTTAGTCTCCTCTAACCTTCATCAACTGTCAATTCCTTGGTCACTTAATTCCAATTAGAGGGTGAAGTTCAATTCTAGTTTATATGCCATAGAAACTCTAATTACCTAAATATAAGAGAATTATATGTCACGTATCCTGTTAAGTCCAGATAATTAGAAGTTTAGGAGAAATTGTTTTCAAGCTATTGTTCAAGTAAAAAGCTTTTCCAGGTTATACAAGAACTCAAATAGAACAAGGGTCATACTTCCGTTCCACCCAAATTCATAAGATAAAGAACGAAAACAATTCTTGAAATAGAAATTAGTACATGAATTAAAATAGAAAAATAATAGTATCAATCCATACAATAGACAGAGCTCCTAACTTTAACAGTGGAGGTTTAGTTGCTCTTGGTTCAGAGAGAAAACTAGGATGCTGAAAATCTATAAATTGCGGAATGAGGTAGAAGAGGAGAGAAGAGCCCGAAGGGCTGATTCTTTTCCCTTTTATATCTAATCCTAATTAATGTAAATTATAATTTCTAAAACTAAATAATATCTTTACCTATTTTAAAATAAAAATTAAAGTTTTAATCAGAATAAATGAAAGATCTCGCGTGGTTTGTGCATTGGCATGGGGACCACTTGATTCATCAATAATTCATGCCTAACTTGAGACTAGGCTGCCCCTAACTTCATGCTGTTCACCACGCAAGGCGCCTAACTTGAACTGAAGAGGGGGCAATGCGCCTTACTTGAGATGGGAGTGCGCCTTACTTCACTTGGTGAAGGGTGTTGGCGCCTAATGAAGCCATGCACCTTACTTGAAGAGTCAAGGCTAATGTTGCGTGTTGTTGTTGTTCCTTGCGCCTTACTTGAAGATACCTTGCGCCTATCTTGAGTGAAAGGGGAATTACTTGCGTGTTATTGTTATGCATTGCACCTAACTTGAGAATTCTCAAGTTAGGCGCAGCCTAGGCAGAACTCCTTGGATACTTTTCTTTCATCCTGGCGCCTAACTTGAGATTTCTCAAGTTAGGCACCACCTTGGCTGCTTTGGATTGATGGCTTTAGTTGATCTTGGTGCCTAACTTGAGAATTCTCAAGTTAGGCGCCACCCTTGCTGACTTGGTGGAGAAGAAGTATGGACTATTATACATCGTTGGAAGGCTCTGGAAGTTAGATTTCTAACGCCACTAGAATCACGTCCATTGGATCTCCGTAGCTCGAGATATTCAGGTTTGAGTGCAGAGAGGTCAGGGTTGACAGCATCATTCGCCTTCTTCTCTTTTTCTGCGGAACTCCATCAAATCCAGCCGAATGCTAACTAAAATAAACAGAATTACGAACGAATCAAAGTAGCATCCATAGTGGCTAAAAGATAATGAATTCTTGATGAAACTCAACAAATTGAATGCAAATTCACTAGAAAAAGATAGGAAAGATGCTCACGTATCACCTGCCATTGGAGCTAACAATTTTGAGCTTAAGCCTCAGTTAGTCTCTCTCTTGTAGCAGAACTGCAAGTTTCATGGACTTCCAATGGAAGATCCACATCAGTTTTTAGTTGAGTTCTTACAGATCTGTGATACTGTAAAGACTAATAGAGTTAATCCTGAAGTCTATAAGCTAATGCTCTTTCCCTTGCCTTTAAGAGACAAAGCTAAGCTATGGTTGGATGCCCAACCTAGAGAGAGTCTGGACTCTTGAGAAAAGCTAGTTAATACTTTTCTAGATAAATTCTTTCCTCCTCAAAGGATGAGCAAGATTAGAGTGGAAGTTCAAACCTTCAAACAAAGAGAAGGTGAATCCCTCTACGAAGTTTGGGAAAGATACAAGCAACTGATCAGGAGATGTCCTCCTGACATGCTCTCAGAATGGTCCATCATAGGCATGTTCTATGATGGCTTTTTTGAGATATCCAAGATTTCATTGGATAGCTCTACAGGTAGATCCCTCCACTTGAAGAAAACACCTGAAAAAGTAAGAGAACTCATTGAAATGGTTGCTTACAACCAGTTCATGTACATTTCTAAGAGAAACCCTGTAAACCATGGAATTCCTCAGAAGAAAGGAGTTCATGAAGTTGAGACTCTGAATGCATTCCTGGCTCAGAATAAGATCTTGACCCAACAGGTCAACATGATCTCTCAACATCTAATTGGGATGCAAACTGCAGCTTGCATTACTTAGGAAGCTTTTCCTTAAAGAAGAAGCTTATAATCCTAATCAACCCACCATGGAGGAGGTGAATTACATGGGAAAATCCTATGGAAACACTTACAACCCTTCATGGAAGAACCATCCTAACCTCTCATGGAAGGATCAACAGAAATCTTGGTAAGGTTTCAAAAACAATCAAGGTGGTAGAAACCAGAATTAGTTCAACAACAGACCACCATTCCCATCTTCTCAAGGGAACATGGAGACTTCTAAGCAGAGCCTTTTTGACTTAGCCATTCTGGTCTCCAGCCTCACTAAGACCACCCACAATTTCATTAATCAAACAAGGTCCTCCATTAGAAATTTGGAGGTATAAGTTGGTCAACTGAGCAAGAGGATCCCTGAGATTCCTCCTGAAACTCTTCCCAGTAATACTGAAGTTAATCCTAGAGAAGAGTGCAAGGCCATAACCATGGAAGACATGGCCGAACCAGAGAAGAATGGGAAGGTGTTGAACGCCAGTGAAGAAGCCTTCACTGGGCGTAACGTCCACAATGGCAGCAAGCCTGGCGTGAAACGTTAGCGAGGAACCCCTCAATGGGCGTTTAACGCCCATCCTGGCAGAAGAGCTGGCGTTGAATGCCAGTCAGGGAGCACTGGTTGGGCGTTCAACACCCAAATATACAAGCTTCCTGGCATTGAACGCCAGTGAGGAACCCCTCACTGGGCGTTCAACGCCCAACCATGCAGCCATTCTGACGCTGAACGCCAGTGAGAAATCCCTCGCTAGGCGTTCAACGCCCATAACCCCAGGAAAGCTGGCATTGAACGCCAGCAAGGATATCCCTATTGGGCATTCAACGCCCAGAATGCTAGAGGGACTGGCGTTTAATGCCATTCAGGGTGGACAGCAAGGGCGTTCAACGCCCAATAAGCTGACAAAGTTGGCGTTGAACGCCAATCAAAGCACACCCTTTGAGTGCTTAAAGCCCACTCAAGAACTCTCTAGCCCAGAACAAAAGGAAACCATAAAGACAATTGAGGTTCCTTTGCATGCACTTCTGCAGTGCATGAGTTTTGATGACTACTCATCCTCAGATGAGGATGAAGACACTAGGAAAAAGCAAGTTGCTTGGTACCTAGGAGCTCTTATAAAGCTGAATGCCAAGATATTTGGTACAAAGCCTCTGGAGGAAGAACCCCCACTGCTTACCAAAGAACTCCATGCTTTGGTTTAGCAAGAGCTACCTCAGAAGCTTCCAGATCCTGGACGCTTTCTAATTCCTTGCACCATAGGCACCACGACCTTTGAAAAAGCTCTGTGTCACCTAGGTTCAAGCATTAACCTCATGCCACTCTCTATAATGGAGAAGCTGGGCATCATTGAGGTAAAAGCTGTCAACATCTCACTAGAGATGGCAGACAAGACAATGAAGAAGCCATATGGCTTAGTAGAGGATGTCTTGGTCAAAGTTGAAAACTACTACATCCTTGCAAACTTCACTGTCTTGGACATAGGAGAGGATGAGGATGACTGTGTCATTCTTGGAAGACCCTTCTTAGCTACTGCAAAAGCCTTGATTAATGTAGCAAAGGGAGAAATGGTTTTCCAATTATGAGAGGACTATATCTTATTCAAGATGTCCAATCCCAATTCTCCTTCTGATAAGAAAGAGACAACTGTGCAACACCTTGTATTCTAACCCTCTCTTTCTGTACAGAGCTTTACAGAGCCCTCACACATCAATTCTAAGTTTGGTGTTGGACAGCCATCAACAATATCTAAGCACAAAGGTGCTGAAAAGAAAGTACCTAAAGGCTGGAAGGACAAGAAAGTCCCAACTGAAGGCCTCTCACCTGGCATGAGAATTGTCTTCACTAAGAAGCCAGCCTTACCACATACAGTGAGTCGTGTCCTATCTCTAGAGCATGTAGAGCTCATTCATGAGATGACAGGAAGAAAACTCACTATAAAGGGTGAAAATCTGAGCCCATACTCACCTTCGTAAGGAGATAAAGGCCAAGCTAGTGACGTTAAAGAAGCGCTTGTTGGGAGGCAACCCAACCTTACTCAACCATATTTATGTTCTTTCATTTTATTTTTCTTTCAGTTGTTAGAGTCATGATCATGTGAATCAGTCAAGAGACAAAATTTCACAGTAGTGAAAACAGAGCACTCTGGATGGAGTGTCAAATGTGAACACCAGTGAGGAAGCCCTCACTGGGCGTTCAACACCCATCATGGGCAGCAATGCTGGCGTTGAACGCCAGCCAGGGAGTATCCCTTGGGCGTTCAAATGCCAGTGCAGAGAGTAGCGAAACTGGATTTCCTAGCCTATCAGGAGCTGTGGGTCCCACAACATCTTCACCTACCCTACCTACCCCACTTACTTTCACACTTCCCCATACACATTTCCCTATAAACCCTAGCCCAATCACATCCATACCACTTCCCCGTGACTATCATAACTCCCACCTACCCCTACCCATTTCAAAATCAAATCTCCCACCCAAAACCCACCCTATGGTCGAACCTAACCCTACCCCTTTTCTATTAATACCCCTCTCCATTACCCTTCATACACACACCTCTCATATACTCATACACCCACAAGGCCGAGCCCTCTCTATCCCTATTTATCCTTCTATTTTCTTCTTCTTCTACTCCATTCTTCTCCTTTCTTTAATTTTTCTCGAGGACAAGCAAAGTTTTAAGTTTAGTGTGGGAAAAGCATAGTGATGAGCGGATAATTTATACGCTTTTTGGCATTATTTTTAGGTAGTTTTTAGTATGTTTTAATTACTTTTCATTATATTTTTATTAGTTTTTATACAAAAATTATATTTCTGGACTTTACTATGAGTTTGTGTGTTTTTCTATAATTTCAGGTACTTTCTGGCTGAAATTGAGGGACCTGAGCAAAAATCTGATTCAGAGGCTGAGAAAGGACTGCAAATGTTGTTGGATTCTGACCCTCCTGCACTCGAAGTGGATTTTTTGGAGCTACAAAAGCCCAATTGGTGCACTCTCAATTGCGTTGGAAAGTAGACATCTTGGGCTTTTCAGCAATATTTAATAGTCGATACTTTGCCCGAGATTTGATGGCCCAAACTGGCGCTAAACGCCAGCCAAAAACTTTCTAGCGTAAAATGCCAGAACTGGCACACTTCTTGGCGTTAAACGCCCATTTTGGCACTCAGGGTGGCGTTTAAATCCAACTTAAGGCATATGCACATGACATCTTGAAAGCTCAGTCCAAACACTAACCAAGTGGGTCCCGGAAGTGGATTTCTGCACTATCTGCACTTAGTTACTCATTTTTTGTAAACCTAAGATACCAGTTTAGTATAAAAACTACTTTTAGAGATTCATTTAGCAACTCATGACATTTTTATTTCATATTGTATCTTCTACGGCATGAGTCTCTAAACCCCACAGGTGGGGGTAAGGAGCTCTGCTGTGTTTCAATGGATTAATGCAATTACTATTGTTTTCTATTCAATCACACTTGATTCTATTCTAAGATACTCACTCGTACTTCAATCTGGAGAGGATGATGATCCGTGACACTGGTGCATAAAATTACAATCACACTTTTGCAACTCTGCACAACTAACCAGCAAGTGCACTGGGTCGTCCAAGTAATACCTTACGTGAGTAAGGGTCGATCCTACGGAGATTGTCGGCTTGAAGCAAGCTATGGTTATCTTGTAACTCTTAGTCAGGATATCAATAATTCTTAGATTTAATTGTAAAAAGTAAAAGAACATGAATAAATACTTGTTATGCAGTAATGAAGAACAGGTTGAGGTTTTGGAGATGCTCTGTCCCCTGAATCTCTGCTTTCCTGCTATCTTCTTCTTCACACACGCAAGGCTCCTTCTATGGCAAGCTTTATGTTGGGCATCACCGTTGTCAACGGCTACTTCCTATCCTCTCAGTGAAAATGTTCTACGCACGCTGTCACCGCACGGCTAATCATCTGTCGGTTCTCGATCATGCTGGAATAGGATCCATTTATCCTTTTGCGTCTGTCATATGCCCAACACTCGCGAGTTTGAAGCTCGTCACAGTCATCCCTTCCAGATCCTACTCGGAATACCACAGATAAGGTTTAGACTTTCCGGACCTCAGGAATGGCTGCCAATAATTCTAGCCTATACCACGAAGGTTCTAATCTTAGATTAGAAACCCAAGAGATACACATTCAAGCTTGATTGCATGTAAAACGGAAGTGGTTGTCAGGCACGCGTTCATAGGTGAGAATGATGATGATTGTCACGGATCATCACATTCATCAAGTTGAAGTGCGAATGAATATCTTAGAATAGAAGCAAGCGTGATAGAATGGAAAACAGTAGTAATTGCATTAATTCATCGAGACACAGCAAAGCTCCTCACTCCAACAATGGGGTTTAGAGACTCATGCTGTAGAAGATACAATATAAAACATGTAGAATGTCATGAGGTACAAGATGAATTACTAAAAATAGTTTTTTATAGTAAACTAGTGACCTAGGGTTACAAAAAATGAGTAAGCTAGTGTGTTTAGTGTAAAAATCTACTTCCGGGGCCCACTTGGTGTGTGATTGGGTTGAGCATTGAAGCTTTCATGTGTAGAGACTTTTCTTGGAGTTAAACGCTAGTTTTTGTGCCAGTTTGGGCATTTAACTCCAGCTTTTATGCCAATTCTGGCGTTAAACGCTAGAATTCTTAAGCTGACTTGGAACGCCAGTTTGGGCCATGAAATCTTGGGCAAAGTATGGACTATTATATATTGCTGGAAGCCCCAGGATGTCTACTTCCAACGCAATTGAGAGCGCGCCAATTCGGCTTCTTTAGCTCCAGAAAATCCACTTCGAGTGCAGGGAGGTCAGAATCCAACAGCATCTGCAATCCTTTTTCAGCCTCTGAATCAGATTTTTGCTCAGGTCCCTCAATTTCTGCCAGAAAATACCCGAAATCACAAAAAAACACACAAACTCAAAGTAAAGTCCAGAAAAGTGAATTTTAAATAAAAACTAATAAAAATATAATAAAAACTAACTAAAATCTACTGAAAACATACTAAAAATAATGCCAAAAAGGGTATAAATTATCCGCTCATCACAACACCAAACTTAAATTGTTGCTTGTCCCTAAGCAACTGAAGATCAAATAGGATAAAAAGAAGAGAATATAAAATGAATTCTAAAAACATCTATGAAGATCAGTCTTAATTAGATGAGCGGGGCTATTAGCTTTTTGCTTCTGAACAATTTTGGCATCTCACTTTTTTCTTTGAAGTTCAGAATGATTGGCATCTATAGGAACTCAGAATTCAGATAGTGTTATTGATTCTCCTAGTTAAGTGTGTTGATTCTTGAACACAGCTACTTTATGAGTCTTGGCCGTGACCCAAAGCATTTTGTTTTCCAGTATTACCACCGGATACATAAATGCCACAGACACATAACTGGGTGAACCTTTTTAGATTATGACTCAGCTTTGCTAGAGTCCCCAATTAGAGGTGTCCAGAGCTCTTAAGCACACTCTTTTTTGCTTTGGACCATGACTTTAACCGCTCAGTCTCAAGTTTTCACTTGACACCATCACGCCACAAGCACATGGTTAGGGACAGCTTGGTTTAGCCGCTTAGGCCAGGATTTTATTCCTGAGCGCCCTCCTATCCACTGATGCTCAAAGCCTTGGATCCTTTTTATTACCCTTGCCTTTTGGTTTAGAGGGCTATTGGCTTCTTCTGCTTGCTTTTTCTTTCTTTTTCTTCTCTTTTTTTTTTCGCATATCATCCTCTCTCTCTTTTTTTTCTTTCTATTCACTGCTTTTTCTTGCTTCAAGAATCAATTTTTTGATTTTTCAGATTATCAATAACACTTTTCCTTTTCTATCATTCTTTCAAGAGCCAACAATTTTAACATTCATAAACAACAAATTCAAACATATGCACTATTCAAGCATTTATTCAGAAAACAAGAGTATTGCCACCACATCAAAATAATTAAACTGTTTTAAAATTTGAAATTCATGTACTTCTTTTCTTTTTCAATTAAAAACACTTTTTTTAAGAAAGGTGATGAATTCATAGGACATTCATAGCTTTAAGACATAAACTTTAAATTTTATTAATCATGGAATGACAATAAGACTCCAAAATAAATATAAGAGCAAACTAATAATAATAGGAAATAGAAAAGTAAAAAAAATAGAAAAATAAATGACTCTTAAAATAGACTCTTAATAATAAAGGTTATCACAGAGTTAGGACTGAACAACCTTGATTTTGAGAAGTGGATGCTCCCTTAATCTGTGGGGTGCTTGGTCCTTCAAGGGAGAGCTTCTAGCGCTTTAGCTCCTGTAGCTCACGCCCCTGCTTCTCCTGTTCCTTCAGCAGTTTCCAGAGCATGTAATTTTGATTCTGCTGTTCTTCCTTAAGTTGTTCCATAGCTTCTTGCAGCTTGGTAACAGATGCTTCTAGGCGGGTCCAGTAGTCAATTTCAGGAATTTCTGGGAGGAACTCCTGCGCCCTCCTTTTTATGGAGTTGTCTTGCACTTGTCCTTCCATTGACTTCTTGGTGATTGGGTGTTCGATTGGGATGAATTCATCTACTCCCATCCTCACCCCAGCATCTTTACATAGCAGAGAAATTAAGCTTGGGTAGGCCAGTTTGGCTTCAGTGGAGTTCTTGGTTACAATTGTGTGAATCTCACAAGAAATTAGATGATGAATCTCCACTTCTTTTCCAAGCATAATACAATGAATCATCACTGCTCTTTTGACAGTGACCTCAGAGCGGTTGCTAGTGGGAAATATAAAATGCCCAATGAAGTCCAACTAGCCTCTTGCAACTGGTTTTAGATCTCCCCTCTTGAGTTGGTTTGGGACACCTTTTAAATTGGTTATCCACTTAGTTTCAGGGAGGCATATATCCTCTAGAACTTGATCCAACCCCTTATCTACTCTCACCATTCTCCTATTAAAGGATTCTGGATCATCTTGTAGTTGAGGCAATTTGAAGACATCTCTTATTTTGTCCAGATGGAAGTAAATAAGCCTCCCTCTAACCATGGTTCGATAGGTATGAAAGGCGGTTCCAGTTATTCTCTGCTTATCTGTTAGCCATAGATTTGAGTAGAATTCCTGAACCATGTTTCTTCCAACCTTTGTTTCAGGATTATCTAGAATTTCCCATCATCTATTTCGAATTTGCTCTTGGATCTCCGGATATTCATCTTCTTTTAGATTGAATTTAACTTCCGGGATCACTGACCTCAGAGCCATTATTTTGTGGTAATGGTCTGCATGTTCTTTGGTTAGGAACCTCTCTTAATTCCAAAGACTCTTTGGAGTATTATCTTTCTTGCCTCTTGATTTGGTTTGCTTTCCCTTAGGTGCCATGATCTTGATAAGTCTTAGCTCAGTGATCACGGAAAAACACACCAAACTTAGAGGTTTGCTTGCCCTCAAGTAAAAGAAAGGAAAGGGGAGAGAGAGGAGAAGAGGCAAATTCGAATGGTGGAGAGGAGGGAATGGCCGAATGTGTATTTATAAGAGGAGGGGAGGGATTTTGAAAATTTTGAAAGAGATATGCCATAGAGATATGATTGATGGAAGAAAATAAAATCATGATATGAAAAAGATGAGATTTTCAATTGAAAAAGATATAAAGAGGTTAAATCTGATAATTTGGTTATGCATCTAAGAAATAAGAGATGATATGATGGGTTTGAAAAGATTTGAAAAGAAATTGAAAAGATACTTGAGTTTTTGCAGAAGATTTGGGAAGGATTTGAAAGAAAATTGAAAAAGAGATTTAGAGAATTGTAGAATTTTTGAAAATTAAGGGTGAATAATGAAAGTTTGAAACATGTTTATGCAGAAAATTATGAGTTAAAACATGAAAATTTGAAAAAAAATTTGAATTTGGAAACAAAATCTCCCCCTTGCCTTTCTGGCGTTAAACACCCAGAATGGTATCCATTCTGGCGTTTAGCGCCTAATTGTTGGCCATTATGGGCGTTTAACACCCAGCCAGGTACGCTGGCTGGCGTTAAACCCCCTTTGTCATTGGGCATTTTGCGGAACGCCCAGGATGCTGTAATTCTGGCGTTAAACACCCAGAATGGTTCAAATTCTGGCGTTTAACGCCCAAAATGGTACCTTTACTGGCGTTAAACGCCCATAATAGTACCCATTCTGGCGTTTTCTTGTCAGTAAACTCCTTTTCTCTGCTTTTTGCACTGAATCCTTCTGTAACGCTGTGAATTCCTTCAATTTTGATGATTAACCTTTGAAGAAAGTGTATATCAAATTTCTACAAGTATTATTTAAAACAAATAACCTGCTAATGGCTGGGTTACCTCCCAGCAAGCGCTTCTTTATTGTCTTTAGCTGGACCTTTACTGAGCTTCATTCAAGCCTCAGTTTTGAGCATTCTTGCTCAAAATTGCTTTCAAGATAATTTTTGATTCTTTGTCCATTAACAATGAACTTTTTGTCAGAATCAATATCTTGAAGCTCAACATATCCATATGGTGACACTCCTGTAATCACATATGGTCCCCTCCACCGGGATTTTAATTTCCCGGGGAATAATCTGAGCCTAGAGTTGAACAGCAGAACTTTTTGTCCTGGTTCAAAGACTCTGGATGACAATTTCTTGTCTTGCCACTTTTTTGCTTTTTCCTTATAAATTTTTGCATTTTCAAAAGCATTGAGTCTGAACTCCTCTAGCTCATTTAGCTGGAGTAATCTTTTCTCACCAGCTAACTTAGCATCCAGGTTTAGGAATCTGGTTGCCCAGTAGGCTTTATGTTCCAGTTCCACGGGCAGATGACAGGCCTTGCCATACACAAGCTGGTATGGAGAGGTTCCTATAGGAGTCTTGAATTCTGTTCTGTATGCCCACAGAGCATCATCCAAGCTCTTTGCCCAATCCTTTCTACGGGCAATTACAGTCCGTTCCAAGATTTTTTTAGCTCTCTATTAGAGACTTCACCCTGCCCATTTGTCTGTGGATGATATGGAGTTGCTACTTTGTGGCTAATTCTATATCGGACCATGGCAGAGTAAAGCTGTTTATTGCAGAAATGGGTGCCCCATCACTGATTAGTACTCTGGGAACACTAAATCTGCTGAAAATATGTTTCTGGAGGAACTTTAGCACAGTCTCGGTATCATTAGTGGGTGTGGCAATTGCCTCTACCCATTTAGATACGTAGTCTACTGCCACCAGAATGTAAGTGTTTGAGTATGATGGTGGGAAAGGACCCATGAAGTCAATATCCCATACATCAAACAACTCAATCTCTAAGATCCCTTGTTGAGGCATGGCATAACCATGAGGTAAGTTGCCAGCTCTTTGGCAACTGTCACAGTTACGCACAAACTCTCGGGCATCTCTATAGAGAGTAGGCCAGTAGAAGCCACATTGGAAGACTTTAGTGGCTGTGCGCTCACTTCCGAAGTGTCCTCCATACTGTGATCCATGGCAATGCCACAGGATCTTCTGTGCCTCCTCTCTAGGGACGCATCTACGGATCATTCCGTCTGCACATCTCTTAAAGAGATATGGCTCATCCCACAAGTAGTACTTTGCATCAGAAATTAGTTTTTTCTTTTGCATCCTGCTGTACTCCTGGGGTATGAACCTCACAGCTTTATAATTTGCAATGTCTGCAAACCATGGTGCTTCCTGAATGGCAAAGAGTTGCTCATCTGAAAAGGTCTCAGAGATCTCAGTAGAAAGGAGGGACGCCCCAGCTACTGGTTCTATCCGGGACAGGTGATCAGCTACCTGGTTCTCTGTTCTTTTTCTGTCTGTTATTTCTATATCAAACTCTTGCAGAAGCAACACCCATCTTATGAGCCTGGGTTTTGAATCCTGCTTTGTGAGTAAATATTTAAGAGCAGCATGGTCAGTGTACACAATCACTTTTAATCCTACTAAGTAGGATCTAAACTTGTCAATGGCATAAACCACTGCTAGCAGCTCTTTTTTTGTGGTTGTGTAATTCCTCTGTGCGTTATTTAGAACACGACTGGCATAGTAAATGACGCGCAGAAGCTTGTTATGCCTTTGTCCCAACACTGCACTAATGGCATGGTCACTAGCATCACACATTATTTCGAATGGTAATGTCCAGTCAAGTGCAGAGATGACTGGTGCTGTGACCAGCTTGGCTTTCAGGGTTTCAAACGCCTGCAAACACTCTGTGTCAAACACAAATGGCGTGTCAGCAGCTAGCAGGTTGCTTAGAGGTTTTGCAATTTTTGAAAAATCCTTTATGAACCTCCTATAGAATCCTGCATGCCCCAAAAAGCTTCTGATTGCCTTAACATTGGCAGGTGGTGGTAATTTTTCAATCACCTATACCTTGGCTTGATCTACCTCTATTCCCTTGCTTGAAATATTGTGCCCAAGGACAATTCCTTCAGTCACCATAAAGTGACATTTTTCCCAGTTTAAGACCAGATCAGTCTCTTGGCACCTTTTCAGGACAAGTGCTAGATGATCAAGACAGGAGCTGAATAAGTCTCCAAATATTGAGAAGTCATCCATGAAGACTCCCAGGAACTTCTTTACCATATCAGAGAAGATAGAGAGCATGCACCTCTGAAAGGTTGCAGGTGCATTGCACAGACCAAAAAGCATTCTTCTGTAAGCAAATACTCCAGATGGACATGTGAATGCTGTTTTCTCTTGGTCTTGAGGATCCACTGCTATTTGGTTGTAGCCTGAATAGCCATCCAAAAAGCAGTAGTATTCATGGCCTGCTAGTCTCTCTAGCATCTGGTCTATGAATGGTAAAGGAAAATGATCCTTTCTGGCTGCTGTATTGAGCCTTCTATAGTCAATACACATACGCCACCCTGTAACTATTCTTGTGGGAACCAGTTCATTCTTTTCATTATGAACTACTGTCATGACTCCCTTCTTGGGGACAACTTGGACATGGCTCACCCAGGGGCTATCAGAAATAGGATAAATAATCCCAGCCTCTAGTAACTTAGTGACCTCTTTCTGCACCACCTCCTTCATGGCTGGATTTAGCCGCCTCTGTGGTTGAACCACTGGCTTAGCATCATCCTCCAATAGGATCTTGTGCATGCATCTTGCTAGGCTAATGCCCTTAAGATCACTTATGGACCACCTAAGAGCTGTCTTGTGTGTCCTTAGCACTTGAATTAGTGCTTTTTCTTCTTGTGGATTTAAAGCAGAGCTTATGATCACTGGGAAAGTGTCATCCTCTCCTAGAAATGCATATTTCAGGGATGGTGGTAGTGGTTTGAGCTTGGGTTTAGGAGGTTTCTCCTCTTCCTGAGGGATTTTTAGAGGTTCTTTTATTTCCTCTGGTTCCTCCAGATCAGGCTGAACATCTTTAAAGATGTCCTCTAGCTTTGATTCAAGACTCTCAGTCATATTGATCTCTTCCACCAAAGAGTCAATAATATCAGTGTTCATGCCGTCATTTGATGTGTCTGGATGCTGCATAGCTTTGACAGCATTTAACTTGAACTCATCCTCATTGACTCTCAGGGTCACTTCCCCTTTTTGTACATCAATAAGAGTTCGTCCAGTTGCTAGGAAAGGTCTTCCTAGAATGAGAGTTGCACTCTTGTGCTCCTCCATTTCCAGCACTACAAAGTCAGTGGGAAAGGCAAATGGCCCAACCTTGAAATCATGTCCTCAATTATGCCTGATGAATATTTAATGGAGCCATCAGCAAGTTGAAGATATATCCGGGTTGGTTTGACTTCTTCAGTCAACCCAAGCTTTCTGATAGTAGATGTAGGTATTAGGTTGATACTTGCTCCAAGGTCACATAGAGCTGTCTTAGTACAAGCACCCTCTAATGTGCGTGGTATCATAAAGCTTCCTAGATCTTGAAACTTTTCTGGTAAGCTTTTCAGAATGACTGTACTGCATTCTTCTGTGAGAAACACTTTTTCAGTTTCTTTCCAATCCTTCTTATGACTTAAGATCTCTTTCATGAACTTAGCATAAGAGGGTATTTGCTCAAGTGCCTCTGCAAACGGGATCTTTATCTCAAGAGTCCTGAGATAGTCTGCAAAGCGGGAAAATTGTTTATCCTGTTCCGTTTGGCGGAGTTTCTGAGGATAAGGTATCTTGGCCTTATACTCTTCAACCTTAGTTACTGCAGGTTTATTCCCTACAGAAGTGGTTGGAGAAGCCTTCTTAGAGGGGTTACTATCAGCACTTGCAGGTGTCTGATCCCTCAATGGCATTTCAACGCCAGGATTGGGTGCAGGATGGGCGTTTAACGCCAGCTTCCCACCCTTTTCTGGCATTTGAACGCCATAACTGGGCAAGGAATGGGCGTTTAACGCCAACTTTTCTCCCTTTTCTGGCGTTTGAACGCCAGAATTATTCCTCTCTGGGCTCTTGCTGTCCTCAGAGGGATTTTGGGCAGTGGTTTGATAATCCTTTGTCATTTGTTCCTTTCTTGACTTTTTGCTACTTTGAACTGAATTATTCAATGTCTTCCCGCTCCTTAGTTGAACAACTTAGCATTCTTCTGTTATCTGTTTAGATAGCTGCTGTCTTGTCTGATTTAATTGTGCTTCTATATTCTTGTTAGCATTTTTAGTGTCTTGGAGCATCTCCTTGAATTCTGCTAATTGTTT
The DNA here is from genome assembly GCF_003086295.3 of Arachis hypogaea. Taxonomy (NCBI): domain Eukaryota; kingdom Viridiplantae; phylum Streptophyta; class Magnoliopsida; order Fabales; family Fabaceae; genus Arachis; species Arachis hypogaea. Next base: position 46,938,678 of record NC_092051.1, read on the forward strand.
TGTCATTAGAAGTAATTGCTGATTTAGTTCAACAATCTGTTCTTGAGGATTATGATCAGTAGTTGCTACCATAGCTTCTTTTTCTTTGGAGGGCTCATTGCTTGAGTACAGATGTTGATTTCTAGCAACTGTATCTATGAGTTCTTGAGCCTCTTCAATTGTCTTTCTCATGTGTATAGATCCACCAGCTGAGTGGTCTAGAGACATTTGAGCTCTTTCTGTAAGCCCATAGTAGAAGATGTCTAACTGTACCCACTCTAAAAACATTTTAGAGGGGTGTTTCCTTAGCATCCCTCTATACCTCTCCCAAGCATTATAAAGGGATTCATGATCCTCTTGTTTAAAGCCTTGGATGTCCAGCCTTAGTTGTGTCATCCTTTTTGGAGGGTAAAATTGATTCAGGAATTTGTCTGATAACTATCTCCATGTTTTTATGCTTGCCGTGGGTTGGTTATTTAACCACCTCTTAGCTTGATCTTTTACAACAAATGGAAACAGTAATAATCTGTAGACATCCTGATCCACTTTTTTATCACGTACTGTGTCAGCAATTTGTAAAAACTGTGCCAGAAACTCAGTAGGTTCTTCCTGTGGAAGACCAAAATACTGGCAATTTTGCTGCACCATGATAATGAGTTGAGAATTTAGCTCAAAACTGCTTGCTTTGATGGAAGGTATACAGATGCTACTCCCATATGCAGCTGTAATGGGGTTGGCATATGACCCTAGAGTCCTTCTGGACTGTTCATTTCCACTTATGTCCATGATAGAGAAAAGGGAATTAATATGAATTGCAAATAGATTATATATTTTTTTAAGGTAACCGAAATTAAAATAAGATAAAATAAAACAAAATAAAATAATTGAAAAATTGAATATAAATTCGAAAATTAGAAGAAATTGAAATAAAATCAAATTGAAGACTAAATTAATTAATTAATTAAAAAGATTTTGAGATTACCAATAAAAAATATATGATTGAGGATTATTTTGGAAAAGATATGATTGAGAAGATATGATTGAAGAAATTAAAAAGATTTGATTTTTTTTTTGAAAAAGATTTGAAAAGATCAATTTTTGAAATTAGAATTTTGACTTGATTAAAAAGAAAAAATATGATTTTGAAAATCTTTGACTACTTTAATGCTAAATTTCGAAAATTATGAGTAAAATAAGGAAAAGATATTTTTTTGATTTTTAAATTTTAATGAGGAAAGAGAAAAACAACAAAACGACACTAAGCTTAGAAATTTTAGATCAAAATAAAGAGAACAAACAAGAAAACTTTGAATGTCAAGATGAACACCAAGAACACTTTTGAAAAAAAATTTTAAGTAAATAAAAGCACAAAAACACACCAAACTTAAAATTTTTAGAAAATTAAACACAAATTTTTGAAAAATTAAAAGAAAACATAAAAAAGACACCAAACTTAGAATTTTTAAAGATCAAGAAACAACTAAGAGTATGCAAATTCGAAAAATTAAAAGAAAGTAAAAGCATGCAATTGACACCAAACTTAAAATATGAAACTAAACTCAAATAAAAGACTCTAAACCAACAAAAATAAAATATTCCTAATCTAAGCAACAAGATAAACCGTTAGTTGTCCAAACTCGAACAATCCCCGGCAACGGCGCCAAAAACTTGGTGCACAAAATTACAATCACACTTTTGCAACTCCGCACAACTAACCAGCAAGTGCACTGGGTCGTCCAAGTAATACCTTACGTGAGTAAGGGTCGATCCCACGGAGATTGTCGGCTTGAAGCAAGCTATGGTTATCTTGTAACTCTTAGTCAAGATATCAATACTTCTCAGATTTAATTGTAAAAAGTAAAAGAACATGAATAAATACTTGTTATGCAGTAATGAAGAACAGGTTGAGGTTTTGGAGATTCTCTGTCCCCTGAATCTCTGCTTTTCTACTATCTTCTTCTTCACACACGCAAGGCTCCTTCCATGGCAAGCTTTATGTTGGACATCACCGTTGTCAATGGCTACTTCCCGTCCTCTCAGTGAAAATGTTCTACACACGATGTCACCACACAGCTAGTCATCTGCCGGTTCTCGATCATGCTGGAATAGGATCCATTGATCCTTTTGCGTCTGTCACACGCCCAACACTCGCGAGTTTGAAGCTCGTCACAGTCATCCCTTCCCAGATCCTACTCGGAATACCACAGACAAGGTTTAGGCTTTCTGGACCTCAGGAATGGCTGCCAATAATTCTAGCATATACCACGAAGGTTCTAATCTTAGATTAGAAACCCAAGAGATACACATTCAATCTTGATTGCATGTAGAACGGAAGTGGTTGTCAGGCACACGTTCATAGGTGAGAATGATGATGATTGTCACGGATCATCACATTCATTAGGTTGAAGTGCGAATGAATATCTTAGAATAGAAGCAAGCGTGATAGAATGGAAAACAGTAGTAATTGCATTAATTCATCGAAACACAGCAGAGCTCCTCACCCCAACAATGGGGTTTAGAGACTCATGCCGTAGAAGATACAATATGAAACGTGTAGAATGTCATGAGGTACAAGATGAATTACTAAAAGTAATTTTTTATAGTAAACTAGTGACCTAGGGTTACAGAAAATGAGTAAGCTAGGGTGTTTAGTGTAAAAATCCACTTCCGGGGCCCACTTGGTGTGTGATTGGGCTGAGCATTAAGCTTTCATGTGTAGAGACTTTTCTTGGAGTTAAACGCCAGTTTTTGTGCCAGTTTGGGCGTTTAACTCCAGCTTTTATGCCAGTTCTGGCGTTAAACGCCAGAATTCTTAAGCTGACTTGAAACGCCAGTTTGGGCTATCAAATCTTGGGCAAAGTATAGACTATTATATATTTCTGGAAAGCCCAGGATGTCTACTTTCCAACACAATTGAGAGCGCACCAATTGGGCTTCTGTAGCTCCAGAAAATCCACTCCGAGGGCAGGGAGGTCAGAATCCAACAACATCTGCAGTCCTTTTTCAGCCTCTGAATCAGATTTTTGCTCAGGTCCTTCAATTTCAGCCAGAAAATACCTGAAATCACAGAAAAACACACAAACTCATAGTAAAATCCAGAAAAATAAATTTTAAATAAAAACTAATAAAATATAATAAAAACTAACTAAAATCTACTGAAAACATACTAAAAATATTGCCAAAAAGCGTATAAATTATCCGCTCATCAGACACTCATCATTATTCTCACATTTATGAACGCGTGCCTGACAATCACTCCCGTTCTATCTGAGCTCAATGTAGTCATTGGGTGACATCTTGAGTGCGTATCTCTTGGGTCTCTGATCCACGGACCGAGTCCATGAGATCAGAACCTTCGTGGTAGAACCAATTGGTAGCATTCCTGGGATCCGGAAAGTCTAAATCTTGTTTGTGGTATTCTGAGTAGGATTTGGAAAAGGGATGACTGTGACGAGCTTCAAACTCACGAATGTTGGGCGCAGTGACAGTGTGCAAAAGGATAGAGAGATCCTATTCCGACACTAGTGAGAACCGACAAATGATTAGCCGTGTGGTAGCTGTACCTGGTATTTTTCATCCGAGATGAGAAATCTGACAATTGATTAGCCGTGCAGAGACCGTGCTTGCTATTTTTCATCCGAGAGGATCATACAGCTTGCCATTGAAGGAAGCCATGCGTGTTTGGAGAAGAAGACAGTAGGAAATCAGAGATTCAGACGACAGAGCATCTCCGGAACCTCAACCTGTTCCTCCTTACTGAATCACAAGTACCATTTAGTTCATGTTATTTACTTTTCATAACAAAATCATTTTTATCATTAATCTCCTGACTAAGATTTACAATATAACCATAGCTTGCTTCAAGTCGACAATCTCCGTGGGATCGACCCTTACTCACGTAAGGTATTACTTGGACGACCCAGTGCACTTGTTTGTTAGTTTTATGGAGTTGTGAAAAGTGTGATCACAATTTCGTGCACCAAGTTTTTGGCACCGTTGCCGGGGATTGTTCGAGTTTGGACAACTGACAGTTCATCTCGTTGCTTAGATTAGGAAAAATTTTCTTTTTGGTTTAGAGTCACTAAATTTGAGTCTTTTATTTTCTTTTCAGAAATCTTATTTTTTTCTTTATTTTTCCTTTGAGTCTTCTTTTTGAGTTTAGTTTCATGTTTTAAGTTTGGTGTCAATTGCATATTTTTTATTTTTCTTTCAATTTTTCGAATTACATGTTCTTAGTTTTTTTCCTTGATCTTCAAGTTGTATTTTCCTTGTTTGATCTTTAGTTTTTCTTGTTTTGTGTCTTTCCCTGCTTTTCTTGTGCATTTTCGAATTATTAGTGTCCAAAATATAAAAATTTTTAAGTTTGGTGTCCTTTGTGTTTTTATTTTCCTAAAGATTTTCCAAAATTTGTTCTTGGTGTTCATCTTGATTTTCAAAGTGTTCTTGGTGTTCATCTTGACATTCAAAGTTTTCTTGTTTGTTTTCTTTGTTTTAATCTAAAAAAAGTTTATGTTTGGTGTCTTTTTGGTGTTTATCTTCAAATTTTCGAAAATTACTCTTCCTAAATCTAAAAATTTTTAAGTTTTGTGTCTTTTACTTGTTTTTCTCCTTTCTCATTAAATTAAAAAAATCAAAAAAATATATTTTCCTTTATTTACTCATTATTTTCGAATTCCTTAGGTTGACTTAGTCAAAATTTTTAAAAATTTGGTAGTTTCTTGTTAGTCAAGTTGAAATTTCAATTTTAAAAAAATTATCCTTTTAAATATTTCTCAAAACAAATTCTTTTTCAATTTTCTTTTTTTATATATTTTTTCGAAAATATTTTTCTTTTTATTTATAATTTTCGAATAAATTGTCCTATTTTATTATTTTGAGTGAAAAATTTTAAGTTTGGTGTTGCCTTGTTAAAAAAGTTTCAATCTTTAAAATTTTCAAAATCATATCTTTTTCAAAAACTTCCTAACCACTTTCTCTCTCTTCATTTTTCGAAAATTATATCCAAAATTTTTCAAATTTTTTTAATTAATTAATCATTTTAGTATTCGAATTTCTTTTATCTCTTTTCCTTTTAGTTTTTGAAACTTATATTCTATTTTCCAAGTATTTTATTTTATTCTCTTCTAAATTCGGTTTGTCCTTAATTAAATAAAATAAAATTTCTATTTACAATCCACATCATCTCCCTTTCTCTATCATGGACCTAAGTGGAAATGAACAGTCCAGAAGTACTCTGGGGTCATATGCTAACCCCACTACTACTTCATATGGGAGTAGTATCTGTATACCCTCCATCAGAGCCAGCAACTTTGAGCTGAATCCTCAGCTCATTATCATGGTGCAGCGAAATTGTCAGTATTCCGGCCTTCCACAGGAAGAACCTACTGAGTTTCTGGCACAGTTCTTACAAATTACTGACACAGTACGTGATAAGGAAGTAGATTAGGATGTCTACAGATTATTACTGTTTTCATTTACTGTAAAAGATCAATCTAAGAGGTGGACATCCAATGCTTTAAATAAGAGGATAATGAATCTCTTTATAATCCTGGGAGAGGTACAGAGGGATGCTAAAAAAATGCCCCTCTGAAATGTTTTCAGAATGGGTACAGTTAGACATCTTCTACTATGGGGTTACAGAAAAGGCCCCAGACGTCTCTAGACCACTCAGCTGGTGGATCTATACATATGAGAAAGACAATTGAAGAGGCTCAAGAGCTCATTGATACAGTTGCTATAAATTAGCATCTGTACTTAAAGTAGTGAGTCCTCCAAAACAAGTTGTTGAACTCAATCAGCAATTGCTTCTTATAACAAAACAATTGGCTGAATTTAAAGAGATGCTCCAAGACACTAAAAATGCTAACAAGAATATGGAAGCACAATTGGATCAGACAAGACAGCAGTTATCTAAACAGATAACAGAAGAGTGCCAAGCTGTTCATTTAAGGAGTGGGAAGACACTGAATGTATCAACTCACGGCAGCAGAAAGCCAAGAAAGGAACAACTGACAGAGGATGACTAAACCACTGCCCAAAATCCCTCTGAGGATAGTAAGAGCCCAGAGAGGAATGATTCTGGCATTCATACGCCAGAAAAGGGTAAACAATTGGCGTTAAACCCCAAGGGATGGCCAATTCCGGCGTCTAAATGCCAGAAAAGGGTGGCAATCTGGCGGTAAACGCCCATGCAGCACCCAATTCTGGCGTTCAAATGCCAACAAGGGATCAGACACCTGCAAGTGCTGATAACAACCCCCTTAGGCAGGCTTCTCCAACCACTTCTGTAGGAAGTAAACCTGCAGCAACTAAGGTTGAAGAATATAAAGCCAAGATGTCTTATCCTCAGAAACTCCGCCAAGCGGAATAGGATAAACAATTTTTCTGCTTTGCAGACTATCTCAGGACTCTTGAAATAAAGATTCCGTTTGCAGAGGCACTTGAGCAAATACCCTCTTATGCTAAGTTCATGAAAGAGATCTTAAGTCATAAGAAGGATTGGAGAGAAACTGAAAAAGTTTTCCTCACTGAAGAATACAGTGCAGTCATTCTGAAAAGCTTACCAGAGAAGCTTAAAGATCCCGTAAGCTTTATGATACCATGCACATTAGAGGGTGCTTGTACCAAGACAGCTTTATGTGATCTTGGGGCAAGTATCAACCTGATACCTACATCCACTATCAGAAGGCTTGGTTTGGCTGATGAAGTTAAACCAACCCGGATGTGCCTACAACTTGCTGATGGCTCTATTAAAATTCCATCAGGCATAATTGAGGACATGATTGTCAAGATTGGGCCATTCGCCTTTCCCACCGACTTTGTATTGCTGGAAATAGAGGAGCACAAGAGTGCAACTCTCATTCTAGCAAGACCATTCCTAGCAACTGGACGAACCCTCATTGACGTCCAAAAAGGGGAGATAACCCTGAGAGTCAATGAGGATGAGTTTAAGTTGAATGCTGTCAAAGCTATGCAGTATCCAGACACATCAAAAGACTGCATGAGCACTGATATTATTGACTCCCTGGTGGAAGCGGTCAATATGACTGAGAGTCTCGAATCAGTGCTAGAGGAAATTTTTAAAGATGTTCAGCCTGATCTAGAGGAACCAGAGAAAACAAAAGAACCTCTGAAAACTCCTCAGGAAGAGGAGAAGCCTCCTAAACCCGAGCTCAAACCACTACCACCGTCCCTAAAATATGCATTTCTGGGAGAAGATAACATGTTTCCAGTAATCATAAGCTCTACTTTAGAGCGACAAGAAGAGAAAGCACTAATTCAGGTGCTAAGGACACACAAGACAGCTCTTGGATGGTCCATAAGTGATCTTAAGGGCATTAGCCCAGCCAGATGCATGCACAAGATCCTATTGGAGAATGATGCTAAGCCAGTGGTTCAACCACAGAGGCGGCTGAATCCAGCCATAAAGGAGGTGGTGCAGAAAGAGGTCACTAAGTTACTAGAGGCTGGGATTATTTATCCTATTTCTGATAGCCCCTGGGTAAGCTCTGTCCAAGTTGTCCCCAAGAAGGGAGGCATGACAGTGGTTCAGAATGAAAAGAATGAATTGGTTCCTACGAGAACAGTTACAGGGTGGCGTCTGTGTATTGACTACAGAAGGCTCAATACAGCCACCAGGAAGGATCATTTTCCTTTACCATTCATAGACCAGATGCTAGAAAGACTAGCAGGTCATGAATACTGCTACTTTTTGGATGGCTATTTAGGTTATAACTAAATTGCAATAGATCCTCAAGACCAAGAGAAAACAGCATTCACATGCCCATCTGGAGTATTTGCCTATAGAAGGATGCCATTTGGTCTGTGCAATGCACCTACAACCTTTCAGAGGTGCATGCTCTCTATCTTCTCTGATATGGTAGAAAAATTTTTGGAAGTCTTCATGGATAACTTCTTAGTATTTGGAGAGTCATTCAGCTCCTGTCTTGACCATTTAGCACTTGTTCTGAAAAGGTGCCAAGAGACTAACCTGGCTTTAAACTGGGAAAAATGTCACTTTATGGTGACTGAAGGAATTGTCATTGGGCACAAAATTTCAAACAAGGGAATAGAGGTGGATCAAGCTAAGGTAGAGGTAATTGAAAAATTACCACCACCTGCCAATGTTAAGGCAATCAAAAGCTTTTTGGGGCATGCAAGATTCTATAGGAGGTTTATAAAGGATTTTTGAAAAATTGCAAAACCTCTGAGAAATCTGCTAGCTGCTGACATGCCATTTGTCTTTGACACAGAGTGTCTACAGGTGTTTGAGACTCTGAAAGCTAAGCTGGTCACAGCACCAGTCATTTCTGCACTAGACTGGACATTACCATTTGAACTAATGTGTGATGCCAGTGACCATGCCATTGGTGCAGTATTGGCACAGTGGCATGACAAGCTTCTGCACATCATTTATTATGCTAGCCGTGTTTTAAATGACGCGCAGAAAAATTACACAACCACAGAAAAGGAATTGCTTGCAGTGGTTTATGCCATTGACAAGTTCAGATCTTATTTGGTAAGATCAAAAGTGATTGTGTACACTGACCATGCTGCTCTAAAATATCTCCTCACAAAACAGGATTCAAAACCCAGACTCATAAGATGGGTGTTGCTTCTGCAAGAGTTTGATATAGAAATAAGAGACAGAAAAGGGACAGAGAACCAAGTATCTGATCACCTGTCCCGGATAGAACCAGTAGCAGGAGCGTCCCTCCCTCCTACTGAGATCTCTGAAACCTTTCCGGATGAGCAACTCTTCGCCATTCAAGAAGTACCGTGGTTTGCAGACATTACAAACTATAAAGCTATGAGATTCATACCCAAAGAGTACAGTAAGCAGCAAACAAAAAAATTGGTTTCTGATGCAAAGTACTACTTGTGGGATGAACCATACCTCTTTAAGAGATGTGCAGACGGAATAATCTGTAGATGTGTTCCTAGAGAAGAGGCACAGAAGATCATATGGCATTGCCATGGATCACAATATGGAGGACATTTCGGAGGTGAGCGAACAGCCACAAAGGTCCTTCAATGTGGCTTCTACTAGCCTACTCTCTATAGAGACTCCCGAGAGTTTGTACGTAACTGTGACAGTTGCCAGAGAGCTGGTAATCTGCCTCACGGTTATGCCATGCCTCAGCAATGGATCTTAGAGATTGAGTTATTTGATGTATGGGGTATTGACTTCATGGGGCCCTTCCCACCATCATACTCAAATACTTATATTCTGGTGGCAGTAGACTATGTATCTAAATGGGTAGAGGCAATTGCAACACCCACTAACGATACTAAGATAGTGATGAAGTTCCTCCAGAAGCATATCTTCAGCAGGTTCGATGTCCCTAGAATACTAATCAGTGATGGAGGCACTCATTTCTGCAATAAACATCTTGACTCTACTCTGGTCCGATATGGAATTAACCATAAAGTGGCCACTCCATATCATCCACAGACAAATGGGCAGGCTGAAGTCTCGAATAAAGAACTAAAACGAATCCTGGAATGGACTGTAAGTACCCGTAGAAGGGATTGGGCAAGAAGTTTGGATAATGCTCTGTGGGCATACAGAACCGCATTCAAGACTCCGATAGGGACCTCTCCATACCAACTTGTGTATACAAAAGCCTGTCATCTGCCAGCAAAACTGGAACACAAGGCCTACTGGGCAACCAGGTTCCTAAACCTTGATGCTAAGGTAGCTGGAGAAAAAAGATTACTCCAGTTGAATGAGCTGGAGGAGTTCAGACTCAATGCTTTTAAAAATGCTAAAATCTACAAGGAGAAAGGAAAAAGATGGCTTGACAAAAGGCTGTCATCTAGAGTCTTTGACCAAGGACAGAAGGTCCTGCTGTTTAACTCTAGGCTCAGATTGTTCCCTGGGAAATTAAAATCCTGGTGGAAGGGACCATATGTGATTACAAGTGTATCACCATATGGTTATGTAGAGCTTCAAGATGTTGATTCTGACAAAAGGTTCATTGTTAATGGACAGAGAATCAAACATTATCTTGAAGGCAATGTTGAGCAAGAATGCTCAAAACTGAGACTAAATTAAAAGCTCAGTAAAATCCAGCTAAAGACAGTAAAGATGCGCTTGCTGGGAGGCAACCCAGCCATTATCAAAAATTAGATGTTTATAACAATTATATAAGTCTATTTAATTTTGTTACTCATGTTAGCTAATGCATTTCAGTGAATAAGTTAGGAAAATGGAGGTTCAAGACATAAAACAGAGGAATCACAGAGAAAAAGAGCTCACTAGCATCAAAATGCCAGTAAAAAGGTATTTTGGGCGTTAAACACCAGAATGGCTACCATTCTGGGCGTTTAACGCCAGAAACAGCAACATCCTGGGTGTTCAAAAAAAAACCCAGTAACAAAGGATTTCTGGCGTTTAACGCCAGCCAGGGTACCTGGTTGGGCGTTAAACGCCCAAAATGGCCACCAGATTGGCGTTAAACGCCAGAATGGGTATCATTCTGGGCGTTTAACGCCAGAATAGCAAGAGGGAGGTAATTTCGTTTCCAATTCAATTTTTTTTTCGAATTTTCATGTTTTAATTCAAGATTTTCTGCATCCAAATATTAAAAACTTTCATTTTTTAATTTCCATTCCCAAAAATCAATAATCTTATAAATTCTTTTTCAATTCTTTTTCAAAACTCATTCATCTTTCCAATTTCTTTTCAAATCTTTTCAACTCATTCATATTATCTTTTATTTCTTAGCTGCATAAACAAAAATTCAGATTTAACTTCCTCATATCTTTTTCATATCTTTTAAATTTTGAAAAAATCTTATCTTTTTTATATCATGTTTATCTTTTATCAATCATATCTTTTAATCATATCTTTTTACTAAAAATCCGAACCCATTTCATCCCTCCCTTTTAAATCTACATTTGACCATCCTCTTTAACCCATCATTCGAATCCTTCTCTCCTTCTATTCATCTTCTTTTTATTTATTTTTGCTTGAGGACAAGCAAATCTCTAAGTTTGGTGTGATTTCCGTGATCCCTGAGCCAAAACAAATGAATCTCATGGCTCCCAAAGGAAAACGAACCACTTCAAGAGGCAAGAAAGAAAGCAACCCAAAGCCACTTTGGATGCATGAGAATTTCTGCACCAAAGAACATGCAGATCATTACTTCAAAATTGTGTGCAAAAGATCAGTGATCCCAGAAGTTAAGTTCAATCTAAAAGAAGATGAATACCCGGAGATCCAAGAGCAAATTCAAAAGAGGGGCTGGGAAGTCCTGGCTAATCCTGAGATACATGTTGGAAGAAACATGATCCAGGAATTCTATGCAAATCTGTGGATGACAGAGAAGCAAAGATTAGAGGGAACTGCTTTCTACTCCTTTCGGACTATGGTCAGAGGGAAGATTATTTACTTCCACTTTGATAAAGTGAGAGAAGTTCTCAAACTTCCTCAACTACAAGATGATCCAGAGTCCTTTAATAGGAGAATGGCCAAGGATAAAAGGCTAGATCAAGTTCTAGAGGACATATGCCTCCCTAGAACCAAGTGGATTACTAATTCAAAAGGTGTCCCAAACCAGCTAAAGAGAGGAGATCTCAAACTAGTTGCTAGAGGTTGGCTAGATTTCAATGGGCATTCTATAGTCCCAACCAGCAACCGATCTGAAGTCACTGTCAAGAGGGCAGTGATAATTCACTGTATTATGCTGGGGAAGGAGGTAGAGATTCATCAGCTGATCCCTGTTGAAATTTACATGTTTGCAAACAAGGAATCCACTGAGGCCAAATTGGCCTACCCAAGCTTGATTAGTCTGTTATGTAAAGATGCGGGGGTAAAGATGGGTGTAGATGAATATATCCCAGTTGAACGCCCAATCACTAAAATAGTGATGGATGGACCTCAAATTCAAGATAACCTCATCAAGAGGGGGGCGCATGAGCTCCTCCCAGAAATTCCTCAATTTGACTATTGGGCCCGCTTAGAAGCATCTGTCACCAAGCTGCAAGAAGTTGTGAATCAACTCAAAGAAGAGCAGCAGAATCAAAACAGTATGCTCTGCAAACTGCTCATAGAATAAGAGAAACAAGGGCGTGAGATACAGGAGCTAAAGCTCCAGAAGCTGTCCCTTGAAGAGCCAGACATCCCACAGATTGAAGGAGCACTTACCTCTCAAAATAAAGGTTGTTGAGTCCTAACTCTGTGATAACTTTTATTATTAGAAACCTATTTTAAGAGTTACGTGAGCATTAGTATTAGAGTCATTTATTTTTATGTCTTTAATTTCCTTTCTTTTATTATTTGTCTGCTTTTATGTTTATTTTACGTCTTATTTTTATTACATGATCATTAAAGTTTAGAGTCTATGTTTTAAAGCTATGAATGATTCCAGGAATCTTTCACCTTTCTTAAATGAAAAATGTTTTAATTTGCAAAAAAACAAGAAGTGCATAATTTCGAAATTTATCGTGAAATTAGTCTATGTTGATGTGGTGACAATACTTCTTGCTTTCTGAATGTATGCTTGAACAGTGAATATTTTTGATAGTGAAGTGTATGAATGTTAAAATTGTTGGCTACTGAAAGAATAATGAAAAAGGAGAAATGTTATTCATAATCTGAAAAACCATAAAATTGATTCTTGAAGCAAGAAAAAGCAGTGAAAAACACAAAGCTTGCGAAAAAAAGGCAAAAAATAAAAGAAAAATAAAGAAAAAGAAAAAGCAAGCAGAAAAAGCCAATAACCCTTTAAACTAAAAGGCAAGGGTAAAAAGGATCCAAGGCTTTGAGCATTAATGGATAGAAGGGGCCAAAGGAATAAAATCTTGCCCTAAGCGGCTACATCAAGCTGTCCCTAACCATGTGCTTGTGGCGTGAAAGTGTCAAGTGAAAGGCTTGAGACTGAGCAGTTAAAGTCGTGGTCCAAAGTAAAAAGAGTGTGCTTAAGAACTTTGGGCACCTCTAACTGGGGACTCTAGCAAAGCTGAGTCACAATCTGAAAAGGTGCACCCAGTGATGTGTCTGTGACATTTATGTATCCGGTGGTAATACTGGAAAACAAAATGCTTAGGGTCACGGCCAAGACTCATAAAGTAGCTGTGTTCAAAAATTAACATACTAAACTAGGAGAATCAATAACACTCTGAATTCTGAGTTCCTATGCATGCCAATCATTCTGAACTTCAAAGGATAAAGTGAGATGCCAAAACTGTTCAGAAGCAAAAAGCTACTAGTCCTGCTCATCTAATTGGAACTAAGCTTCATTGATATTTTGAAATTTATTGTATATTCTCTTCTTTTTATCCTATTCTGTTTTCAGTTGCTTGGGGATAAGCAACAATTTAAGTTTGGTGTTGTGATGAGCGGATAATTTATATGCTTTTTGGCATTGTTTTTAGGTAGTTTTTAGTATGTTTTAATTACTTTTCATTATATTTTTATTAGTTTTTATGCAAAAATCACATTTCTGGACTTTACTATGAGTTTGTATGTTTTTCTGTAATTTCATGTATTTTCTGGCTGAAATTGAGGGACCTGAGCAAAAATCTTATTCAGAGGCTGAGAAAGGACTGCAAATGCTATTGGATTCTGACCCTCATGCACTCGAAGTAGATTTTCTGGAGCTACAGATACCCAATTGGCGCACTCTCAATTGCGTTGGAACGTAGACATTTTGGAATTTCTAGCAATATATAATAGTCTATACTTTGCCCGAGATTTGATGGCCCAAACTGGCGCTAAACACCAGCCAAAAACTTTATGGCGTAAAACGCCAGAACTGGCACACTTCTTGGCATTAAACGCCCATTTTGGCACCCAGGGTGGCGTTTAACTCCAACTTGAGGCATATGCACGTGACAGCTTGAAAGCTCAGCCTAAACACTCACCAAATGGGTCCCGGAAGTGGATTTCTGCACTATCTGCACTTAGTTACTCATTTTCTGTAAACCTAAGTTACTAGTTTAGTATAAAAACTACTTTTAGAGATTCATTTAGCAACTCATGACATTTTTATTTCATATTGTATCTTCTATGGCATGAGTCTCTAAACCCCACAGGTGGGGGTGAGGAGCTCTGCTGTGTTTCAATGGATTAATGCAATTACTATTATTTTCTATTCAATCACGCTTGATTATATTCTAAGATACTCACTCGTACTTCAATCTGGAGAAGATGATGATCCGTGACACTCATCATTATTCTCACATTTATGAACGCGTGCCTGACAACCACTCCTGTTCTATCTGAGCTCAATGTAGTCATTGGGCGACAGCTTGAGTGCGTATCTCTTGGGTCTCTGATCCACGGACCGAGTCCATGAGATCAGAACCTTCGTGGTAGAGGCTAGAACCAATTGGCAGCATTCATGGGATCCGGAAAGTCTAAACTTTGTCTGTGGTATTCTGAGTAGGATCTGGGAAGGGATGACTGTGACGAGCTTCAAACTCACGAATGTTGGGCGCAGTGACACTGTACAAAAGGATAGAGAGATCCTATTCCGACACTAGTGAGAACCGACAGATGAAGTAGTGGCTGAGAAGAAAGTGATCCCTGAGGTCCCTTTCAATCTTAAGAAGAATGAATATCCGGAAATCCGAAGAGAGATTCGGAGAAGAGGTTGGGAAGTCCTAACCAATCCCATTAAAGATGTTGGGATTCTCATGGTGCAAAAGTTCTGTGCTAATGCATGGGTTACTAAAAATCATGAAACTAGTGTAAACCCAAATCTAAGGAATTCAATCACCATGGTCCGAAGAAGAATCTTAGATTTCAGCACGGAAAGTGTGAAGTTGGCATTCAACTTACCTCTATTGCAAGAAGATCCTCATTCTTACACTAGAAGAGTCAACTTTGATCAGAGATTGGATCAAGTACTCTCTGACATCTGTGTGGAAGGAGCACAGTAGAAAAGGGATTCCCAAGGCAAGCCCACTCAATTAAGAAGGGCTGACCTTAAGCCTATAGCTAGAGGATGGTTGAAATTCATCTAAAGATCCATCATCCCTACTAGCAATCGGTCAGAAGTTACCATTGACAGAGCCATCATGATTCATTACATCATGATTGGAACTGAGGTGGAAGTACGTGAGGTGATTCCTCAAAAGTTGTACAACGTAGCTGAGAAGCCTCGCACCAATGCCAGGTTGGCATTCCCACACCTCAACTGTCATCTATGCAATTCAGCTGGAATTGTCATAAATGGAGATGCCTCCATTGGGGAGGACAAGCTCATCACCAAGAGGAGGATGGAGCAAACCAGAGAGCATGCACAAGAGCACATGCAGCAACCTCATTATGAGATCCCTGAGATGCCTTATAACACCCTAATATTCAAATCCTTATGCTCGAGTCATAAGTCAATGATAATAAGGTGGTAAGGTGGATTTTTAATACATAATTATAAGTAAAATTGAAACGAGTATTAATCGAGAAGCCTGAAAAAGAGTAAAAATAAAATTGCGAATATCTTAGCGCTCAAGTATAGACAGCTAAAAGATAAAGCGTGAAGTCGAAAGCAATATGCTGATAAAGGCATAAAGGAGAATAAGATAAGGACAGTATATAGACATATAACATAAGTAAATAGTCACAAGTCGTGACCCGCGAAGTTTAGGCCAGCTAGAGTACAGTATAACAGTAGCTGACAACAATATCTCTTAATCTCTCCCAAAAGAAACATAAAAACCTCTGTAGGCAAGTTCAAAAGAGTTCAATACATAATATAGGCATTTCAAAATAAAGGTGGAGAGATTCTAAGCAAAATATAAAGTGGAGAATATAAAGATCTTCGCCATCTCTCAGATGAACCATAGCTCACTTCTGAGCACCTAGACCTGTATCTGAAAAATAAGAGATATATACGGAATGAGAACCCCCGACCCATGGGTTCCCAGTACGGTAAAAGTGCCAAATAAATACAATGCATTGCAATAAAAACTCACTAAGCTTCCTAAACTTCCTTTCACCAAATATTCACCAAATGTTCTCGCTAATCCATAAACAGGCAATTGTCATTAGGGAATGCTAAATATAATTCATATTCCTCATGCTTCCCAACTTTCTAACTCTCCGACAATTCACAATCATGATTATATCCAAAACCATCACCAGCTATTCTGTCTCCGTAATTCTATATCAATACCTCATATCCTCACCTGGAGTAAGTGAAATCACTTCACTGCGTCTGCTCAGAGAGCTCAAATTGTCTCGTTTTCTACCGGGAGCAAGTGAAATTACTTCACTGCGTCTACCTAGGAAACTAAAATTGTCTCGTTTTCTACTAGGAGCAAGTGAAATCACTTCACTGCATCTACCTAGGGAACTCAAAATACCTTATTCAATAATCATCATTTTAAATTAATCATATCATTATTCCATTTCAACAAGAACAACCCTCAGCGTCAATCGACACCAGCATGAGGGACCTCTCAGTTGTACAAACACCATCAATACAGACAAGTAATATACAATTAAGGTACAAGTAGAACAGATAGCATATAGTCAGGAAACATATCATATATGATATAGCAATCCAAACAAATAGGCAAACCCAAACAATTCAAACATGCAAATGATGTATGCCTGTCCTATGGCTGATGATATCATCTATCGATTATATAGCCAACCCGACACATCCTGGTAGCTAACCATTGGACAGTTCCCCTGTCGCGCATCCCCTACTCGAGTAATTCTCAACATAGACATATAACACCCTCACTGGTGTTTATCCACGAGGTCGAGCTCATCTGAAAATTTTACAGTGTCCAGCCACACTTACGACATAGGGTCAACAGAATCTCGGATCTCGACCTGGAGCAAGTGGAGCCGACCCACTGCATCTACCCAAGGAAATCTGAAACTCAGATAGTTTCATCAATCGTAAATCAACCTCGACTGGGAGCAAGTGGGGCTAGCCACTGCATCTACCCCAGGAGTTGCAAACCAAACCCAAAGCAAGTGGAATCAATGCTACTTTATCTACCCAGGCAGGTATATCTCACCACATCCCGGAGCAAGTGGGTCAATGCCACTGCATCTACCCAAGCAGGTATTTAAAAGCTCAACCTAGAGCGAGTGGAACCACCACTACTGCCGCTACTACCCAAGCGTATCAATCTCTGACCTGAAACAAGTGGGACGAATCACAACCCTTGCTACTACCCAGGCATCTCAAACATACATTCATTCAAAACCCCATAATTAAACTCATTTATCATAATCCTCCTTCCCCATCTCATACCCGGAGCAAGTGGACAACGCCACTGCCTACTACCTGAAATCACACATCACATTCAATATTTTCCATTATTATTCATTTACCATATTTAATCATTAATCATATACATATACATACTTAGCCATAATTCAATTCATATCACAGCCATCCGGCTCATACTATACACAGCACTTCCACCATCATCCTTAACAACTCATACAATCATCATTACTCGTCATTCATCATTGATTCTCACTTTACTTCACCCACAAGTTATCACATGTCCTAGCTTCTTTTCATTACTAGGCATATTATAAAAATTTGGGACTTAAAGAATGAAAATGAAGGCTTAGAAGTCTGAAATTCTGCTTAAAAAACTCAAAATCAACTTTTACTGAAAACAGGGTCACGCGTGCGCGTCGCCCACGCGCATGCGTTGAAAGCAGAAAAAGGGAAGTGATGCGTGAGCGTCATACATGCGCATGCTTGGGTAGCAGAAAGGTAGCGCGACGCGTACTCGCACTACTAGAAAACTAGTTATTACAGACGGATATTTCCGACGGATTTTATCCCACGGAAATACAGACGGAATTTCAGAGGGATTTTTTGTCAAAAAACAAAAAAAAATGAATTAACATAAATTACAGATGGAAAAGAGAATCCATCGATAATTCTGTCGAAAAAATTAATTTTTTTTCATGGAAAATGGTTACAGACAGAAAATCCATCTATATTCCGTCTGTAATTAAATAAACAAAAATGCTATGTTTTATTAAATTATTACAGACAGAAAATCCGTCTATAATTTAAAATTTTCCGTCAAAAAATTTTAATTTAAACCTAATTTCATCCCCACCCTATCGAGCCCCTTTCACACACACACAAAAAACGAGTTGTTCCTCTCTCCTTCGACAAGCTTCTCCGTCGAGCTTCTTCTCCTCCTTTCCTCACTCACAGCGCCACCGCCGTCACCCTAACCACCGCAACTACCTTCTCCTTCTTCTCTTCTCTTTTAAACACTGAACCAGTAGAACACAGCCCCTGTCTCTCTCTTTCTTTCTCGTTTGCAGAACAAATCAAGCTCAAGCTTCTGTTCTCTTCGTCTCACGTGAGCTCCAGCATGCCGCCACCTGTAGCAGCGTCTGTCCCCACCACCGCCGCGCCTCTCTCTCTCCTTTTATCCCCACTCAGTTCTGGCTCGCATATCTTCTCAGCGCCGCAGCCATCATCTCCTCCAGTCAATGCTTCCAGGTTTTGGTTCAAAATTCTTTTAATTTCTGTTAAGCTCAATTAATTTTGTTTAGTTAGTTTGATTTTAGTTATTAGTTTAGTTAGATTTGTTTTCTGATTAGTGGATTTTTAGGTTTTGATTAGATTAGGTTTAGTTAGATTTGTTTTTTTCTGATTTTAGTAATTTGTTTGATTTAAAATTTGTTGTTGAAACTTTTTTTTCTCATGGTTTTTCAATTTTTGATGTTTCCTTTCACTGCACTGTCTTTTTTTCTTTTGCTGCTGCTTCTTAGTGATAGTGATCCTTCTAAGAGAACACGATTATGGATTATTCTTTCCCTGGTCAGGTGAGTAATGGCATGGCAGGTTAAATTCAGGCTTTGAAAGTAAAAAAATTGTGCTGGAATTATGGGTTATATATGAAACAAGGATCTCATCTTTTGATAGGTTGTTGGTATTGAAGGGCATAATCCTAGTGGGCATTGCTTAGTTGCATCTAAATTGGTAGATTCTATACCACCTACCTCTGTTGCTGATGATAAGGATTTGAATCCAGCAAAGAAGCTAGCTATTGATAAAAGTCAACCAATTGATATTACTTCTAAAAAGACAGAGTTGTCCATGGTATTTACTCTACTCATTTCTTAGTCATTGGCTCTGTTATAAAATTATATTATGCACTAGGTTCCATTTTTGGTATTTTGGTAAAATTTTACAGATTTTTACTACAGTTTCTTTTTTAACAATGACAAATTACTAACATCTTAATTAGCCAAGCCAAAGTATGGTTATAAGGCAGTCATGTGAAGCAAAACCTTGTAGCTGTTTATTTACTTGCATTTTGACGCATATTATAGATTTTAAAAGATCTCATGTTCTTTTTAAAAATAATTTTGTGATAATATGAAGAATATTTCTGTTAATAATTTGTATTATACACATGCTCTTGGTGCTTAACAGATTATTGCAGCAGGCCCTTTTACAACAACAGACAATTTATTTTTTGAGCCCCTTGTAGAATTTAGTGGCGAGATACCGAATTCTTTGGGAGGCCTCAAGAACCTGAATTATTTGTAAGTTACTTATATTACAGATTCTAACTGTTCAAAGTATTGTGTTTGATACTTCTTTCTATTTGGACTTATGAAATTTGGTTTCTTACTCCATTTAATGTGTTCTTGTTGGTGCTAGGCAGTTGAATAATAACAGCCTTACAGGACTGTGTCCTCAGTCTTTAAGCAACATAGAAGGTTTAACACTTGTGTAGGTCTTTGTAACCTTGGCATTAATGTTATCTTTTCCTTATAAAACTAATGATTTCTAGGTATAAAATTGAATACTAACTGTGATGAATTGAAAAATATATGTAGAGACCTCTCCTACAATAATCTGAGTGGTTCCTTGCCAAGAATACCAGCAAGAACATTAAAGTAAGATCATTTAGCGTTTCTAGTTAAATGTTGACTTTAGCTCTTTTATTGATGCATGAATAGATAAATGATATTAGCTTATACCTTTCAGTTTAGTGCTTCAAACAAATCAAGAGCTTGATCATGATGAAAAGCTAAGTTTCCGACATTAGATGGGTTCACCTGTGGCCAATTCTCCACCTAGTAGGTTTCTAAGCTATTGAATATCCTTAATGATGTTGGTATCTCTAGCTACCACCGCTTTGATTTACACTATTGATTGTTATTATTATTACCTTTATTATTTAAGCATTTTGTACTTATTATTTTCGACTCCTCTGTCACTCTGTTTCGGATTCACTCATCACTATCATTGTTGATTACTAGTGTCTGTGTGTGCTTAATTAACAGATAGGGTGATAGCCGTCTACAGAGATCAAAGGATCATTGGTGCAAACTGCAAAGTGATAGATGGCGAGGTCATTTAAAAAGTGCATGATGCTTTGTTGTACCGGCAAGATTTCCTCGGTAGGCTACTTAATTATTATTACTCTTGAAATCTTGAACATGTTCTATTTTTCAGCTTCCAAAATCATACTATCATATCATATATTAGCTTCTGTATAATATATACTAATTGATTGAAACAATAGTCCTTCTTGTGCTTAATAATGCTCTTGTAGTACATACAATAAAACTAACTAGGGTAGATTTCAACTAGTCTGCCTCTATATGTATATATGCCTAATTTACAATACTAATTGAACCTCTAAATTAAACCCACTATCGATATAATAAAGTTCAATTATTATTAAACTAAGTATGTAATTATTTATGTTAGTCAGTCCCAACATTAAACTAAGTATGCAAACCCAGCATTCTACGTGTGCATGCAATTTAAATTATTTTGTATTATTCAATATATAGTAGGATTTTCTTTCAATTTATCATTTTATTAATATTCACACGGAAAGGTTAGCTAATTGCTGTAATCAAGTTTCTAATTTCTCAAGATATCCACAAGGAAAATGACAGGTTAGGAAGATTAGAATATGCAATTCTGTTACGCATACTTATTATATGGTATATACTTCTGATTTTATGTTTACATACCAATACCATCAGATTATTGATTTCACTTTACACATTTTGACGTATTAACATGGTTCTAATCTAACTTTAGGTTGATATATGGGAGCAAAGGAGAGTGTTTGGATCTCGGGCAAAGAACCTTAAAGATCTAATGCTTGCAGAAGAAGCACCTACACCATTGCAATTCAGCAAAAAAAGATCACGCTCTGGTTCTTTAAAAATTGTTAAAAGGGATTCTTACTCGCTCCACTCCTGCCTCTTCCAATTTTAAACTTAAATCATTCTATTGGTGATACGTCCCTCAAACTGGGTTGCAATATGCCTTAAATATCTCATCGTCGTGATATTGTACTGAAGCCAGAAATTGTCCATAGGAAGTCCAGCAGAAAAAATAGTATCTGCATTTCATTCGGTGCTCACTGAACAATCCATTGAAGATGCAGAGATGAGTAAATCCAAGTCTGCTATTCAACACATGAAAAAGATGGAAAGCGATGTTGACATTGCATGCTCTATTGGTAAGCATACAGCAGAACAGAGTAGCACCTTTAGCATGGAAGTTGGGATTTTATTATTGATTTTTATAAATTGTTTCAGCAAAGGATCCTAAGCGAAAGCCTTTGTCAAAGGAGTTACAGAAGGAAGAGAATACCTTGAAACAGTGCGTAGAGAAGCTTAAATTAGTTGAAGCAAATAGAGTTGTACTTGTCTCTCATTTAAAAGAAGCTTTGCATGAGCAGGTAAATTTTGATGCTGTTCAATGTACTTGATAGTTTTCTTTATGATTCATGCAGTTTTGTTCCTAACTGCATCTTGTTGCTGTTGCTTGTGGATACTTGTACCAGGAAGCGGACCTTGATTATCAAGGTTACCAGGAAGTTTCTGTACCTTTATTATTTTGTTGAAAGCTTGTTATTATCCCCTTTCTTTGAAATTCTTCCTTTTGATAATTCTTTTCAGTATGATTTTACCTGTTGCTATGCAAGGCATCTATTCTTGAGTCATACTCTTGACCTTTTCAATCTTAAAGAGTTTTTCTCTTTTTTCCTCCTGGTTGAAATTTAGATAAGCTGTGTTCTTTGGAGTCCTGTTTTCTAATTTGAATTTTAATCTACACATGCCAACTGTTTCTCTTTGGTAGATTCTAATCATGAAATTTCCAAGTTATTACAGAGAGCAGGCTTCTAGTGCATCTAGCAAAGCAGTGTCTGGTGGCATATCTAGTGATGAAAAAAAATCAGGTATGCAGTATGAGCAGTAATTGCTTTTCTCCTTATTTTTTATTTAATAGTATCAAATAACTGCGGCATTGAAATTAGTCAATATTTAAAATATCTTTTGCCCATTCTTTCAGAGACAGATTTCTACTAGAGCTTTAATGCCCCTCCTCACCCCTCAAACAAGAAGCTGTCAAGGTGTAAATATATCAACCATTTTAAAATACCCCTATTTTAAAATGGTGAATCTTATGATAACTATGAACATGGTTATGACAACACTTTTAGTTATTAACTTGCCCTTGCAGTTTTTTTCCCTCTTTCCATCATGAATATTTTGTTTGATTCTCTTTTGTAATAGTATGAAACTGCATAAACTCTTTCAGTGTCATCGTCTTCATTAATGGTACGAATGGAGCAAGTCAGAAGAGAACGAGCCACCAATGATGGCAGAATGCGTTCAAGTCTGCTACCCATCTCACTGTGTTGCTTTGGAAGCTTAGATGCAATCTCAGAAGCTGACATGCCTAACGAACTCTCTGCCTTTGATATGATCTCAAACAAGTTCATATCAATAGCAGCATTCAAGATTGCAGGAAACACCTGAGCAAATGCGAACGAAGCAGCTTTGGTGAAAGCATCATCGTACTCCTCCTTGGTGGTTGAACTCATCATATTCATATATGCTACCTACTTTAATTATTAGTCTTTAATTAACCAACTCTAATTTAGTGTATGTAGTAGTCAGTAGTCACTCATATATATATATATATATATATATATATATATATATATATATATATATATATATATATATATATATATATTAGTCAGTGGCAAATATACATGCTAAGAGATTTCTTAAATATTTATTTGTGATGAATTATAGTTGATGTATCAACACACTTTGATGTATGGTTGTTACCTAATATTATAGTTGATGTATTAATACACTTTGTTTATGTTTTGAATTATATTAACTTGCTTGTTTATAGTACTTTTCTTTTAGTTTGATAATACGATGAATTTGTTTATTTTTTGAAATATTATAAATATTCGAATACAAATTAGATAAAAATTTGTATTAAATTTATATTTATTTTGTATGAAAACAAGTTTATTTTGCAATTAGAAAAATAAAAAAAAATTATTTTATCTTACTAACGGATTTACAGACGGATTTTCTGTCTGTAATCAGAACGTGGGATGATTTTCCAAAGTTCAAATTACAGACGGAAAATCCGTTGGAGAGTTCGTCGCCTTTGGGAAATGGATAGAAAATTTACAGAGGAAAAATCCGTTGGTAACTGGTAAAAATCCGTCTGTAATTTTCCGACGAAAAAAAATCCGTCGGTAAATAATTTCCGACGGGACTTTTACAGAGAGACAAAATCTGTTTATAATTTCGTTGGTAACCAAAAATCCGTCTGTAATAAAGACCAAATCCGTCTGTAAATCTGTCTGTATTAATCCATTTTCTAGTTGTGTCGTTAGTCACGCGTACGCGTGGGTGCGTTTTGTGTTCCTCGCTCAAAACCAGCATAGTAGTAGCGCAACTCTCTGGATTTTTGACTGAGCACTTGCATCAATACAGCAACACATACGCGGCGGTTAGGCACACGTGTGAGAGAGTAAAAATCATGAGTGACGCGTGCGTGTCGGCCATGCGTGCGCGTCGGAGTACGTTTTCTGCAGAATTTCATTTTTAACCTCAAACTTCCACCACACATAACTTCTTCTACAAAATTTCTTTTTCAACCATTTCTATACTGTTGGAAAGATCATTGATTGAAATTTCATAAAAATCTAGTTTTAAAGAATTCCTAACTCCGAGGACCGAGTTACGGACTGCAGAAGTTGGTCAAAAATCAGTTTTTATCCAAAAACACGAATTACCAATTTTTCCAATGTTCATAAGCCAAATTCATTTCCAAACATCCAAATGACCAAAACCCAACCACATTCACATATATACACTCAACCAACACCAAACATACCTCATCTACACAATTCAATTCAATTCGTCACCTTCCACTCCTAAATTCCTAATTTCTTGTTATTCCACATTCCTCCGATTTATTCACACACTCAACATTCAATATCCATTCAATCTCATTTGACATCACACAATACACGTATCACTTACCTTCCTTACCTCTTTCCGGCCTCTGGCCCAAGATTCATGGCCTCCGGCCCAAATTCCCAATTTAAATGCATATTCCACAAATTAATATTCATTATCCATTTCATCAAATTCTTAATACACCAAGCATGAAATTCACACAATTCTCAACTCAATCATTAATTCACATTACATATTAGTACCAACCATTTACAAAATCCAAAATTAATCCTAGGGGCATCTAGCCTAGGAATTCTCATCACACCACATGGTACTTAAATGAAACTTAAACCGTACCTCTTGTAGCCAAAATAATTGAGCTTCTTATTGGAAGTCTCCACCAACCCTTAGCTCCAAGCCTCACCAAAGCTCGTCAAGCAACACCAACCTCCCAATTGTGTACCAAAAT
Organism: Arachis hypogaea; assembly: GCF_003086295.3. Lineage (NCBI taxonomy): Eukaryota > Viridiplantae > Streptophyta > Magnoliopsida > Fabales > Fabaceae > Arachis > Arachis hypogaea. Next base: position 46,963,334 of record NC_092051.1, read on the forward strand.
CACCCAATACTCTAACATAACTAATTTTCACACTTATAATCAAAACCTAGGGTTCATGAAATTGATAAATCACAAGGGTTAGAGGGTTCCTTATCTTAACCCACGAAATTGGTTGATGAAACTCACCAATGGCTCATACTAGAGTACTCCTAAACAACCAAAATCATAGGATTTCCTCAAAACCCAAACAAAATTTGAATTTAAAGAGAAAAATAAAAACTGGGCTGAGGATAGTGGAAGACTCACCATAAAACTTAGATATGGTGATTTGAAGTTTGAAAAGCTAGGTTTTCTTTCTCTCTTCTCTCTATCCGCCCCTCCCTCTCATTTTTAGGGTAAATGAGCTGAAATGTTCATAATTAATGTTTATATATGTTGGGTCTTGGGCCCACTTGGGCCCGGTTCACTTGGTTTGGTCTGTTGGCCCAATTTTGGGCCAAAACCTCTAAGATTAGAGTTTTAAATCGTATTTGAAATATTTCTATCTTGGAAAATTATAAATTCTTATTTCTTAAAATTATTCACTTCTAATTAATTTTCTCAGCCACAGTACTGGACAGATCGTAGCCGGTACTGCCGGTCAAATTTCCAGTGCAAATTTTTATTCAGAAAACTATATTTTCCGACTCAGAAAAATTCATTGAGTCCAAATATCATATTTATATTATCAGATTCCGATTGCTAAATTTTCTAACCATATTTGCTCCTACTTAATTAATCATTTAATTAATTATGGTTTGACCGGGTTTTTCATTCTATCCCCCTAACAGAAATTTTTGCCCTCAAAAATTAGATATCAAATCTTCATATAAACTCTCTCAATAACTAATCAGATGTTATGTTCATCTTACCCATCATAAGACCTTCCCTGAAACCGAAACTTACCACCTTTCACTGTTTCCCTTAAATTAACCTCAATACAGCCTCAATGTTTCAATTTGCTGTCTTCCAACTCCATCATCCAAAGTCCAATAATTTATCCATCAAAATTTAAGCACGAATTCAATTACACCTCTAGTCATTTACTGATACGGAGAAATCTGTATCTCTACAAATTCCCTTCGGCAAGTATACCGAATTGTCGTCAAGTAAAAGCTCACGGTAGAGTGAGGTCGAATCCCACAGGGATTGATTGGTTGAGCAACTTTAACCAGAGGAGTATTCTAGTTGAACTAAATGACAAGAAATGTAAATGACAGAAGGTAAATGGTGGAATGTAAATGGCAGAAAGTAAATTGCGGAAAAGTAAATTCGTAGAAAATTAAATGGGAATGGGGGAATGAACATCAAAGTAAATAACAGAATATAGAGAATGGTAAGATCAGAAATGGGAAGATCATTGGGTTCAGGAGATGTTGCACTCTCCGGATCAAGTTTATTCTCATCTCTCCCTCAATCCATGCAACTCATTGATCTCTTGGCAATCTTAGGTGATTGAATCCCAATTGCTTGCCAATTCAATCTCTCTAATCTTGAATAATTGCCCAATTCCTTGATCTAATTGCTCATGGGAAGAGATGAAGTACGATCACTGATTATACCACATGTTCTTCTAGATCAAAGCATCGGTAGGATTATATGTCACTATAACCATCCAACCCCTGATCCAGTCCAACATGAGAAAACGTTTCTAGCATGATTTCCTCAATCCTCTTCCAAGGTTCAGAGGAAATCCAACTATCCAAGTATGAGCAATTTCTCTTCTGAGACAATTGCTCAATTGGATGAAAAGAGAAAGCTTTCAAGAAAATCAAGGAGAATGGAAAAAAGAAGAATAAGAACTATAATTGATCCATTGAATTACAACAGAGCTCCCTAACCCAATGAAGAGGGGTTTAGTTGTTCATAGCTCTGGGAATGGAAAATGGAAATGTCAATTGCATTAAAAGTAAAACTGAATTCAAAGAAAAGTAATTTTGGGTGTTTACAATCCTGGATCCCCCATGTCCCAATTCTCTCTCTAGTTTAAAACTACCCCTATATATACTACTTCTCTGATCTTCAGTTAAGTCTGCAAGTCTCTGGATGTGGCCCTTGAGCTTAGTTGAAGCAGTTACAATCTCAGTGGGCTTTGCTCAGCTTGCTGGAAGAGTTTGAGTTGGGTGGCTTTCACGTTAGTCAGGCCGTTAGTGTGGTTAACGTTAAGTGTAAATTCTTGGTTCGAAGACGTTAGTGACACTAACTTGGTCACTAACGTCCCCAACCCCTTTGAGTCACGTTAACCCCACTGTTAGTGGCACTAACGTGGCTACTAACGTAGTCTTTCTTAACCCTTGATCACGTTAATGGTGTTAACTTCACCATTAACGTCCAAGACACCCTTTCCTCCACGTTAATGGCTCACATTAGTGGCAATAATGTGGCCATTAACGTGGGTAAACCTTGGCTTAGAACAAGTTAGTGGTGCTAACTTCACCACTAACGTTGCAAACTCCCCCTTTATCCACGTTAGTACCCACGTTAGTGGCACTAACGTGGGATTATTTGGCCTTCGAACACGTTAGTGGTGCTAACTTCACCACTAACGTTGCAAGCTGTCCTTTCTTCCACATTAATGGCCACGTTAGTGGCACTAACGTGGCTCTTCTCAGCACATACACACCAAAGCATATGGCTTGTTATTCCATTCCTGAGACCTTAGTGTCCAGCACCTCTTTGGATTATTAAATATTTTGTAACAAGGTTGCTCTTGATGGTGGACTTTCAGTTGACAATCCCGAGTTAGTTAACCCAAGTTATCAAGTGATGAAGCACTCCTCAGAACTTACTCATCCAAGCATATCCTCGTACAAAAATACCACAAACACATGCCTCAAGGTTCAAGCTATTGGTACCTAGCTTTATTTCTTGCTCTTTTCTTTCTCTTTTTAGTTTCTTTTTCTTTCTAGGATCTTATTAATTATCTAAGTCTCATAGAATGTACTTCAAGCTCATAATTCAAGAGATATCTTAGCCTTGCACCTTATTGATGAACCAATTTAGCTAGCAAACACCACCACAAATACTAGGACTTTATTCTACAGCATTGGACTTCACATTTGTTTTTCACAACATTTTCTTATAATTTCTTTTATTAAACTCAAGAACACAGCATACAATTCAAGGAATGATGCAGTGGCCTAAGTAACTAAGCTAGCAAGCAAAAGACAAACTAATGAACTAAATGCAAATGATTTATCAACTAAACTAGCAAGCTAAAGATAGACTCAAAGAGACTAAATGCAAAACTGAATTGAAATTCCTAAACTACTATGGAGCATGTTCTATTTCATACATAATTTTCCTTATTTAAAATTAAAGAAAGAAACTCCACCACCTTTCACTCTTTGATGTGCTTTCCCTTCTTGTTCCTCTCCTCTTCTTGGCCTCCTGCCTGGTTGTTGTTCCTTTCTTTTTGTCCGCTTGTTCCCCCTTGCCCCTGTGGCATCCTTGCTTTCTTCCAAGCCTTCAATGCCTTTCTCACTGATTCATTGCTTTGCTCTGCCCTCTCTTTCTCTACCCGTACTAACTCATCGTTAACTTCTTCATACCTTCTAACTCCTGGATTCAGCACGGGTAGTTGCCCAACCAAGTAGCCAAGTCTAGCTTGACTGTTTATATCATACCCAGCTCTACTGAGGTAAACTCTTTCTTAAAATGCTCTGTACTCATTAAATGCTTCCAAATTCTCATGTTGCCTTCGACGCATTTCGTGGATGTGTGCATCTTGGTGAGCTTGCATGTGGATCAATTTTTTGATGGCTTCTTATTGTTGAGCTTTCCTTTGATTTACCATGTTGATGGATTCACCAAGCTATTTGCCTTGCTCAAGTTGCTGCTCCATTACTAGCTTCTGCCATTCTCTTTGGTGATCCATCATTTGGGATTGAAATTCCTCTTGTTGGCTCATCATTTGCATTTGGAGGCTCCTCTGTTGCTCTTGGCTCTCTAGATATTGCCTTGATAAGCTATCAATGGCCTCTTGAAATTGGCTCATGTCTAAGGTGAATGGGACTTGTCCTCCTGAAGTTTGTCCTTCTGGGGCTTGTGGCACTGCTCTTTTCTTTCTTTGGGGTCTTCGTTGAGCTTGACAGGTGTAACATAGTTCATTCATCGAGGAGTAATTGGTTTACCAACTGTTACCCACTTAGTGTCATCGTCCTCAAACACCACCTTAGCCCTCTCACACAAGTGAAAGATTGTGCTGGAGTAGCCAAGCCGAGCTTCAAAATCATTTTTCGCGGCCATTTTTTGAATACCTTGTGCTATGAGTTCATGAACCTTGATTTTCCCTCCTTTCATTATGCAATGCACCATAGTTGCTCTATTGATATTAACCTCCGAATTGTTCGAACTAGCAAGAATAGACCTCTTTACTATCTCGAACCATCCCTTGGCCTCTGGGATGAGGTCTCCTTTCTTAATGAACTTGGGTGCTCCATTGGAGTCCCTCACCCAATCGGCCCCTATGACACAAATATCATATACAATTTCATCATGGTTAGGATCACCACTCATCCTTGATTGGTAACTTTCTTCCTTAAATGGTATGGCTCGTAGCTTGAGGACTCTCATGATGGACATTGGACTAAAATCCACCATCACCCCCTTACATAACTCTTGTAGGAGTCATCATTCTTGTCTTCTCGAACTGCATTTGCATAGAATTCTCTAACAAGAGTTGCACTCACCTTCATGATTGGATCACAAAGGAGTTCCCACCTTCTCCTTCCAATTTTCTCCCAAATTTCTGGCATTCATTCTCCCTGAATTGAAAGGCTAGCTCGTGCATTATCTCCTTGTCCACCATCCATCCGAATTATAATTCATGGTGGAAGGTTCTGAATTTTCTTTCATCAAAGGGATGTTGCTCCATAGGTTCCTTCCCATTTCTTCTCTTGGAGCTTGATGATGCCATAGGTGAGGAACTGAATACAAGGCTATAGAGGCGGGTGGTGAGTCGAGTAAGTGAGGTGAGTTAAAATGGTTTGAGGAAGGAAAGAGATGAGTGATCAAGATGCTAACTATAAGAGGGGGGAGTGGAGATTTAATGATAGACGGTAACCAACGGTAAAAAAAAATGTAGGTAGCTTGTAATAAAATAAGAAGTGAAGTGTGAAAGTAGGCAATGGTTTTGGTTACATGAAGTGGAGACTATTTATTTGCAAGGTGGTGGGTAAATGAAGGGTAGAGATTGATCTTGTATGGTGAGAATGGATGGTGTATGTGTGAAATAGCATGAGCACAAGGATCACCACTTTATGAGGTGGTTGGGTTCGGTCTTCAAGGGTGGAAGCTATGACACATTGAACTACTCAATGCTTGCATGGTAATACTTCCCAAGGAACACCATTCAAAGACATGTGCCTAGCCTTCCATGAGGTGGCCGAACTACTCCCTTCTTTATTGTCTTGTCATTTCCATCCGTTCCTCCCTCATTTCCCTATGCCAAACAATAAAAGAAGCAAAAGTTAAATTCATATGTGGCGGCAAAATTGAAATTTCTGACTAACTACTTTTTAAATTTTCATTCAATAACCAACTAAAACAAACTAGGTGTTACTCATGAGTTCAAATCAAATTGACTTCTATTGAGTCATGCGTATACATTGGTGAACACCAAACTTAGTTTGTGATCATGTGGTGCAAGAAGAATTGATCAAAGCTCCTAAAATGTACATGATATGAATCTCATGTATCTTCTTAGTGTGCCTTGCACACTGACGAACTAGATTTCCTATCGGTAAAGAAATTCACAAATATAATCGCATTGTAAGTACAGCTCCTAAACCAACAGAAAATTCCTTCGTACAAATGTTTGGTTGTCATAAGTAACAAACCCAATAAAATTTATAAACCGAAGTATTCAAACCTCGGGTCGTCTTCTCAAGGAATTGCAGGGAGGTATGACTTATTATTGGCTATGGAAAAAGATAGAATTTTGGGTTTTAAAAGGTTTGAACAAGAAAAATAAATTGCAGGAATTAATAAATTAATATCTAATAAAAATCTTGGCAAGGTGTGAAAATTGGAAGTCCTATCCTAGTTATCCTTATCAATGGTGATGAGAATTGAGTTTTAATCCCACTTAGTTAACCTTTACTAAAGCAAAGGAAAGTCAAGTGGACTAATTAGTTAGATCCTCAAGTCCTAGCCAACTCCTAAGGAAAGACTAGAGTTATCGGAATTCAATTCAATTAGGAAAAATAACAATTATCAATCACGATGAGTTTGACAACTCAAGAGTTACCAATCAATCAAAAATACGAAGAATTCATAAGCCAAATCGGTAACATGAGTTAGATATGAATAAAAGCATTAGAATAAACAAAAATATAAAAGGAATATTGAACCTGAGATGAAGTTGAAATCTTAAATCCTTTAATAGGAATCCTAATCCTAAAACCTAAAAGAGAGGAGAGAACCTCTCTCTCTCTAAAAACTACATCTAATCCTAAAATTATGAATGTATGATCTCTTTCTTGATTTCTCCATTCTCTGGCTTATATTCTGTATTTCTGGATTCAGAATTGGGCCGAAAAAGGGTCCAGAAATCGCTGGGGGTGTTTTCTGCAGATTCTGCACGTGGCGTCTGTCACGCATCCGCGTATGTCACGCGGTCGCGTCATATGGAGTTCTGTTCTTCCACGCGGTTGAATCGATCACGCGTACGCGTCAATTGTGTTCTGTTCAAGGCACGCGTCTGCGTCAGTCATGTGTTCGCGTCGCTGTCTTTTCGCGCTAGGCACGCGGCTGCGTTGTCCATGCGTTCGCGTCACTGCCTTTTTCTTCCAGACTCCATTTTTGTGCTTTCCTTCCATTTTTGTATGTTTCCTTTATGTCCTCTAAGCCATTCCTGCCTTAGGAGATCTGAAAATACTTAACACACAAATCACGGCATCGAATGGTAATAAAGGGTAATTAAAATTAATATTTTTAAAGCATAGGAAACATGTTTTCCACATATATCACATAATAAGGAAGGGAAAGTAAAACCATGCAATTTACATGAATAAGTGAGTGAAGGATTGAATAAATCACTTAAATTGAGCACAAAATACATCATAAAATATGAGTTTATCAACCTCCCCACACTTAAACAATAGCATGTCCTCATGCTAAATCCAAGAGAAAGGGTAAAGTTAGAATGGTGGAATCTCATGCAATGCATTCTATTCTAAATGCAACTACCTAAATGAATCATGCAATTCTAATTGTTATCCACTTGTATATAAAGCTTACATGTAATTAAATTAATTCATATCCTCAAGGAATCATATATGCATAGCCAAACCCTAGATAATGTTAAAGCACTTTTACAATTGAGATGGATAAAAGTATTTCACAAACTTGCAAGACAATTAACAATTAAGCAGAGATATATGGTGATGAGCTATTGAACCCTCACTGGATTTTGTGTTTACTCTCTAGTCACTCAGTGTTTATTGGGTTAATCACTCTTTTCTTTTTCTATCCTTGCTTTCTACAAATTTGTTCTTCATCTAACCAATCAACAGATATGGAATACAGACATACAAAAATCATGAGGTCTTTTTCGAGGTTGTAATGAGGCCAAGGTAAAGGTAAGGGTATATATATAAGGCTAAGTGAGCTAACAAAGTGAATCCTTGATTAGTCTAAGATCTCACCTAACATACATACTTTATATAATTTAAAGTTCTTTTACCTATTTACCCAAATTTTCCCACTTTGTATTACAGGCTCATGCATTAAATTTAATTTTGAAATTTTATCCCATGTGTATTGATTTTTATTTTGCATTTGGGGAATTTTTGTATCCCCTTATTTGAGTACAGAAAATATAAAATTATTATTTTATTATTATTATTATTATTATTATTATTATTATTATTATTATTATTATTATTATTATTATTATTATTATTATTATTATTATTATTATTATTATTATTATTATTATTATTATTATTTATTTTTTTTATGCACATGGTAATTTAGTTATTTTGATTTCACATGAGCATGCTTCCCAAATTTCTGAAATAACTTATTCATTTTAAATCCCTACTTTGTTTCTATCATCCCATGTTCCCATAAAATTCTCCACACTTAAATTGTACACAATATCTTTCTTAAGCTAACCAAGTGACGATTGGATTTTTGACGGTTTAGAATTTCACAATTGAATTCTCGTTGCAAGTATAGCTTCTAAACCAATCACTAATCCTTTCATACAAAAAGTTGTTTGTCACTAGTACAAACCCCTAAAATTTATAAACCGAAGTATTGGACCTCGGGTCGTTCTCCCTACGAATTACAATAAAGTGTCTTGTTATTGGTTATGAGTTATTTTGGGGTTTTGGATAAGAAGCATGAAAAGTAAATGGCAATGAAAATAAACTAACAACTATAAAAGGCTCTTAGTAGGGTGTGAGAACTAGAAGTCCTATCCTAGTTATCCTTCTCAATTGTGATGAGAATTGTTCATTGCTACCACTTAGTTAACCCTTACTAATTAAAGGAAAGTCAAGTGGATGAATTGACTTGAGCCACAAGTCCTAGCCAACTCCCAAGGAAAGACTAGTTTTAGTGCACTCCAAACCAATTAGCAATCTCTCCAATTATCAATCAACAAAGGAATTAGATAACTCAAGTGTCACTAATTACTCTACCTAGGCCAAGAGGAACAAAATCTACACTAAAACTAAAAGAGACATTTCAACAAACACATAAAGTGCAAGAGGAGTAAACATTATTAAATGCAAGAATTAAAGGAATCTACAACTACAAAAACAAGAGATCAACAATAGAAAAGCAAAGAAGGCACATTTATTATGAATTACCTCTTATTGAATTGGGAGAATGTAGAAGGAACAATACTAGATCTACAACAAAGTATAAGAACAACATAAAGGAAATTACAACAAAGGAATAGAAGAAGATTGAATATAGCAACAAAGAATTGAGATGTAGAAGTAGAAGAACATGAATCTAAATCTGGATCTAAGAACTAAACCTAATCCTAATTCTAATTCTAGAGAGAAGTGAGAGCTTCTCTCTCTAAAACTCTAAACTAAAAGTGATTAGTGGTTGGGAGTGATGATTAGTCAAAAAGTGATTATGATCCTGCCTTCCCCTTAATCCTTCATCCTTTTATTCCTTTCCCTTAGCAATTTGGCGCCAAAAATGGGTTCAGAAACCCTCTCAAATTGCCAGGCACGTGTTGCATTAGTGAGGTCATGTGCCCTTATCGACGCGTTCGCGCACGGTACGCGTGCGCGTCCCTGGCTAATTCTGTGATGTGCGCGCGAGCGCCTTGTGCGCGTGCGTGTGCATGGCTGACTTTGCTTCTTTGACTTTTTATACTTCTCTCCACTTGTATGCTTCCTTCCTTGCTTCCTTTGATCCATACCTAGCCTATTTCAATCCTGGAATTACTAGCAAACACATCAGGGCATCTTATGGAATCAAAGAAGAACTAGAATTCACCAAAATAAGGCTTAAAAAGCATGTTTTTACACTTAAGCACAAATATGGGAGAGATAACAAAATCATGCTAATTCCTAGGCTAAATGTGACAAAAGGTTATCAAAATACTCTAAATTCAATGCAAAACAAACCGTCAAATTGGGGTTTGTCAACCTCCCCACACTTAAGCCTTAGCATGTCCTCATGCTAAAATAAGAAGGAACTAAGGGTTATGACATTTATTGAATGCAATTAAACTATATGAGTCCTATCTAAATGCAATTATCTAAAGCAATTGGAAATGCTTAGTTCAAACAAATCAATTCCCAAGAGAGCATGTGTAAGCACAAGAGCTAGGCAATAAGGACTAAGTCCAAACCACAATTGTATTGAATTGTCAAAAAGGGTTCAAACTTGCAAGAATATAGATAATATGGGTGAACACATGTGATTGAACTTTTGAACCCTCACCGGATGTGTATCCGCTCTATTCACTCAAGTGTTTAAGGGTTAATTCACTCAATTCTCTTCTAATCATGTTTTCCAAAATTTGATTTTCTTCTAACAATCAACACTTATTCAATGCATGCATACATTCATCATGAGGTCTTTCATTTAGGTTGTAATGGGGTTAGGGTCAAGGTAGGATCATTTATGGTCAAGTGGACTAGGATTTGAATCTTTGATTAGCATAGACTTTCCCACCTAACCTATTTAATGACCTATACAAATGCAAGCTATTCTAACTACCCATTCTTCACTTTTTTCTTACATACTCATGCATTCCTATTTGATTCATAATACTTATGCATTGGTCCCCTTTTTATTGACTTCACTTTGGGGCATTCTGTCCCTTCTTTATTGTATTATTTTTTTTCTTTTTTCATCATCATCATTTTTTTCATTTTTCTTTTCTTTTCATCATTTTTTTCTTTTCTTTATATATATTTTTTTTCTTTTTATTCTTTCAAACTAAATACAAGAACATCAATGCATAAGGTCTCTACATTTAATCACTACATGAATATGTGCCCAATTCCTAAACATAAAAGTGTACTGCCCCTTTTTATCCCATCCAATGTTCCCAAGCCTCACCAACTTTGAATAATAAAACACTCTCACTAGCCTAGGTCAATCAAGGATCCAAACAAGGACTTTTCATTGGTTTTCCGCCTTAGGCTTGTAATGTGCTAAAATAAGAATAAGTTGGTTAAGCATAGGCTCAAAATTGGCTAACAATGGAGAGTAAAAGGTTGGCTATTTGGGTAAGTGGCTAATGAAATGATGGCCTCAATCATATAAATGCATGAATACAAGGAATAATGGGACATATAGATTCAAACAAATCAAGGATCACAATCATGGAAAGAGAACAATTTCACACAAGAATGGAAAATAAGTGGTTATAAAATGTAACCACATCAATAGGCTCAAGTCTCACAAGCTTGTGTTCTCAATTCAATACATGCTTCAAAAGGTATGAAATTCAAGCAAGTTTCAAAAAAAATTCTCTTTCAATCAATTGGGTTAATGCCCTATATTTAAACTTCTTGAAAAATCTCAATGTTTGACTAAGCATTGTTGTGATTGAAAAGTTCAAAAATTTTCTTAGTTCACCCTTTCCTTTTTCACTTAGAACCAATATATTATGCAAAAAGGGTGACTAAATATTTGCAATCCAAAGTATGATTTCTAATCACAACTACAAACTAAAAACAAAGATAAACAAAATGTATAAAGAAGAATCCAACTAAAAGTACGGAATCTATCATCCAAAACATCTAAAAATATCCAAAAGCATCAAAATATCTAAAATCCAAAATAAGCAATAAAAGTATCCAAAGCAAACTAGAAATGCATCAAAATATATACAAAGATGTGCAAAATGAGATAACTAGGCCGAAAAGTTCACCGGTTCCCAAATAATGCTACCGGTGCCCTTCCCACACTTAAAACCAAGCATCGTCCGCGATGCTAAACCGGAGGATCAGTGGGAGGTACAACGATAGGCGCAGGCTCGGGCTGTGGCTCTGGGACCTTATGAGTCTGTGGTGGCTCTGTAGTATCAGGGGCAGCTGGAGGTGCATCCCGCTGAAGTGGCTCATCCGCATCCTCCTCCTGATGATCCTGCTCATCGGAGGTCGGAGAGTCTGGAAGCGGAGGTAACTCAGCGCCAAGGGAGATGAGTGCCTGATCCATCCGATCCAGTCGGCGTCTGACATGGAGCCTCTCGTGCTCCAAGAACCGAAACAGACGCTGAACCAGTAGGTAAGTGGGCTCGGGTGCTGAAGGGGGTGGGGCTGCTGGCAAAGAAGATGGTATAGCTGCCTCGACTGCTGCTCTAGCTCGAGAACGGCGGCTAGTCGGGGGTCTCTCGTGCACCCACACACCCCAGGGAATAGTAACTTCCTTGTCGTCGTCATCTGGATGTGGTGGTGTCACGTCATTGTCCTCCCACGGGACATCAGCTAGCTCAGCTAAGCTAGTAACCAGTGTCGGAAACAGTAACAAGCCGCGAATATGAGCTCTCCACATGCTATGCCTAATCAGTCGGGGGAAATATACTTCCTTCCCCTCCATGACACACCCAATCAAGACTAGCATATCCATCGGAATCTCTGAAAAGTGAGTGGTTGGGAAGACATAGTGGGCAAATATTTGTTGCCAAGTCCTAGCCTCCCTAGTCAGATGTGCAAATAGCATGCCCTTGGGCTTTGTGTTACTCGAATCCATTACCCAAGAAGCATCTGATGTAGCAATCACGCGCCTAAGTGCCTCATAGTCGAAAGTCATGGAGAGGAGAGCTACCTCTGCCTGCTGGTAGGCACAAGTCTCAGGAGTACCAACTCTGCAGAGCAGTGCATCCCTCAAGGCATCCTCAGTGATCATAATCTCTCTACCCCTCAAGAATACTGAATCCAAGCCCGGTCGAAAGAAATTGCAGTAAAATTCCTTGACCCACGAGATGTTAATCCGTCCCAAGTCCCTATCGATGAAATCCAAGCCCAGCTCAGAAATACGGGCGTTTATGGCACGCCTCACATCATTGGGAAGATTCAGCTTCTTCTCAATATTCAGATTCTTCTTTGCATAACGGGAAAGGCGTAGCTCGTAGTAGAGATTTGGAAATTTGGTTGGATCAGTGGACGGGAGTAACTGATTTTCTTTCTCCTCCTCATTCAGCGGATTCCTTGCATAGTTAGCAGATGGTGGGGGTGTAGAGGTCTTGGAGCGCTTCCTTTTTTTGGAAGCAGAGGCTATAGCTTTTCCTCTATCCGACATCCTGAAAAATATGATAGAATATATAAAACATTTAGCATGTAACAAAGAAGGCATGTTCAGGATACAATTATCAAAGAGCAATCATGATGTTGCACTGAATATGTAAAAGTGAACAAGTAAACATAAGTGAATGAACCAAGACTGGAATCTTCATTAAAGGCAACATCTCATATTCAAAAGACAATAATATCATCATATTTTTGAAAGAATTGTTAAAGAGGGTTAAAGGTGAGTGGGAGTAAAACGGTTAAAGAAATTAGTAAGTTGGGAAAAGTGGGTTAGCGATATGATGATATATAGGCTCAATTGAACGAGAAGTTGCGGTTCATGTTCACAATGATTGTGCAAATCCGGAAAGTCAAAAAGAAACGGAAATTTGCCCAAAACTGAAGTAAAGATCAAGATGAAACTAATTTCCTTGAAAATCGGGCAGCATTCCGGCTTAAAATTGGACGTTCCCGGATAGCAAAATAGCACAATTAGCACAAAAAAATAACATCAATCACGCACAGCAGCAAACAGATATTATTTGGCAACACATATTGCATGGAATATCAACCCAAAACCAACATACCGTACCCAAGGAAGCAAGCAGCAGATATGCACATACGGAGCAATTAGCAGGCCTAGAATCCTCTATCCAGCCCTAGCTACCTAACAGCAATTATATCTATCTAACCTAACATACAAAATTTGAATTCCAACTAACTAACATGCAATTCCAGGAACTACATAAACGAACAAATAAAAAGGAAAAACAGAAAAAGAAATAACAGAAATGGAGCAGGAACCTGGGAGCCGGGAAAAATTGAGAATGGAAAGGGGGACTACGATAGGACAGGGGCAGCAGAGACAGAAACTGGCACCACCGTGAATGGTGGCGGTGAAGACGGCTGGCGCGGTGGTTTGGCCGGAGGGGTGAGCAACTGAGGGGAGGAGGGACGGTGATGGTGAGAGAAGAGAATGATAGGAGAATGTGCAGGACGAACAGAGAGGGAGCGAGCCGCCGGCAGTGATGACGGGGTGGCGGCGGAGGGGTTGGTCACGGTGAGATGGGTGAGAGGAGTAAGAGGGAGAGAGAGGATGGGTGGTGGTGAGAGGGGAAGGGAATTGATGGCCAAGGACGGTGACGGAGGTAGGTCGTGCGGCGGCGGCCAGCGCTGCTGCTGCGACGGCAGTTGGGGGAGAGAAGAAGAAGAAGAAGGTGGAGGTTGGGGAAAGGGGTGCGCGACTGCGCAGTGTGCTTCGCGAGCTAGGGTTATCCCTATTTTTGAATCGGCGCGCACGCGCACCTTGCGCGTCCGTGTCCATTGAGAGAACGTGGATCCTACGCGTGCGCGTACAACGCGCTTAAGCGGGGATGAGCAAAATAGGAAAGGACGCGGGCGCGTACCGTGCGCGCACGCGTGCATGGAGTTGGGCTAGGGGCTTAGAGTTGGCCTAACTCAGGCCTAACTCTCTGGAGACTGGCCTGGGAGTCGCGCACCAGACCTGCGCGCACGCGGTATGTACGCGTCCGCGCGCATTGGGGGAAAGGGAGATTCATGCGTGAGCGTGCAGTGCGCGCTAACGTGGGGTGGTATATTAGGCAGGGGCGCGTGCGCGTACGGTGCGCGCATGCGTACATGAGATTGCGCGTGAGGCTTAGAATGGGCTTGAGGCACGCCCGACTCTCGGGTTCGTGGCCTAGATTAGTGGCCACACGCAAGGACGCGCGCGCGGTAAATGCGCGTCCGCGTACATTGACGAATTGTGAAATGGTGCGCCGGCGCGATGCATGCGCTCGCGCAGATCGGGTTGGGCCTGGGGCCTAAAGCTAGCCCAGAAATGGCTTAACTCTCTGGGGTTTGGCTCAAGCATTTGCAGCAGCAAATCGGCGCGGACGCGGCAGGTGCGCGTCCGCGCGAACTTCCATGTTCTAATAGTCGGCGCCCCCGCACGTAGTGCGCGTCCGCGTGGGTCAGGCTGGGCTCAAGGCACAATGTTTGCCCAAGATAGGCCCAACTCTCGGGAGTGTGGCTCGTGGTGCATGTGCACCGGGACGCGTACGCGTACGTTGTGCGCGCGCGTCCACGTTCTCTTTTTTTTTTTTTTTCAGAAAAAAAATTTGTTGGGTGCTCCCCTTAGTGTTCACAACTCTTATTCACTCAACCATCATACAATTCACAAAAATGCAATTTTTGATATTATTCATCTACTACTAAACACAACATGCATGTGACTAAGCTAACAATTAAGTTGTGCAAACAAATTTGTATGAAACATCTACCTACAATGGTAACTCAAATCACTTATTAAGTAAATTTAAAAGAGTGGAAAGAGTTTACCATGGTGGGGTGTCTCCCACCTAGCACTTTTAGTTTAAGTCCTTAAGTTGGACATTTTGAGAAGCCTATTGTCATGGTGGCTTGTGTTTGTACTCGTCCTTGAATCTCCAAGGATCTTTGCTTCTCAATTGGTTGACTGAATTTCCAACCATGTTCATCAAGCTTGGGCAAAGTTCTACCCAAGATATGAGTCCCCATAGTTGGTTTTCACATAGCGAACCGGGATCCCATATCTTGTCTTCACACCCATCCGTTAGTTGAGTTTCATGGTTTTGTCGGATGAGTGGTTGACATAAAGGTGATTGACACATAGAATTCTCTTTACTCCACCAATGCTTCCTCCTAGATCCGTATAAAGTAATCCTTGTCCCAACATCATCCCTATACCTTGAGGTCTTGACCTTGATAAGCTTAACACCTATTTTCCAACCACTACACAACTCGTTTTTACTTTTAATTCCACAAAGAGTTCTAAGTTGACCATCATTTTCAAGCAAACCATATTCAAGTGAGAGATTAAAGCTCAGGGATAGAGATTTTACCCACTTAAATGTTGTATTGGATGGTAATTTGGGGAGAGAGGCTTCCCCACACTTAGACCATGCAAGATCCACTTTCTTGTGCTCCTCTTTAGTTGTTTCCACCTCTTCACAATTCTCTTCACTTTCAACCTCATCCTCTTTGTTACGTGGCTTGGTGTTATCTTCAAGAACTTCATCTTGTTTAATGAGAGGCGATTCAATTTTGGATAGAAATTCATTGATGAACGAGGTCATCTCTTGATCAACCTCTTCATATTCGTCAATTTCGATATACACCATGCCCTTCTCATCTTCCTTGGGAGGTTGTGCACACTCTTCTATAATTTCAACTCCATGTCCAACGGGTGAAGATTCCATTATAGAGAGAAATTCATCCATGATTGAATCCATCTCTTGATAAGCCCCTTCTAAGTCTCCAACGATGATATGCCTTTGAGGTTGCGCACCTTCTTCAACTTCAATATCAAGCTCCTTGGAAGAGTGCTCCATGAGACTACATTCCCTTGGACTTTCAACATCTCCTAAATCTTCAACCACTTCTTCCTTTTCTTCAATGATTATAGGTTCCTCTAGTTGCTCCAATACAAAATTTGACTCCTCTTTCTCCACCGAATTTTCCAATTTCACCTTCATACTTTGCTCTTCTTTTGACTTTTCACATGTGGTCACAGAAGTACCTTGAGTATTCAAGCATTGGTGGGCTAAAGTGTGCACCACCTTGGTCAAATTGGTCATAAACTCAAGTGTATCCCGCTTCATGGCTTCTTGTCCTTGGAGTAACAAAGTGAGAGAATCGTCCATTGGGGCTTGTGGTGGGTAGGAAGGTTCGTTGTTTTGGAGAGAGAGTTCATAATAGGAAGGTGGTTCTTTTTGGTAAGGTTGTGGAGATTGCGTGTATTGAGGTGGTTCTTGGTAGTGATCTTGATAGGGTGGTGGTTCTAAGGGCTCTTGCTCATAATGGTCATAAGAATATGGTAGGGGTGGTTGGTTATATGAGGGGTAGGGATCATAGGAAGGTGCTTGGTATGGGAAGGCTTGTGAGAATGGTTGAGGTTCATGTTGAGGGTGAGAGTCATAGGCATATGGTGGTGGTGCTTGGAAGTCACAAGGTGATTCACCATAGCCATTGGATTGGTATGCATCATAGAATGGCTCTTCTTCATAGTGCGTTGGTGGAGGTTGTTGCCATGAAGATTGATCATATGCATATGGCTCCTCCCACCTTTGGTCATCCCATTCTTGATACACATCTTCATTATAGTCCTCATTTCCTACAACATGTTGATAACCAAACTCATAGCCAAGGTGAGAATTCATGATAGCAAGAAGAAAATGAAAACAAAATCAAATAAGAGGCAAGAAAATTAAATCCTAAAACTAGGAGGAGCTAACAAAAGCAAACATATTCACACTATTCACATATATACAATAACCAATAACATAACACCATTGCAATTCCCCGGCAACGGCGCCATTTTGACGATTGGATTTTTGACGGTTTAGAATTTCACAATTGAATTCTCGTTGCAAGTATAGCTTCTAAACCAATCACTAATCCTTTCATACAAAAAGTTGTTTGTCACTAGTACAAACCCCTAAAATTTATAAACTGAAGTATTGGACCTCGGGTCGTTCTCCCTAGGAATTACAATAAAGTGTCTTGTTATTGGTTATGAGTTATTTTGGGGTTTTGGATAAGAAGCATGAAAAGTAAATGGCAATGAAAATAAACTAACAACTATAAAAGGCTCTTAGTAGGGTGTGAGAACTAGAAGTCCTATCCTAGTTATCCTTCTCAATTGTGATGAGAATTGTTCATTGCTACCACTTAGTTAACCCTTACTAATTAAAGGAAAGTCAAGTGGATGAATTGACTTGAGCCACAAGTCCTAGCCAACTCCCAAGGAAAGACTAGCTTTAGTGCACTCCAAACCAATTAGCAATCTCTCCAATTATCAATCAACAAAGGAATTAGATAACTCAGGTGTCACTAATTACTCTACCTAGGCCAAGAGGAACAAAATCTACACTAAAACTAAAAGAGACATTTCAACAAACACATAAAGTGCAAGAGGAGTAAACATTATTAAATGCAAGAATTAAAGGAATCTACAACTACAAAAACAAGAGATCAACAATAGAAAAGCAAAGAAGGCACATTTATTATGAATTACCTCTTATTGAATTGGGAGAATGTAGAAGGAACAATACTAGATCTACAACAAAGTATAAGAACAACATAAAGAAAATTACAACAAAGGAATAGAAGAAGATTGAATATAGCAACAAAGAATTGAGATGTAGAAGTAGAAGAACATGAATCTAAATCTGGATCTAAGAACTAAACCTAATCCTAATTCTAATTCTAGAGAGAAGTGAGAGCTTCTCTCTCTAAAACTCTAAACTAAAAGTGATTAGTGGTTGGGAGTGATGATTAGTCAAAAAGTGATTATGATCCTGCCTTCCCCTTAATCCTTCATCCTTTTATTCCTTTCCCTTAGCAATTTGGTGCCAAAAATGGGTTCAGAAACCCTCTCAAATCGCCAGGCACATGTTGCATTAGTGAGGTCATGTGCCCTTATCGACGCGTTCGCGCACAGTACGCGTGCGCGTCCCTGGCTAATTCTGCGATGTGCGTGCGAGCGCCTTGTGCGCGTGCGCGTGCATGGCTGACTTTGCTTCTTTGACTTTTTATGCTTCTCTCCACTTGTATGCTTCCTTCCTTGCTTCCTTTGATCCATACCTAGCCTATTTCAATCCTGGAATTACTAGCAAACACATCAGGGCATCTTATGGAATCAAAGAAGAACTAGAATTCACCAAAATAAGGCTTAAAAAGCATGTTTTTACACTTAAGCACAAATATAGGAGAGATAACAAAATCATGCTAATTCCTAGGCTAAATGTGACAAAAGGTTATCAAAATACTCTAAATTCAATGCAAAACAAACCGTCAAATTGGGGTTTGTCACCAAGGATTCAACTTGAGATTTTTATTTTATTTTTCTGCTTAAGGCTAGTAATGTGGTTATAGAACAAGAGGGGATTAAAAAGCTCAAGGGGGCTAACAAGGGTGATGTAAAAGGTAGGCTAAATTGGGATAAGTGAGGAAAAATTCAAATGATGGCCTCAATCATCTCTTGGTATGTATCCATATTCTATATTGGACATATAGATTAAAACAAACTAAGGATCATCAGAATGAAAAAGAAGGGCAAAACACACAGGAATGAAATTTATAGTTTGAATGTAACCATACAATTAAGCTTAAAACTCACAGGCTGTGTGTTCTCCAGCTCAAAAATCATATATCAGTTATGTATGTCATGCAAGTAGAAATCAAGAGTTCCCATTATTCTCAATGTAAATATTAGGGTGGCTTTTAAAATCTTAGTGTTCTTCCTTGATGAAATGTTGTTAACTAACTAACATGTAATGCTATATATATAAGGTGTGTGGATTGTTTTAATTTACCAAAGTTTCTAGTTTACTCCTTTTTATTTTCAATTAAACTAAACTAATATGTGCTAAAAGGGTAAACTATACTAATGAATCCACATATTCTATAACTAATAAGTTTAGAATTGCAAACTAAACTAAATGTCTAAGATATAAACTAAAGTGCAAAATGCGGAAATAAAGTAAAAATACAGCAAAAGAACAATGTGTAAGTACTGAAAAATAAAAATAAAAATAAAAATACACAAAATAAACAAAATAAGATAGAAGAGTCTGTAGTGGTTCACCAAAAATATTTGCCAGAGATGGTGACCTCCCCACACTTAAAATATAGCATCGTCCTTGATGCTCACTCAAGCTGGGTGTGAAGGAGCGTCATCACCGGAAGGATGTGCTGCTGGTGTCTCTGTGGTAGGCTGAATATCTGCAGGCTGGATAAGTGTAGGAGGATCGGTCTGCTGCAATGGAGGCTCTGACTGTAGAGGAATCTCAGGGTCTGCGGCCTGGATCTGGCGTGGCTCCTCATGCTGTGGCGCAGCCTGCTCTGATCCTGCCTGCTCAACCTGGGCATGTGTCTCCGCCTCATGGTCGCTCACCTCCGCCTCAGATGTATCGGAAGGGGTGTCAGGCTCGGAGGGGATGTCGCTGCCGGATCGGATCATCAACTTAAGGTGCTCATAGTGCCACTTTTTGCGACGCTCCGATCTCATATATCGCCGCTGGTTGTGGTGCTCCATCTGGTCTAGCTGCTGAAAAAGGCAGTGCACGAGGTGGTAAACGGGCTCTGAGGCAGGAGGAGGTGCAGTGGTGGTAGCTGGTGCAGCAGTGGATGAAGAAGGGGCAGCTGAAGGTGTGGCTGTCTCATCAGAAGCGGTGAGGAAAGGGGGTCTGTAGCCTAAAGCTTGAAACTTCCTGCTGTGAGGAATGATCTTCTTGCAGTCTGCAGCAGTCGGCTTTGCATCAGCCAGCTCCCAAGGCACGTCAACTCGGCGGCCTAGCTGGGTGATCACATAAGGAAAAAGAAGGGTGCCTCTGACATGGACCCTGGCCATGTAATGCCTGATGAAATGTGGAAGATACAGGTCCTTACCCTCCATCACACACCAGATGAGGGTGATCATAGCAGCGGGCATCTCTGTCTCATGAGTGCTCGGCATCACGTAGTTGCTCAGAATCAGGTGCCAGAGCCGAGCCTCATCATTCAGGTAAATCAGCTTGATTTCCTTAGGCATTGCTGTATTCTTTCCCATGACCCATGGGACAGTAGGATCAAGGGCTATTCTCTGCTTAACAGCATCCCAGTCAAATCTCATAAAGCGCATATCCTCTTCAGCCTTTTGGTAACCGTCAGGCTTATCTGACTTAGGCTGTAGGTGGAGGATGTCCTCAATAGCTTCCTCAGTGACCAAAATCTGTTTCCCTCTGAGGTGCACTGCATCCAGGGAAGTCTTGAAATAGTTGCAATAAAACTCTCTGACCCAGGAAGCATTGACCTCTGTCAAGTTTTGTTCCAAGAAGAACCAGCCTCTCTATTTTATCTGTTCGGAAGTGTACTGCTGTAGTTCTTCTGGAATTTTTAGAGTTCTTTCCAGGTACAGGTTTCTGGAAGTGGCAAACACGGGATACTTTAGCTCACAGTATCTGTTTGCAAATTTAACTGGATCTGTGGCAGTGAGGAGCTGGTCAGCCTTCTCCTGCGGGGTAAAGTGCTTTTTCCACTAGGAATCATCATGCAAAATGTCCAAGATGGTCATAGAGGATTTGCCTCTTTTCCTTTTGCCAGTAGTTGCTTTGCCTTTTCCTTTGCGTTGAGGGTCAGACATCCTGAAAAGCAGAAATTCCAGGATATAATTGAAGAACAAAAATAAGAAAACAAGTAGACAAATAGAATAATAGCAATATAAGCACATAGTGGCAAAAGAGCAAGAGAAGCATGAAATGAGTTGAAAAATATGTGCAATTTGGATTGTATACGAGTGAAAAAGTCTGAAAAGAAAAAAAATGCAATCCAAAATATATGATAAGCGGAATTCAAGTTAAATAGGAAAAACAATGATCATGCCCTGAGTTAGAAAGTTGAAGTAGTTAGGTTAAAAGCAAAAAGAGAAGTTAGAAAGTTAAAGGTGGTTAATAGGTGAAAAGGAAGTTAGAAAGTGAAAGCCGTGAGTTAGTCAAAGAAAGTTAAAGTGAGTGGCATGATAAATGTTTCCTAGGTAACAATAAATTCACAAATTTAAAGAATAATCAACTCATATTCGAGCAAAAATTTTAGTGTATTGATGATGATTCAAAAGGATAGAAAAGTTGCAAAACTAACATGAAATCATCAATAGTGCAAGTTATTAACTAGGGGATCAAAAGGAATAAGAATACTGGCCCGGGTAGTCATGAATTGGTTTGGTTGTAGCCAAGTAAGGCAAAATAGTAAGTTTCCAAACTCAATACATGAAAACAATTTGCAGAAAATTGGGCAGCATTCCGGCTAAAATTGGATGTTCCCGAGTAATAAACAGCAAGAAAAACAGTTCATATGAGATAAAAAGAAATGTTGCAAAGAGTCATAAACAATAGGAACAGTAAAGAACAGTCTTAACAGCAGTATGAAACATTAAAGAACAGCATATGAATAGTATTAACATCACAGCCAGATCAAAATTGCGAAATAGGTAAAATAAGTAACAAGAACAGCGCAAATATCAGGCCTAAATCCACTAACCACATCCTAGCTACCTAACCACCTAAAATCCACTACAAACATGCATCTCTAACTATCCTATTCTAAACAAAAATTGAAAAACTAACTATGGAATCGAAAAGAGGAATTGCAGTATGGCGGAACCTGGTGTGTAGAAGTACAAATGTATGGAACAGAGATGAGGGCGGAGAGGTGGTTGTGGTGACGCGGCGGTGCTAGGAGGGAGCACTGCGGCACGGTGGTGGAGCAGGGGCGGGGTGGAGGTTGGGGTTTGGGTTGGAGGAGGTGGGAGAAGAAGGAAGGAAGGGGCGAGGATTGTGGGGGCTGTGGTGGTGGGAGACGGCGGTCTGAGGTTGGCCGCGGTGGGGGGCAGTGGCGGAGGGGAGTAAGAGGGGAGGGAAGAGAAGAAGGGGAAAAAGAAGAGAGGGGGGTATAGGGGGCGCGACGGGTACGGTTTCACGTGGGTAAGGGGTTAGTATTTTTGAATCCACGCAAACGCGTAGAGCACGCGATCGCGTCACTATGATGAAATGGGTTCGACGCGGTCGCGTGATTGATGCAATCGTGTGGGTTGGGTAAAAGATGGGTGACGCGGACGCGTGAGGCACGCGACCGTGTCGCTGAAAAATTGTGCTAGACGCACACTTCCAGCGTCGTTTCAGTGCAACTCTCTATCTCCATTTAGGGGGCCATAATATCCACGCGACGCGGACGCGTCGCTCACGCTTTCGCGTGGGATGAGTGTTTTGCAAGTGACGCGTTCGCGTCAGGGATGCGAACGCGTGGGCCGTTTTGTGCTAAACGCACACCAGCCGCACGATTCTAGCCCAACTTTTTGGGCCTAGGATCTATACGCCGACTTCCTTCTCACGCCCACGCGTGGCCTGCGCGCTTGCGTGGGGTGATATTTTTTTTTTTTGAAGCCATTATGCAATTATGTAGTATGCAATGCTAATGCAAATGCTACGAATAATATCCAGGTTCAATGAAAATAAAACAATATGAAAATAAACAAAACGAAATAAAATTGAAACAGGAACGATCATACCATGGTGGGTTGTATCCCACCTAGCACTTTTAGTTAAAGTCCTTAAGTTGGACATTTGATGAGCTTCCTGTTATGTTGGCTTGTGCTTAAATTCATCCAGAAATCTCCACCAATGTTTGGAATGGCAACAGCCTCCGAGGTCCCAAACTAGGCATGTAAAGCTTTTGAGCAGCTTCAAACAGATTCTCAGGCTCCCGGGGTGACGAATGTCAGAATAGATTCCAGGATCCCAAACTTTGCTTTTAAATCCGCCTTTGTCTTGATCTATATTCCTCCATCTGGGCGGTTTAGAAATTGTATTCTCACCAAGATGACCAAGCGCCTTCCGAGACCTATTCAATTGAACTTGATACCAATCCGTGCACTTCGAATTGAAGCGTGGAACCTCATTAAACCTTGCACACCAGCTCTGAGTACGAGCCATTTCCCTCTTACTCTTAAAGCCGCAGAGAGCTCTAAGCTGGCCATCTGTTTCAAGCAAACCATATTCAAGTGGAAAAGTAATGATAAATGTTAAGGATTGTACCCACTTGAAGCTTGTATTAGGTGGTAATGGCCTTGGGATAGGTGTTTCTAGTGGTTCTGTAAGCTTTATGGTGTGCGAAATCGTGATCATTCCTTCCTTGGTAACGGCGCTAAAAACTCAATACGCACGTTCATGTTCTTAATTCTGTTTCACAACTTCATACAACTAACCAGCAAGTGCACTGGGTCGTCCAAGTAATAAACCTTACGTGAGTAAGGGTCGATCCCACAGAGATTGTTGGCTTGGAGCAAGCTATAGTCACCTTGTAAATCTCAGTCAGGCGGATTCAAATGTATTAAGAGATTATAGTGTACTAAAAGATAATTAAAATAGGATAGAGATACTTATGTAATTTATTGGTGAGAGTTTCAGATAAGCGTATAGAGATGCTTTCGTTCCTCTGAACCTCTGCTTTCCTGCTGTCTTCATCCAACCATTCCTACTCCTTTCCATGGTAAGCTGTATGTTAGGCATCACCGTTGTCAATGGCCACCTGTCCTCTCAGTGAAAATGGTCCAATACGCTATCACTGCATGGCTAATCATCTGTCGGTTCTCGATCATACTGGAATAGGATCCATTGATCCTTTTGCGTCTGTCACTACGCCCAGCACTCGCGAGTTTGAAGCTCGTCACGGTCATTCAATTCCTGAATCCTACTCGGAATACCACAGACAAGGTTTAGACTTTCCGGATTCTCAAGAATGGCCGTCCATGGGTTCTAACTTATACCACGAAGATACTAATAACTCGGACTCGGTCTCCTGTATTAGATATCCAAGAGATATCCATTCAATCTAAGGTAGAACGGAAGTGGTTGTCAGGCACGCATTCATAAGTTGAGAATGATGATGACTGTCATGATCATCACATCCATCATATTGAAGTGTGAATGAATATCTTAGAAGCAGAATAAGTTGAATTGAATAGAAAAACAGTAGTACTTTGCATTAATCTTTGAGGAACAGCAGAGCTCCACACCTTAAGCTATGGTGTGTAAAAACTCTACCGTTGAAAATACATAAGTGATGAAGGTTCAGGCATGGCCGAATGGCCAGCCCCCATAAAGGTCTAAGATAGCATAAAACTAATCAAAGAGAATGTAAATACAATAGTAAAAAGTCCTATTTATACTAAACTAGTTACTAGGGTTTACAGACATAAGTAAATGATGCAGAAATCCACTTATGGGACCCACTTGGTGTGTGCTTGGGCTGAGCATTGAGCTTTACACGTGTAGAGGTCTTTCTTGGAGTTGAACGCCAGTTTGTAACCTGTTTCTAGCGTTTGACTCCAGAATGTAGCATGGAACTGGCGTTCAACGCCAGTTTACGTCGTCCACTTTGAGTGCAGGGAGGTCAGAATCCAACAGCATCTGCAGTCCTTCTTCAACCTCTGAATCTAATTTTTGCTCAAGTCCCTCAATTTCAGCCAGAAAATACTGAAATCACAGAAAAACATACAAACTCATGGTAAAGTCCAGAAATGTGATTTTTATTTAAAAACTAATAAAAATATACTAAAAACTAACTAAATTATACTGAAAACTATGTAAAAACAATGCCAAAAAGCGTATAAATTATCCGCTCATCACAACACCAAACTTAAATTGTTGCTTGTCCGCAAGCAACTGAAAATAAAATAGGATAAAAAGAAGAGAATATACTATAAATTCCAAAATATCAATGAAACTTAGCTCCAATTAGATGAGCGGGACTTGTAGCTTTTTGTCTCTTGAATAGTTTTGGCATCTCACTTTATCCATTGAGGTTCAGAATGATTGGCATCTATAGGAACTTAGAATTCAGATAGTGTTATTGATTCTCCTAGTTTAGTATGTTGATTCTTGAACACAGCTACTTTATGAGTCTTGGTCGTGGCCCTAAGCACTTTGTTTTCCAGTATTACCACCGGATACATAAATGCTACAGACACATAACTGGGTGAACCTTTTCAGATTGTGACTCAGCTTTGCTAAAGTCCCCAATTAGAGGTGTCCAGGGTTCTTAAGCACACTCTGTTTTTGCTTTGGATCTCGACTTTAACCACTCAGTCTCAAGTTTTCACTTGACACCTTCACGCCACAAGCACATGGTTAGGGACAGCTTGGTTTAGCCGCTTAGGCCAGGATTTTATTCCTTTAGGCCCTCCTATCCACTGATGCTCAAAGCCTTGGATCCTTTTTATTACCCTTGCCTTTTGGTTTTAAGGGCTATTGGCTTTTTGCTCTTGCCTTTTGGTTTAAAGAGCTTTTGGCTTTTTCTGCTTGCTTTTTCTTTTTCTATTTTTTTTGCCATTTTTTTTCTCTTTTTTTTTTCTGCAAGCTTTTGTATTCACTGCTTTTTCTTGCTTTAAGAATCATTTTTATGATTTTTCAGATTATCAAATAACATGTCTCCTTTTTCCTTATTCTTCAAGAGCCAACATATTTAACATTCATAAACATCAACTTCAAAAGACATATGCACTGTTCAAGCATTCATTCAGAAAATAAAAAGTATTGTTGCCACATCAAAATAATTAAACTAGTTTCAAGGATGAATTTGAAACCATGTACATCTTGTTCTTTTGTAATTAAAACATTTTTCATTCAAGAGAGGTGATGGATTCATATTCATAACTTTAAGGAATAGACACTTAGACACTAATGATCATGTAATAAGACACAAATATAAATAAACATAAAGCTCAAAAATAAAAAAAACAGGAAAATAAATAAACAAAGAGATTAAGGAATGGGTCCACCATAGTGAGGGTGGCGTCTTCCTCTTCTTGAAGAACCAATGGTGCTCTTGAGCTCCTTTATGTCTCTTTCTTGTCTTTCTTGCTCCTCCCTCATAGCTCTTTGATCTTCTCTAATTTCATGGAGGATGATGGAGTGCTCTTGGTGCTCTACCCTTAGTTGTCCCATGTTGGAACTTAATTCTCCTAGGGAAGTGTTGATTTACTCCCAATAATTCTGTGGAGGAAAGTGCATCCCCTGAGGCATCTCAGGGATTTCATGGTGAGAAATTTTTTCATGCTCATGTTGAGGTCCATGATCTCTTATTTGTTCCATCCTTTTCTTAGTGATGGGCTTGTCCTCTTCAATGAGGATGTCTCCCTCTATGTCAATTTCAGCCGAATTGCAGAGGTGGCAAATGAGGTGAGGAAAGGCTAACCTTGCCCAAGTGGAGGACTTGTCAGCCACCTTGTAGAGTTCTTGAGGTATAATCTCATGAACTTCCACCTCTTCTCCAATCATGATACTATGGATTATGATGGCCTGGTCTATAGTAACTTCAGACCGGTTACTAGTAGGAATGATTGAGCGTTGAATGAACTCTAGCCATCCCCTAGCCACTGGTTTGAGGTCATGCCTTCTTAATTGAACCGGCTTGCCTCTTGAGTCAACTTTCCATTGAGCTCCTTTCTCACATATGTCTATGAGGACTTGGTCCAACCTTTGATCAAAGTTGACCCTTCTTGTGTAGGGGCGTGCGTTCTCTTCCATCATTGGCAAGTTGAACGCCAGCCTTACATTTTCCGGACTGAAATCTAAGTATTTTCCCCCGAACCATGGTGAGCCAATGCTTTGGATTTGGGTTCACACTTTGATCATGGTTCCTTGTGATCCATGCGTTTGCATAGAACTCTTGAACCATTAGGATTCCGACTTGTTGAATGGGGTTGGTGAGAACTTCCCAACCTCTTCTTTGGATTTCAAGACGGATCTCCGGATACTCATTCTTTTTGAGTTTGAAAGGAACCTCAGGGATTACTTTCTTCTTGGCCACAACTTCATAGAAGTGGTCTTGATGGACCTTAGAGATGAATATCTCCATCTCCCATGACTCAGAGATAGAAGCAATTGCCTTCCCTTTCCTCTTTCTAGAGGTTTCTCTGGCCTTAGGTGCCATGAATGGTTATGGAAAAACAAAAAGCTATGCTTTTACCACACCAAACTTGAAATGGTTGCTCGTCCTCGAGCAAAAGAAGAAAGAAAGAAGTAGAAGAAGAAGAGAAATAGAGGAGAGGGATAGAGAGGTGTTTTCGACCAAGGGGTGAAGAAAGGGTTGTGTTGTGTGAAAATGAAGAAGGAATAAGGGGTTTATATAGGAGTGGTGGGAAGGTTAGGGTTCGCTATCAGGGTGGGGTTTGGGAGGGAAATTATTTTGAATTTGAAGGTAGGTGGGGTTTTTGGGGAAGAGAGGATGGATGTAAGTGGTGAAGAGGTGATGGGGAAGAGTGATTGAGTTGATTGGTGAGGGGTATTTGGGGAAGAGAGTTATGAAAAGGTGTGAAGAGGAGAGAAGAAGTAGGTGGAGATCCTGTGGGGTCTACAGATCCTGAGGAAATCCTGTGGGGTCCACAGATCCTAAGGTGTTTGAGGATTTCTCATCCCTGCACCTTTTAGACGTGTAAAACGCCCTATATATGCAATCCTGGCGTTTAACGCCAGACTGCAGCATGTTTCTGGCATTAAACGCCACTTCCATGCTTGTTTTGGGCGTTCAACGCCAGTCTATAGCATGTTTCTGGCGTTGAACGCCAGTATGGTGCATGTTTCTGGCGTTAAACGCCAGTCTGATGCTTGTTTCTGGCGTTTAATGCCAGCTTTCCTCTGGGTGCAATCCTGGCATTTAAACGCCAGACTGCTGCTTGTTTCTGGCGTTTAACGCCAGTTTCATGCTCTGTTCTGGCGTTAAACGCCAGCCAGATGCTCCTTACTGGCGTTTAAACGCCAGTAAGCCCTTCCTCCAGGGTGTGCTATTTTCAATGTTGTTTTTCATTCTATTTTCGATTTTTTAGTAGTTTTTTGTGACTCCACATGATCATCAACCTGATAAAACATGAAATAACAATAGAAAATAAATAAATATAATTAGATAACATTGAGTTGCCTCCCAACAAGCGCTTCTTTAATGTCAATAGCTTGACAGTGTGCTCTCATGGAGCCTCACAGATGTTCAGAGCAAGGTTGGAACCTCCTAACACCAAACTTAGAGTTTGGTTGTGGGGGTTCAACACCAAACTTAGAGTTTGACTGTGGGGGCTTGGGTTGACTCTGCAGTGAGAGAAGCTTTTCATGGTTCCTCTCCATGGTTACAGAAGGAGATCCTTGAGTTTTAAACACAAGGTAGTCCTCATTCAGTTGAAGGATCAATTCCCCTCTGTCCACATCAATCACAGCTCTTGCTGTGGCTAGGAAGGGTCTTCCAAGGATGATGGATTCATCGTCATCCTTCCCAGTGTCTAGGATTATGAAATTAGCAGGGATGTAAAGGCCTTCAACCTTTACTAACACGTCCTCCACTAGTCCATAAACTTGTTTTCTTGAGTTATCTGCCATCTCTAATGAGATTCTAGCAGCTTGCACCTCAAAGATTCCCAGTTTCTCCATTACAGAAAGGGGCATGAGGTTTATCCCTGACCCAAGGTCACATGGAGCCTTTTCAAAGGTCATGGTGCCTATGGTACAAGGTATTAAGAACTTTCCAGGATCTTATTTCTTCTGAGGCAATCTCAGTTGATCCAGATCACTTAGTTCATTGATGAGCAAGGGAGGTTCATCTTCTCAAGTCTCATTACCAAATAATTTGGCATTCAGCTTCATGATTGCACCAAGGTACTTGGTAACTTGCTCTTCAGTGACATCTTCATTCTCTTCAGAAGAAGAATACTCGTCAGAGCTCATGAATGGCATAAGGAGGTTTAATGGAATCTCTATGGTCTCCAGATGAGCCTCAGAGTCCTTTGGTTCCTCAGAAGAAAACTCCTTATTGATCTCTGGACGTCCCAGGAGGTCTTCCTCACTGGGGTTCACGTCCTCTCCCTCTCTTGTAGGTTCGGCCATGATGATCAATTCAATGGCCTTGCACTCTCCTTTTGGGTTTTCTTCTGTATTGCTTGGGAGAGTACTAAGAGAGATTTCAGTGATCCTTTTACTCAGATGGCCCACTTGTGCCTCCAAATTTCTAATGGAGGACCTTGTTTCATTCATGAAACTTAGAGTGGCCTTAGATAGATCAGAGACTATGTTTGCTAAGCTGGATAGATCCTGCTCAGAGCTCTCTATCTGTTGCTGAGTGGATGATGGAAAAGGCTTGCTATTACTAAACCTGTTTCTTCCACCATTGTTAAAGCCTTGTTGAGGCTTTTGTTGATCCTTCCATGAGAAATTTGGATGATTTCTTCATGAGGGATTATAGGTGTTTCCATAGGGTTCACCCATGTAATTCACCTCTGCTATTGCATGGTTCTCAGGATCATAAGCTTCTTCTTTAGAAGATGCCTTTTTAGTACTGTTGGATGATTCCTTCAATCCATCTAGACTCTAAGAAATCATATTGACTTGCTCAGTCAATATTTTGTTCTGAGCCAATATGGCATTCAAAGTATCAATTTTAAGAACTCCCTTCCTCTGAGGCGTCCCATTACTTACAGGATTCCTCTCAGAAGTGTACATGAACTGGTTATTAGCAACCATGTCAATGAGTTCTTGAGCTTCTGCAGGAATTTTCTTTAGGTGAATGGATCCACCTGCAGAATGGTCTAGTGACATCTTTGATAGATCAGACAAACCATCATAGAATATATCCAGGATGGTCCATTCTGAAAGCATGTCAGAAGGAAACTTTTTCGTCAGTTCCTTGTATCTCTCCCAAGCTTCATAAAGGGATTCACCTTCCTTCTGTCTGAAGGTTTGAACATCCACTCTAAGCTTGCTAAGCTTTTGAGGAGGAAAGAACTTGGCTAAGAAAGCCGTGACCAGCTTATCCCAAGAGTTCAGGCTGTCTTTAGGTTGAGAGTCCAACCATACTCTAGCTCTGTCTCTTACAGCAAACGGGAAAAGCATAAGCCTGTAGACCTCAGGATTAACCCCATTGGTCTTAACAGTATCACAGATCTGCAAGAATTCAGTTAAGAACTGAAAAGGATCTTCGGATGGAAGTCCATGAAACTTGCAGTTCTGTTGCATCAGAGAAACTAATTGAGGTTTAAGCTCAAAGTTGTTTGCTCCAATGGCAGGAATTGAGATGCTCCTTCCATGTAAATTGGAATTAGGTGCAGTAAAGTCACCAAGCATCTTCCTTGCATTGTTATTATTTTCGGCCATATTGTCTTCTTTTTCGAAAATTTCTGTTAGATTGTCTCCAGAGAGTTGTGCTTTAGCTTCCCTTAGCTTCCTCTTCAGAGTCCTTTCAGGTTTAGGATCAGCTTCAACAAGAATGTTCTTATCCTTGTTCCTGCTCATATGAAAAAGAAGAAAACAGAAAAGAAAAGATGGAATCCTCTATGTCACAGTATAGAGATTCCTTTATGTGAGTAGAAGAAGATAGGAATAGAAGATGGAAAATCCAAACACAAGGGTGAGGATAGAAGTGTTAATGGATGAATAAATAAATAGAAGGAGATTAGAGATGCGAGAAGAATTCGAAAATTTAACAAAATAAAAAATAAAATTTAAAGTTAAATTTCAAAAATTAAAATTGAAATTGAATTAAATTAAAATTAAAAATAATTAGTTAATTAAAATGAAATTTTAAAAAAGTGGGAAGGGATTTTCGAAAATTAGAGAGAGAGAATTAGTTAGGTAGTTTTGAAAAAGATATGATTGAAACAAAAAATAAAGTGGTTAATTGAAAAAGATTTGAAAATCAAATTTGAAAAGATAAAAAGTTAGAAAAGATTTTGAAATTAAATTTTGAAAAAGATGTGATTGAAACTTAATTTGAAAAAGATTTGAAAAAGAAATTTGAAAAGAATTGATTTTGAAAATTAAAGTTGATTACTTGACTAACAAGAAACTAAAAAGATATGATTCTAGAGTTTAAAGATTGAACCTTTCTTATAAGGCAAGTAACAAACTTAATATTTTTTTGAATCAATCACATTAATTGTTAGTAAAGATTTGAAATTATGAAACAAAATAAGAAAAATATTTTTGAAAATCATTTTGGAATTTTCGAAAATTATGAAAGAAGAATGAAAAAGATTTGATTTTTGAAAAAGATTTGAAAAAGATAAGATTTTTAAATTGAAAATTTGATTTGACTCATAAGAAACAACTAAATTTTAAAAAGTTTTGAAAAAGTCAACTCAAATTTTCGAAAATTTATGAGTGAAAAAGGGAAAGATATTTTTTTTATTTTTGAATTTTAATAAAGAAAGAGAAA
This sequence comes from Arachis hypogaea, assembly GCF_003086295.3. Taxonomy (NCBI): domain Eukaryota; kingdom Viridiplantae; phylum Streptophyta; class Magnoliopsida; order Fabales; family Fabaceae; genus Arachis; species Arachis hypogaea. The sequence goes on from NC_092051.1 coordinate 46,994,797, forward strand.
AACAACCCAAAGACTCAATGCATGAAAATTTTGGATCAAAACATGTGATGCATGCAAGAACACTATGAATGTCAAGATGAACACCAAGAACACTTTGAATGTCAAGATGAACACCAAGAACTTATTTTTGAAAAATTTTCAAGAAAAGAAAACATGCAAGACACCAAACTTAAAAATTTTTATTCTTTAGACATTAATATTTCAAGAATGCATATGAAAAACAAGAAAAGACACAAAACAAGAAAATATGAAGATCAAACAAGAAGACTAGCCAAGAACAACTTGAAGATCATGAAGAATGCAATGCATGAAATTTTTGAAAATATTTTTTTTAATTTTTTTTTTAGAAAATCAAAAAGATGCAATTGACACCAAACTTGAAACTTGACTCTAGACTCAAACAAGAAACGCAAAAATATTTTTGATTTTATGATTTTGTTAATTTTTTTTTCGAAAATTATTTTGGGAAAAACGAAAAAGAAGAAATATATATTTTTTTTTCGAAAATAAGAAATAAAAGCTTAAAAGTAAAATAAAATTACCTAATCTAAGCAACAAGATGAACCGTCAGTTGTCCAAACTCGAACAATCCCCGGCAACGGCGCCAAAAACTTGGTGTGTGAAATCGTGATCATTCCTTCCTTGGTAACGGCGATAAAAACTCAATACGCACGTTCATGTTCTTAATTCTGTTTCACAACTTCGTACAACTAACTAGCAAGTACACTGGGTCATCCAAGTAATAAACCTTACGTGAGTAAGGGTCGATCCCACGGAGATTGTCGGCTTGGAGCAAGCTATGGTCACCTTGTAAATCTCAGTCAGGCGGATTCAAATGTATTAAGAGATTATAGTGTACTAAAAGATAATTAAAATAGGATAGAGATACTTATGTAATTTATTGGTGAGAGTTTCAGATAAGCGTATAGAGATGCTTTCGTTCCTCTGAACCTCTGCTTTCCTGCTGTCTTCATCCAACCATTCCTACTCCTTTCCATGGCAAGCTGTATGTTAGGCATCATCATTGTCAATGGCCACCTGTCCTCTCAGTGAAAATGGTCTAATGCGCTGTCACTGCATGGCTAATCATCTGTCGGTTCTCGATCATACTGGAATAGGATCCATTGATCCTTTTGCGTCTGTCACTACGCCCAACACTCACGAGTTTGAAGCTCGTCACAGTCATTCAATCCCTGAATCCTACTCGGAATACCACAGACAAGGTTTAGACTTTCTGGATTCTCAAGAATGGCCGTCCATGGGTTCTAACTTATACCACGAAGACACTAATGACTCGGACTCGGTCCCCTGTATTAGATATCCAAGAGATATCCATTCAATCTAAGGTAGAACAGAAGTGGTTGTCAGGCACGCGTTCATAAGTTGAGAATGATGATGACTGTCACGATCATCACATCCATCATATTGAAGTGTGAATGAATATCTTAGAAGCGGAATAAGTTGAATTGAATAGAAAAATAGTAGTACTTTGCATTAATCTTTGAGGAATAGCAGAGCTCCACACTTTAAGCTATGGTGTGTAGAAACTCTACCGTTGAAAATACATAAGTGATGAAGGTTCAGGCATGGCCGAATGGCCAGCCCCCATAAAGGTCTAAGATAGCATAAAACTAATTAAAGAGAATGTAAATACAATAGTAAAAAGTCCTATTTATACTAAACTAGTTACTAGGATTTATAGAGATAAGTAAATGATGCAGAAATCCACTTCTGGGGCCCACTTGGTGTGTACTTGGGCTGAGCATTGAGCTTTACACGTGTAGAGGTCTTTCTTGGAGTTGAACGCTAGTTTGTAACCTGTTTCTGGCGTTTGACTCTAGAATGCAGCATGGAACTGGCGTTCAACGCCAGTTTACGTCGTCTATCCTTAATAAAAGTATGGACTATTATATATCTCTGGAAAGCCCTGGATGTCTACTTTCCAACGCAATTGAGAGCGTACCATTTGGAGTTCTGTAGCTCCAGAAAATCCACTTTGAGTACAGGGAGGTTAGAATCCAACAGCATCTGCAGTCCTTCTTCAACCTCTGAATCTGATTTTTGCTCAAGTCCCTCAATTTCTGCCAGAAAATACCTGAAATTACAGAAAAACACACAAACTCATAGTAGAGTCCAGAAATGTGATTTTTATTTAAAAACTAATAAAAATATACTAAAAACTAACTAAATTATACTGAAAACTATGTAAAAATAATGCCAAAAAGCGTATAAATTATCCGCTCATCACTTTACTCCCTTGTATTCTTCTGTGAATTCCTCCACTTCTTCACAAGATTCTTCAACTGCAACTGCATCTTGATCAAAGTCTTCTACGTCTTCCTCGTCACTCAAGTCATAAGCTGGAGGTTGAGAGAAATCTACTTCAACATCATCTTCGTATTCACTTGGATAAAGTTCTTCAGGCTCAAGGAGTTCAGTTGCAGATGCAAGTTCACGACTAGGAGAGGTTGATTCATGATCATCACTGCCTAAGGAATCAATTTCTTGTCCTGTTCCGTCCAATTTTTCACAAGGTATATGCTTTGGAGGTTGTACACTATCCTCCTTGAAATCAAATTCGAACTTGTCGGCGGAATCCTTTACAGTTCTCGATTCCCATGGAGGTTCAGCATCTCCTAAATCTTCAACCACTTCTTCCTCTACAACTATTATGGCTTCATTCACTTGTTCCAATACGAAGCCATGCTCCTCATTGTCCACCGAAGTTTCTAGTGTCTCCTTCATGCTACGCTCTTCTTTTGATTCTCCACATGTAGCCATGGGAGTACTTTGAGTGCTCAAATGTTGGGAAGCTAATTTATTTACTACCTCGGTTAAGGTAGTAGTGAATTCCAGTACGTCCCTTTGCATCTTCGCTTGCCCTTGAAGAAGAACATGAAGTTTGTCATCCATTGGATTTGAGGGTTCATTGGTTGGGAGAGATGGTTCATAATAAGAATGTGGTGGTTCTTGAGAGTAATTGGATTGGAATTGTGGTGGATAAGGGTCATATGGTGGTGAATGGTAAAAAGAAACTTGTGAGTGTGGTGGTTCAAAGCTATGTTGAGAGGGTGGTTCATAAGCATAGGGTGGAACTTGTTGGTAACTACAATGGGATCCACCGTATCTATTGTCTTGGCATGCATTGTAGAATGGTCGTCGTCTGTGATACTGTGGAGGGTGTTGTTGCCTAAAGGGTTGATCAAGTCCTCGTGACTCCATCCATATTTGGCTGTTCTGACCTTGATGCATGTTCCTGCTATAGCTTTCATTCCCTTCAACAATATTAGAACCAAACTCAAAGTGAGAGGGGTGAGAATTCATGGTAGCTAATAAGAATTAAAAATGGAAACAGAAACAAATAAACAAGCAAAAGAAAAATATTTACAATAACCAATAATAAGGCACACGTTTGCAATTCCCCGGCAACGGCTCCATTTTGACGAACTGGATTTCCTATGGGTAAAGAAATTCACAAATATAATCGCGTTGTAAGTACAGCTCCTAAACCAACAGAAAATCCCTTCGTACAAACGTTTGGTTGTCACAAGTAACAAACCCAATAAAATTTATAAACCGAAGTATTCAAACCTCGGGTCGTCTTCTCAAGGAATTGCAGGGAGGTATGACTTATTATTGGCTATGGAAAAAGGTAGAATTTTGGGTTTTAAAAGGTTTGAACAAGGAAAATAAATTGTAAAAATTAATAAATTAATATCTAATAAAACTCTTGGCAAGGTGTGAAAATTAGAAGTCCTATCCTAGTTATCCTTATCAATGGTGATGGGAATTGAGTTTAAATCCCACTTAGTTAACCTTTACTAAAGCAAAGGAAAGTCAAGTGGACTAATTAGTTAGATCCTCAAGTCCTAGCCAACACCTAAGGAAAGACTAGAGTTATCGGAATTCAATTCAATTAGAAAAAATAACAATTATCAATCACGATGAGTTTGACAACTCAAGAGTTACCAATCAATCAACCAAAGCCAAAAGGGGAAAATCTAAATTAAATTAAAAGCATTCATATAAATAAAGCAAAGCAAAGTCAAATCTGAAATACCTCAAATTATATTAAATAAAACATTCAAATCTAAATACGAAGAATTCATAAGCCAAATTGGTAACATGATTCAGATATGAATAAAAGCATTAGAATAAATAAAAATATAAAAGGAATATTGAACCTGAGAGGAAGTTGAAATCCTAAATCCTTTAAGAGGAATCCTAATCCTAAAACCTAAGAGAGAGGAGAGAACATCTCTCTCTAAAAACTACATCTAATCCTAAAATTATGAATGTATGATCTCTTTCTTGATTCCTCCATTCTCTGGCTTATATTCTGTGTTTCTGGATTCAGAATTGGGCCGAAAAAGGGTCCAGAAATCGCTGGGGGCGTTTTCTGCAGATTCTGCACGTGGCGTCTGTCACGCGTCCGCGTAGGTCATGCAGTCGCATCATCTGGAGTTCTGTTCTTCCACGCGGTCGCGTCGGTCACGCGTACGCGTCAATTGCGTTCTGCTCAAGGCACGCGTCCGCGTCAGTCATGCGTTCACGTCGCTGCCGTTTTCTTCAAGACTCCATTTTTGTGCTTTCCTTCCATTTTTGTTTGTTTCCTTTCTGTCCTCTAAGCCATTCTTGCCTTAGGAGATCTGAAAATACTTAACACACAAATCACGGCATCGAATGGTAATAAAGGGTAATTAAAATTAATATTTTTAAAGCATAGGAAACATGTTTTTCACATATATCACATAATAAGGAAGGAAAAGTAAAACCATGCAATTTACATGAATAAGTGAGTGAAGGATTGAATAAATCACTTAAATTGAGCACAAAATACATCATAAAATATGGGTTTATCACACACCAAACTTGTTTTTCACTATGTGTTACACGCAAGAATTCAATTGAGTGCTTGTCAAACTTGAATCGATCATCATGAGTACTATTATTAACTATTATCAAAACATAAACTAAAAGGATATAAAGCATGGGTTGCCTCCCATGAAGCGCTTCTTTAACGTCATTAGCTTGACGATTGGCCTTTCTCAGGGTGGCTAGTAATGTCTCAGGTCTTCTCCTCTCATAGTAAATCTATCTCCACTTGCTTCTTTGAGAATTTCTACATACTCCAAGGAGAGGATTCTATTGATTGTGTACACTTGAGGCAGCTGAGATGGAATTATAAAAAAATAACGTGGGATCAGTGGCTGGTGGATTGATATCACTCTGTCCCTAGGAGAGAAGTTCTCTGTAGGGATTTTCTTATTTTTCCATCCTCTTGCACCTTCTTCCCAATTCTCTTTTCTCCTTCAAGTAGTGCTTCAGTGATTTTTGTGTCATGAGGGTCCTTTTTTATTGTCCTTTTTTTAATCTTGTGGTTCCAACTCCTCCTTGGGCTTCTTTGATTGTTGTACTACTTGAATTTCTTGTTTTTCTACCAAGGATATCTTTAGAGGCTCTGCTTGTGATCATCCTTTAGGTCTTTGTTCTCTTGTTCAGACTCATGTGAGGGCTTGAAGACATGAAAGGTGAGTTGTTCATCATGTATTCTCAATATCAACTCCCCTTGCTCAACATCTATGGGTGCTCTGGTTGTGGCCAAGAATGGTCTCCCCAGAATGATTGGATGAAGAGAGTTTTTTTTCATCTCAAGAACAACAAAGTCTGTAAGGAGAAAGTACCTCCCTACCTTCACCAGCACATTTTCAACAACTCCTAGTGCTTGTTTCTGGGTTTTGTCGGCCAGTTGAAGGGTTATGTTTGTGGATTTTAACTCATTGATTTGTAGCTTCCTCATGAGAGACAGGGGTATTAAATTTATGCTCGCTCCAAGATCACAAAACCCTCTGTGAATCATTGTATCCCCTATAGCACAAGGGATGCGAAAACTCTCTGGGTCCCTCTTCTTTGTAGGCAAATTCTTCTGGATAAGGGCACTGCACTCTTTAGTCATCACTACTATCTGCCCACCTTTCAAAGGATTCTTCTTGGTTAGTAACTCCTTCATGCATTTTATATATGAGGGCATCTATTGGAGGGCTTCAATGAAGGGAATGCTGATATAAAGAGACTTGAATGTGTCTAGAAACCTAGAATACCTCTTCTCTTTCTCACCACCCCTGATCCTTTGAGGGAATGGTGCTATTGGCACATATGGCTTCAAGGTTTCCTTCTCCATTGGATCCTTCCCTTGTGCAAGGCTAATGCCTTGTTCTATCTCTTCCAATTTCTCCTTTGGAAATCCTTGGTTGTGCTCTGTTGGCTTGCTGGTTTCTTCCTCCAAGGTCTCTTCATTTCTTATAGTGATTATCTTACATTCTTCCAATCTCACATTCTTTGTTTCTCCTCTTGGATTCTTTTCGGTGTCACTTGCGAAGCTATCTATGGACTTAGGAATTTGCTAAAAAGGAAATCCTACTTGGAATTCAAGCTTCTTGATGGCATCTCCCTAGTTCTTCATATTAGACCTTACTTCATCCTTGAATGCTTTGTTGTCTTGAAACTCCTTGCAAAGATTTTCAAGCAAGGGTTTAATCCGGTAGATTCTATCCTCAGATGGTGATGGTATGTTGGAATTTGGAGGTTGAGGATGGCTATTTTGTGCTTGATATGGAGGTTGGAAAGAGTTGTTGTGTAGGGGTTGGTATGGTCTCTGGTTGGAGTGTTGGTAAGTGAAGTTTGGGTGGTTCTTCCAATCAGGATTATAGGTTTTGGAGTGTGGATCATAGCGTTGTCTTGCTGATTTTGCAACATAATTGGCTTGTTCCCAATCACCTCCTTTCTCTGTGTTCACCCCTTCTTGAGCTGGTGGTTGAGTATTGACTGCTGCAATTTAGTTCCTCTCCATCTGCTTTGTGAGGTCTACCAATTGCTTGGTAATCAACTTGTTTTGAGCTAGCAATGCATCCATGTGACTCAGCTCCATCACTCCTCTATTGGTGCTCCGATCTGAGGTATAGAAGTACTCGTTATTAGCCACTGTTTCAATGATATCTATGGCCTCTTCTATGGTCCTTTTAGTATTGAGAGAGCCTTCTGAAGAGTAGTTCAGGGCCATCTTTGTTTCCCTAGAAAGACCTTCATAGAAAATGTACAGCTGCACCCATTCGTTGAACATATCAGGGGGACATCTTCTTGTTAGCTCTTTGTATCTCTCCCAGGCTTCATACAAAGTTTCTCCATCCAGCTGCCTGAAGGTTTTCACCTCCATTCTCAACTTGATTATCCTTTGTGGAGGGTAAAATTTTGTTAGAAACTTGTTGACAACATCCTCCCAGGTGGTAAGACTCTCCTTAGGAAATGACTCAAGCCACTTAGATGCTTTGTCCCTAAGAGAAAAGGGAAACAAAAGCAATCTATATGTGTCAAGATGAATGCCATTGGCCTTCACAGTGTCACATATTCTCAAGAATGTGGTTAGATGTTGGTTGGGGTCTTCTTAGGCACTTCCTCCAAATGAGCAATTATTTTGAACCAGGGTGATGAGTTGTGGTTTTAGCTCAAAGTTGTTGGCATGGATGTTTGGTTTTAGGATGCTACTTCCACAATTCCCTGGGTTTGGGTTGATGAAAGAGCCTATAACTATTCTCTCTTGCCCAACATGGTTACGAGCACCCTCTCCAACATGATTGTGTACTTCTTCCGCCATAGTAACGTCTAGATTTTCTTCCAACTCTTCCTCACCAACTATTATTTACCTCTTCCTTCCCTCCTTACTCTAAGGAACGTCCTCTCAGGTTCACCATCAAAAGAAGTTGAAGCTCCTCCTCTTCTACCTGTCATACACACAGCAAAACAAACAAGCAAAAGACAAGTGAAGGACTCACTCTTGTTAAGACTTATGGTTAGAGTGATTGGTGCAATTTGTCAAAAAGTTAGTGAATTAGTGTGCAGGAATGTAAATAAACAACGAAAACAAGTGAAACCTCTAAGAATGATAGTAAACAAACTGAAATAAAGACTAATCAACAGAAGAAAAGAAAAGTGTTCAATCTAGTTATCCTCCGATTTAATCATTGTCAATGCAAAATCAATCCCCGGCAACGGCGCCATAAACTTGATACAGAGAAATCTGTATCTCTACAAATTCCCTTCGGCAAGTATACTGAATTGTCATCAAGTAAAAACTCAAAGTAGAGTGAGGTCAAATCCCACAAGGATTGATTAGTTGAGAAACTTTAACCAGAGGAGTGTTCTAGTTGAACTAAATAGAATTGAGTTGTGATTTACAGAAATTAAATGGCAGAAAACGTAAATGGCAAGAAATGTAAATGATGGAAGGTAAATGGTAGAATGTAAATGGCAGAAAGTAAATTGCAGAAAAGTAAATTCGCTAAAAATTAAATGGGAATGGGGGAATGAACATCAAAGTAAATAACAGAATATAGAGAATGGTAAGATCAGAAATGGGAAGATCATTGGGTTCAGGAGATGTTGCACTCTCCAAATCAAGTTCATTCAATCTTAGGTGATTGAATCCCAATTCCTTGGCAATTCAATCTCTCTAAGCTTGAACAATTGCCCAATTCCTTGATCTAATTGCTCATGGGAAAAGATGAAGTACGATCACTGATTATACCAAATGTTCTTCTAGATCAAAGCATCGGTAGGATTATATGTCACTATATCAATCCAACCCCAATCCAGTCCAACGTGAGAAAGCATTTCTAGCATGATTTCCTCATTCCTCTTCCAAGGTTTAAACAAAATCCAAGTATGAGCAATTTCTCTTCCAAGACAATTGCTCAATTGGATGAAAAGCGAAAGCTTTCAAGCAAATCAAAGATAATGGAAAGAAGAAGAAGAATAAGAACTATAATTGATCCATTGAATTAAAACAGAGCTCCCTAACCCAATGAAGAGGGGTTTAGTTGTTCATAGCTCTGGGAATGGAAAATGGAAATGTCAATTGCATTAAAAGTAAAACTGAATTCAAAGAAAAGTAATTTTGGGTGTTTACAATCCTGGATCCCCCATGTCCCAATTCTCTCTCTAGTTTAAAACTACCCCTATATATACTACTTCTCTGATCTTCAGTTAAGTCTGCAAGTCTCTGGATGTGGCCCTTGAGCTTAGTCAGGCCGTTAGTGTGGTTAACGTTAAGTGTAAATTCCTGGTTCGAAGACGTTAGTGACACTAACTTGGTCACTAACGTCCCCAACCCCTTTGAGTCACGTTAACCCCACCGTTAGTGGCACTAACGTGGCCACTAACGTAGCCTTTCCTAACCCTTGATCACGTTAATGGTGTTAACTTCACCATTAACGTCCAAGACAACCTTTCTTCCACGTTAATGACTCACATTAGTGGCATTAATGTGGCCATTAACGTGGGCAAACCTTGGCTTCGAACACGTTAGTGGTGCTAACTTCACCACTACGTTGCAAACTCCCCCTTTATCCACATTAGTACCCACGTTAGTGGCACTAACGTGGGCTTATTTGGCCTTCGAACACGTTAGTGGTGCTAACTTCACCACTAACGTTGCAAGCTGTCCTTTTTTTCACATTAATGGCCACGTTGGTGGCACTAACGTGGCTTTTCTCTACTTCTCCTTACCTGAAATTAATCAAACAAATTGCATCAAAGCTTTGTTCTAATCATGAGATAATGCATTACTCATTACATCAATCAACTCTTGCCTTATTCTCATGAAAATATTTAGAATTCACAATGTTTGATTGAATCAAGATATGAATGCATACTCAACAAAATACTTGCTTATTGCCTAAGAAATTGCATAAAACTAACCTAAAACAAACACAAAATGACTTATGAAACTAGCTAAGATGCCCTGGCATCATTTACACAGCTATTTTAGAATCAATCTAACCCCATAGGCACAATTAAACTTAACTACTTACGAATCACTATTGGCATTAATTCACTAAACCTTCCAGGTATTCAAACCTAAAGTATTTCTAATGATCCTCTCTAGCTCCCATTTGCAATTATTCTATTTTATTGTTTCCCCAAACTTCCGCTGCGTCACCCTGATTTCTCGTCTAGTACTAATCCAATCACTTATTTCCTCAAGTATTAAACTACAACTTAGCATGACTGACATTCACTAGATTTCTATCTATGATAGCCAAAATCAAATACCAACTTAATCGTACTTTTAACACGTTGTTACCGATCTTTCACTTACCTCTTCCCAAACCGTCGGATCTAGTGGTATCCCGCGTCGTCACAGTGAACAAACGACCTTGTTGTTGGCCCTTGGCAGTATTCCAATTTACTTTCTCAAGACAGTTCCAGAACATGTGTCCAGCTCCTCCACAACTATAGCAAAGTCCCAATCCAGCTCGACACAAAGTTCCCGGATGGTAGCTTCCACACCGCCTACAAGTCATTTCATTCTGAGGTTGCTTTCCATACCTCCTCCCTTGGTGATTGTTGTTGTTGTTCCTTTGGGGATTGTCTTGGGCTTGCTGGGGCTGTGGATTATAACTTGCTCTCTTAAAATCTTGACCCCTTGGAGCAAAGTCCCTCCCTCGGTTCTGTTGAAAAGGTCCCCTATGACTTCTTTTCTCTGCAGCTGCCTTTTTTACACACTCTTCAGTAACCTTGCTCTTATTTACCAACTCTGAGAAAGTTCTAATCTCCATTGGTCCCACTGAACTTAAGATATTGCTCCATAGCCCTCCTTCATACTTAATGCACTTCCATTCCTCGAAGTCTCTCGGAGCTCCCTGACACATATGGGAAAACCTGAATAGCTCCTCAAATTTGTTTGTATACTCAGACACAGACACAGCAACCTGCTTCAGCTGCAGTAACTCAAGTTCCTTGGCCGTCCTGGCAAAATTTGAAAAGTACTTTTTATAGAATTCTACCTGGAAGGCATCCCAGGTGATAGGGTCATCACCCTGCTGCAGGAGACGTCGGGCTCCCTGCCACCAATACGATGCTTTCCCAGTGAGCAGAAAGGTAGTAAATTCAATACAATACTCTTCCGGTACCAACTGCGCTTGCAGTGCTTGCTCCATAGCCTGAAACCAAGTATCGGCTTCAGTCGGATTGGTGGTTCCCTTGAACTTAGGTGGATTAACCTTTAAGAAGGTTGGCAGTGTCATCAGGCCCTGAACTTCACTTCTACCAATGCCATTATTGTTTATCTATTGCCCAAGAGCCTCTGCAGTGGCCTGCATAGCAGCAACCATGTTCTCCACTGCCGCCATAAAGTTTACCGGGTCATTCGTGTTGATTCCCGGTCCCTTAGCACTAGTACGACCTCTCTCACGACCTCGACCGTGTCCACGAGGTGCCATCTGGTTCCTATACACACCAAACAATCGATATCAAGGTGATCAGACTCAATATCTCAAGTCAAGTGCTTCAAATTACCAAAGGTACACTCATGGACTTCATGCTAGACGTAAGGTTAGATACCCTAACAAGCACAGGCACAGACTCAGAGTATGCATTGAATCATAAGCAGTTCCATCCCTCAGGCTCACGAGGATGAACTGCTCTGATACCATAATGTAACACCCTAATATTCAAATCCTTATGCTCGAGTCATAAGTCAATGACAATAAGGTGGTACGACTCTCAAGGTAGATTTTTAATACATAATTATAAGTAAAATTGAAAGGAGTATTAATCAAGAAGAATGAAAATGAGTAAAAATAAAATTGCGAATATCTTAGCGCTCATGTATCGATAGCTACAAAATGAAGCATGAAGTCGAAAGCGATATGCTGATAAAGGCTTAAAGGAGAATAAGAGAAGGACAGTATATAGACATATAGCATAAGTAAATAGCCACTAGTCGCGACCCGCGAAGTTTAGGCCGGCTAGGGTACAGTATAACAGTAGCTGACAACAGTATCTCCTAATTTCTCCCAAAAAAAAACATAAAAACCTCTGTAGGTAAGTTCAAATGAGTTCAATACATAATATAAGCATTTCAAAATAAAGGTGGAGAGATTCTAAGTAAAATATAAAGTGGAGAATATAAAGATCTTCGCCATCTCTCAGATGAACCACAACTCATTTCTGAGCACCTGGACCTGTATCTGAAAAACAAGAGATATATACGGAATGAGAACCCCCGACCCATGGGTTCCTAGTACGGTAAAAGTGCCAAATAAATACAATGCATTGCAATAAAAGCTCACTAAGCATCTTAAACTTCCTTTCACCAAATATTCACCCTATGTTCTCGCTAATCCATAAACAGGCAACTGTCATAAGGGAATGCTAAATCTAATTCATATTCGTCATGCTTCCCAACTTTCTAACTCTCCGACAATTCACAATCAGAATTATATCTAAAACCATCACCAGCTATTCTGTCTCCATAATTCTATATCAATACCTCATATCCTCACCTGCAGCAAGTGAAATTACTTCATTGTGTCTGCTCAGGGAGCTCAAATTATCTCGTTTTCTACCTAGAGTAAGTAAAATCACTTCACTACATCTACCCAGGGAACTCAAATTGTCTTATTTTCTACTTAGAGCAACTGAAATCACTTCACTGCGTCCACCCAAGGAACTTAAATTACCTCATTCAATAATCATCATTTTAAATTAATCATATCATTATTCCATTTCAACAAGAATAGACCTCAGCGTCAACCGACACCAGCATGAGGGACCTCTCAGTTGTACAAACACAATCAATACAAACAAGTAATACACAATTAAGGTACAAGTAGAATAGATAGCATACAGTCAGGTAACATAGCATATATGATATAGCAATCCAAATAAATAGGCAAACCCAAACAATTCAAACATATGCAAATGATGTATGCCTGTCCTATGGTTGATGATATCATCTGTCGGTTATATAGCCAACCCGACACGTCCTGGTAGCTAACCATTGGACAATCCCCCTGTCGCGCATCCTCTACTTGAGTAATTTTCAACATAGACATATAACACCCTCGCTGGTGTTTAACGACGGGGGCGAGCTCGTTTGCAAATTTTACAGTGTCCGGCCACACATACGACATGGGGTCAACATAATCTCGGATCTCAACCTGGAGCAAGTGGATCTAACCCACTGCATCTACCCAAGGAAATCCAAAACTCAAATAGTTTCATCAATCTTAAATCAACCTCGACTGGGAGCAAGTAGGGGCTAACCACTGCATCTACCCCAGGAGTTGCAAACCAAACCCAGAGCAAGTGGAATCAATGCTACTGCATCTACCCAGGAAGGTATATCTCACCACATCCCAGAGCAAGTGGGTCAATGCCACTGCATCTACCTAGGCAGTTATTTAAAAGCTCAACCTGGAGCGGGTGGAACCACCACTATTGTCGCTACTACCCAGGCGTCACAATCTCTGACCTGGAGCAAGTGGGACGGACAAAAATCGTTACTACTACCCAGGCATCTCCAACATACATTCATTCAAAACCCCATAATTAAACTCATTTATCATAATCCTCTATCCCCATCTCATACCCGGAGCAAGCGGACAACGCCACTGCCTACTACCCGGGATCACACATCACATTCAACATTTTCCATCATTATTCATTTACCATATTTAATCATTAATCATATACATATACATACTCAGCCATAATTCAATTCTTATCACAGCCATCTGGCTCATACTATACACAGCACTTCCACCATCATCCTCAGTAACTCATACAATCATCATTACTCATTATTCATCATTGATTATCACTTTATTTCACCCACAAGTTATCACATGTCCTAGCTTCTTTTCATTACTAGGCATATTATAAAAATTTGGGACTTAAAAAATGAAAATAAAGACTTAGAAGTCTGAAATTTGGCTTTGAAAACTCAAAATCCACTTTTGCTGAAAACATGGTCATGCGTGCTCGTCGCCCACGCGCACGAGTGGAAAGCGGAAAAAGGGAAGTGACGCATGAGTATTGTACATGCGCATGCATGGGTAACAGAAAGGTAGCGCGATGCGTACGCATCAGTCACGCGTACGCGTGGGTGCATTTTGTGCTCCTCGCACAAAACCAGCACAGTACCAACGCAACTCTCTAGATTTTCTACTGGGCACTTATATCAATACAGTGATGCGTACGCATCGGTCAGACGCACGCGTGAGAGAGTAAAAATCGTGAGTGACGCGTGCGCGTCGGCCATGTGTGCACGTCGGGAGAGAAGAGAGAGCTTCTCTCTCTAGAAACTATCCTAAAGCACGATGAAAACTAAACTATGTTCTCTCCCTTTGGCTCCTCTTGATTTTTGCATGTAATAGGCTCAGAAATGAGTTGGATTTGGGCTTGGGAAGCTCAGAAATTGCCCCCAGCATTTTTACTTTAATGAGGTCACGTGCGAGCTACGACGCGTACACATAAGTCACGCGTACGCGTCACTTGGCATTTTTGCTTTCCACGAATACGTGTCATGTCACGCGTACGCGTCGCCGTGCGACTTCATATTCACGTGTGCGCGTTGTTCCACGCTTGCGTGTCGATGAATGCACTCCCAATCCTTGATTTTCCATGAGTTCTCCATTATGCATACTTTTCTCTTCACTCCTTTGATCCATTCCTAGCCTTTTCAACCTGAATTCACTAACAAACACATTAAGGCATCTAGTGGAATCAAAGGTGAATTAAAATTAGCAAATTAAAGGCCTAAAAAGGATGTTTTTACTCTTAAGCACAAATTAGGAGAAAGTCATGAAACCATGCTATTTCATTGAATAAATGTGAGAAAATTTGATAAAATCCCCTAAATTAAGCACAAAATGTATCACAAAATAGTGGTGCATCAAGTCTCCCCACACTTAAACCAAGCATGTCCTCATGCTAATCCAAGAAAGAGACAAAGGGTATCATCATTTATTAAATGCAAACTAACTAGATGCAACCTATCTAAATGCAACTATCTATATGGATACAATTACTTGGTCAAAATAAATTAACTTCCAAGAAAACATATATGCATAAGGGCTAAAGGTATTAACAACCGAGCCAAACCACAATTGGATTGAGTTATTAAATATTTTACAAACTTGCAAGAAAAATGATGATTCTAGGTGAAAACATGTAATTGAGCAATCGAACCCTCACCGGATGTGTATCCGCTCTAGTCACTCAAGTGTATAGGGTTGATTCACTCAATTCTCCTCTAATCATGATCTCTAAGATTTATTTTTCATCTAACAATCAATAGTTATTTCATCATGCATACAAATATCATGAGGTCTTATCCATGGGTTGTAATGGGCTTAGGGTCAAGGAAGGACGCATATGGTCAAGTGGACTAGAATTTGAATCTTTGATTAACTTAAACTTCCCACCTAACCTATATAGCAACCTATACAATTTGAATGCTAACCTAACTACCCATTCTTCACTTTTTTCACACACTCATGCTTTTTTTTCTTGATCACAACTCATATGCATTGATTATTATTGAGCTTCACTTTGGGGCATTTTCTCCTCTTTTTATTGCTTTGCTTTTTCTTTCTTTTTCTATATATATATATATATTTTTTACTTTTTATTTTCTCATTTTTTTTTCTTTTTGCAATAGAGTATATACAAAAGTATCAATGCATATGGTTTTACATTTAATTAACACATGAGTATGTACCCAATTCCCAATAATTTCAATGAAATTAAAAACACACTCCTACCTCAACCAATGTCCCAAGTTTCCCAACACTTGAATGATACACACTCACTAGCCTAAGCTAATCAAAGATCCAAACAAGGGACATTTATTATTTTTTCGCTTTAAGGCTTATAATGTGCAAAATTAAAGAACAAAATGGGTTAATCGTAGGCTCAAAGTTGGCTAACAATGGTTGATGAAAGGTAGGCTATTTGGGTAAGTGAGCTAAATGAATGATGCTCTCAATCATATAAATGTATGTATACACAAAATAATGGATATATAGAATCAAACAAATCAAAGATTACAATCATAGAAAGAGAATGATGCACACAAGAAGGAAAAATAGTGGTTATGAGATGTAACCACACAATTAGGCTCAAAACTCACAAGCTTGTGTTCTTAGCTCAAAAATCATGATCCACAATATATAATTCAAGCAAGTTCCAAAATTTTATTATTTTGACTAACCTTATTATGTATATATATGCAAATTAAGAAAATGCAACAAAAAATCCTAAAAGACCTACAAAAGAAATGCAAAAGTGTTGGGATTAGAAATTTGTCACCCAAAAACGCCGACTGGTCGGACGACCTCCCCACACTTAAAAGTTTGCACCGTCCTTGGTGCATTCAAAAATGAGCAAGGGGGTACGGCGACTACACGGGTTGCCACCTTCAGCTGGTGGATCAACCGGCTGCTGCATGTTATTTATCCTGCTTTCATTTTTGCTTATAATGACTCATCCTGAAAATAGAAGGCAGGATAGTAAGAAAAGTAAATACAAAAGAAAGGAAGCATATATTGTTGGAATAAGGTAAATCACTAGAATGAAGTGAGTAACCCAATGTGTGACATGGATAAAAGTGATTGTGCATTCTAAGTTGCACGCTGTTTAGAACACAGATACTAACGTAAAAAGCTATGTCACAGTTACAAGAAAGGAACATGCACTTCACTTATTCTAGTGTACTTGAAATACTTTAAAGTAAACTTGTAAGTTAAGACAAGCAATAAAGAAGCATAAAAGCATTCAAGCAAAAATCAACCAATTGTGAATTGGATAATGAGTTGACATTGATTGATGTGTAACTAAACTCAGTGAACCAATCGAAATGTAAAGCTCACACATCAACAATGTCACACTTTGAATTTGGGCTCACATCACCTAATGGACATAAGATGGGAAACACGATTGCTATGCAATGTAGTAAAAGAAAACTAGAGGTGAAAAGTCAATCACATAACAAGCATGGTCCATATAGCTTGAGAATTTCAAAAGAGAGTCCCTAGGTGAGCTTCTAATCTAATTTCACAAAAGAATCATTGTGCCAAAATGACTAGTTTCAAATATGTGTAGAACACATAAGTAAACAATTAATGGTCAATCATGTCATTTAGGGCATAAGCACAACATATGGATGCATATGATCAAGAAACACAATGCATTAAGATAAATGCACAACATCCATCAAGAAATTGCCTAATCAAAGAAAAGGATTCAAATCACATGGTGGCCAAATCATGAAATTCAAAAAGGTTTAAGAAGCTGGAGGGCAATTCTCATTCACTTGGTATTCACAAAGGTTAAGCATGAAAAATTCAAAACCAAGTAATAAATTGCAACCTCAACAAAGAACCCAACAATGAATACCCAAAAACAATTATGCTAAAATAGCATTCAGTTAGTAATAAGCAGCAATAAACAGTAAACAAAATTAATAATCCAACACATATAATGAAAAATAGAAATTCAAACAAAAATGAAACTAGCTAAACAATTAACTAACTAAAAGGAATGGTTATAAATGGTGTTTGGTAGTGTTAGATGATGGTTGAAGGATGGAAAGAAAAGAGAGGAAGAAAGAAGAAGGAAAGAATGGAAAGGATAGAAGAAAAAAGGAGTGGTGAAACAAGGCATTCCACGCGTACGCGTGGAGTGACGCATAAGCGTGGGGTGGTGAAATGGGAGCGACACGTACGTGTGGGGCACGCGTACACGTGATGGGTTACTCAGAGAGGCGACGCGAACACATGGGGTGACGCGTACGCGTGGATGGCTTTGTGCGAAACGCACAACTCCAACCCAAAACTCGCACAACTCTCTGGAATTTGTATGGAGGTGAAAATTTTGGATCCACACGTACGCGTGGGTGACGCGTGTGTGTGGATTGACAAAAAACTTGGAGTCACGCGTATGCGTGGGTGACGCGTAGGCGTGGGGTGGTGCTCTGTTTTTCAAAATTTTTCAAGTTCTTGCACCAAACCAAGCATTCCAAACCTCCAAACAGCTACCAAAACACTCTCAAACCTTATTTAACATACTAGACTACCAACTAAACTCAACAAACCAATCAAAACATGAAATTAAACTAATTCTACCAATATTTACAAAAGAGAAAAAGAGAAGATGTTACCGTGGTGGGTGTCTCCCACCTAGCACTTTTATTTATTGTCCTTAAGTTGGACTTATGGGGAGCTCCTCATCAAGGTGGCTTGTGCTTGAATTCATCTTGGAACATCCACCAATTCTTGAATCTCCAATAAGTTCCATTCTTCAAAATTGATGTCACCAAGCCCTGATGGAGTTCTGTACAAGCTAAGGGCTCCCAAATTTGATCCTCATGTATTCCTGGATCCCAAACTTTATTTCTACGCCCATCTTCAAGTTGATTATCATTAGTGCATCCGGATGGCAAGCAAGATGAATTCTCAATGAAGTGTCAAACTCTCCTTCTAGACCTACCTAATTGAGCACTAGTTCAACCTTTGTATCTCATCTTTGATGTGTCAACCAAAATGAGCCTTGATTTGCAACAGCAACCATGAAACATCCTTCTCTTACGCTTCATCCCACAAAGTTCCCTAAGTTGACCATCTGTTTCAAGCAAGCCATACTCAAGTGGGACAATAAAGCTAATAGAGATGACTTTTACCCACTCAAATGTAGGAGTAGATGACAACCTAGGTGAAGAAACTTCCAAGGTTCTTGATAAAGCGTATTCAACTCCTGTCCTTCTTTTTCTAAGGACCTCCACCTCTTCACGAGATTCCTTAATTTCAATCCTTTACTCATCAATTTTATCTAACTCTTTTCTCTTACTCAAATTATAATTGGGAGGATGAGAGGAGTCCACCCCCACAACACTTTCAAATTCACCGGGAGAAAGTTCTTCAACTTCAAAAGATTCTTCACCACTAGGATTTGATGCATGATCTTCATTGCCATGGGAACTCAATTCTTGCTCTATCCCATCCAATTCTTCATATGAAATATTCTTTGGAGGTTGTGCACTTTCCTCTGATGAGCGGATAATTTATACCCTTTTTGGCATTATTTTTATATAGTTTTTAGTATGTTTCATCTACTTTTTATTATATTTTTATTATTTTTTATTCAAAAATCACATTTCTATAATTTACTATGAGTTTGTGTATTTTTCTATAATTTCAGGTATTTTCTGGTTGAAATTGAGGGACCTGAGCAAAAATCTGATTCAGAGGCTGAAAAAGGACTGCAGATGCTGTTGGATTCTGACCCTCCTGCACTCGAAATAGATTTTCCAGAGCTACAGAACCCAAATTGGTGCGCTCTTAATTGCTTTGAAAATTAGACATCTTGGGCTTTCCAGCAATATATAATAGTCCATACTTTGCCCGAGATTTGATGGCCCAAACTGGCGTTCAAAAGCCCACCAGAGACCAAAACTGGCGTAAAACGCCCAAACTGGCACCCAAGCTGGCGTTTAACTCCAAGGATGGCCTATGCACGTGAAAGCTTCAATGCTCAGCCCAAGCACACACCAAGTGGGCCCCGAAAGTGGATTTCTGCACTATCTGCACTTAGTTACTTAATTTCTGTAAACCCTAGTAACTAGTTGAGTATAAAAACTACTTTTAGAGATTTATTTGAGAGACTTTTATGCTATCATAGACTATCTTCTCACGTTGGGAGGCTGGCCTCTTGGCCATGCCTAGACCTTTTTCACTTATGTATTTTCTACGGTGGAGTTTCTACACCCCATAGATTAAGGTGTGGAGCTCTGCTGTTCTTCATGAATTAGTGCAAGTACTATTGTTTTTCTTTCAATTCACGCCTACTTCTTCTCCAAGATATACTCTTGTACTTAATTCAGTTAAGTCAGAATGAAGGGGTAACCCATGACAATCACCCACTATCTTCATTACTCGCTTAGCCAAGAGCCGCGTGCCTGACAACCACAAGCGGTCTACATGATGTTCAACGTAGTCATTGGACGACAGCCGGAGTATATTCTCTTAGGTATCTAACACACAGACTGAGTCCGTGAGATTAGTATCTTGGTGGTATAGGCTAGAACCATTAGCAGCATTCCTGAGATCCAAAAAGTCTAAACCTTGTCTGTGGTATTCCGAGTAGGATCTGGGAAGGGATGACTGTGACGAGCTTCATACCTATGAATGATGGGCATAGTAACAGTGTGCAAAAGGATAAGGGTCCTATTCCGACGCTAGTGGAAATCGACAGATGATTAGTTGTGCGGTAGCTGTACATGGTATTTTTCATCCAAGACGAGAAATCTGACAGTTGATTAGCCGTACAAAGATTGTACTTGGTATTTTTCATCCGAGAGGATCATACAGCTTGCCATGGAAGGGAGCACGCATGGTTGGATGAAGGCAATAGGAAAGCAGAGGTTCAGAAGCGACAAAACATATCCAAACGCTTATCTGAAATTCCCACCAGTAAATTACATAAGTACTTCTATCTTATTTTATGTTTTATTTATCTTTTAATTATCAAAACCTCATAACCATTTGAATCCGCCTGATTGAGATTTACAAGATGACCATAGCTTACTTCAAGCCAACAATCTCCGTGGGATCGACTTCAATCTTCAATCTTATTTTTATTTGTGCACTTTCCTCCTTAACATCAACTTCAATCTTCTTGGAGGGGTTTCCCTTAACTCTAGGTTCCCATGGAGGTTCTGCATCTCCTAAGTCTTCAACCAATTCTTCCTCTTCTTCAACAATCATAGCTTCCTCCAATTGTTCCAACACAAAGTCACATTCCTCATTTTCCACCAGAGTTTCCAATCTTTCTTTCATGCTATGCTCCTCATTTGATTCTCCACATGTGGCCATAGGAGTGCTTTGAGTGTTCAAGCACTGGGAGGCTAATCAGTTTACCACCTCGTCCAAGGTGGCCGTGAATTCTAGCACCTCTCTTTTCATCTCTTCTTGCCCTTGAAGGATAAGATTAAGGATTTCATCTATTGGAGATTGGGGTGGATAGGAAGGTTCATTGTTTTGGAGGAGAGGTTCATAATAGGAAGGTGGTTCTTCTTGGTAGGGGTGTGGTGGTTCAACACTCTCCAGTTTTTCCACTTGTTGCACAACATACTCCATGGTTGCTCCTCCACAATCATCCTTGAACATGTTTTGCTTGTGGTATGAATCCCATGAGTCTATCTTTTGACAGATGGTTACTTAAAGCTGATCCATTGATTCCTTGAGGCCATCCCTTGATTCTTGTTCCAAATTGCTAACATAAGTAAGATCATATTGCTCTTGGATCGATGGACATGAATATTCTTCCATGGAGGGTTGTGGTGGAAAGTAGAATTCATCTTGTGGGTGAAAATTTGCATACATTGGAGGTGGTTCATCTTGGTAATAGTATGGAGGAAGTGATTCTTGGAGGTGTTGAGGTTGGAATGGTAGTGGTTCTATGTGTGGTTCATATGGCTCATATGGTTGTTGGTATGGTGGGTAAGGATTAGGGTCATATGAAGGTGTTTGGTAAAAAGGGGCTTGTGAGTATGGTTGAGGATTATGTTGAGGAAGGGGTTCATAGGCATATGATGGGTGTTGTTGAGAGTCACAAGGATGTCCACCATAGCTATTGGATTGATATGAATTAGGGGTTGGATTATTCCTATAAGAAACCGGAGGAGGTTGTTGCCAAGAAGGTTGCACATATGCTTGGGGCTCCTCCCATCCTTGATTGTTTCACCCTTGATGCATATTCTCATTGTAATCTCCACTTCCTACAACATAGTTGTAACCACACTCATAGCCAAAAGGATAAGAATTCATAGTGAAAAGAGAAAATAAAGACAAAAGCTAACAAGAAATAATGAAACAAAGTTCTAAAACTAACAAAACTAACAAGCAATCCAAAAATCAAACTATTCACAATATTAACATATGTACAATAACCAATAACAAGGCACACATTTGCAAATTCCTGGCAACGGCGCCATTTTGATGAAGAGATTTTTGTCAGTATAGAATTTCTCAATTGAAATCTTGTTGCAAGTATAGTTTCTAAACCAACAAAGAATCCTCAATCAAAAATTTGTTTGTCACAAGTACAAACCCCAATAAAAATAACCGAAGTATTCAAACCTCGGGTCGTCTCTCAAGGAATTGCAGGAAAGTGTTCTTATTATTGGTTATGGGACAACTATTTTTGGGGTTTCGGATAAGAGACAAGAAAAGTAAAGGAAACTCAAATTATAAAAAGGTCTTGGCAAGGAATGATGGTCAAGGATCTTTATCCCTGTTACTAACCACAACATGATAATTGCAAGGATTAATCCCATTAAGTCATCCTCTAACAAGTAAAGGAAAGTCAAATGAGCTACACCAATCCTAATCCATAAGTCCTAGCCACTTCACTAATTAATTTAGTGGAAGCTAGAGTTAATGGACACCAATCATCAATTACTTGAACATTAGCAACTCAAGTTCACCTAAGTTACCATCCCAAGCCAAGAATAGAAAAATCTACTCTAAAATCCTTCCAAGCATTTTGTCAAATACTTGGAAGGCATAAAAGGAAAACATAATAAAATTGCAAGAAAAGTAAATCTACAACTATCAATTGCAAGAGAATTAACAACAACAAAGCAATTAAACAATAAAAGAAATCAAACATAAATTGCATTAAAGGAAAATAGAAGAAACAAGAGTGCATCAACAACAAAGTAAACAAATACAAAGAGTAAAATACTAAACTAGAGAAGCAAAGGTAAAGGAACAATAAATTAGAAAGGAAAAATAAATCAAAGCATGAATTAAACCTAGATCTAAGAAATCCTAATCTACATCTAACCTAATTCTAGAGAGAAGAGAGAGCTTCTCTCTCTAGAAATTATCCTAAAGCATGATGAAAACTAAACTATGTTCTCCCCCCTTGGCTCCTCTTGATTTCTGCATGTAATAGGCTCAGAAATGAGTTGGATTTGGGCTTGGGAAGCTCAGAAATCGCCCCCAGCGTTTTCACTTTAATGAGGTCACGTACGAGCTACGATGCGTACGCATGGGTCATGCGTACGCATCGCTTGGCATTTTTTCTTTCCACGCGTACGCATTATGTCACACGTACATGTTGCCATGTGACTTCATATTCACGCATGCGCGTCGTTCCACGCGTGCGCGTCGATGAATTCACTCCCAATCCTTGATTTTCCATGAGTTCTCTACTATGCATGCTTTTTTCTTCACTCCTATAATCCATTCCTAGCCTTTTCAACCTAAATTCACTAACAAATACATCAAGACATCTAGTGGAATCAAAGGTGAATTAAAATTAGCAAATTAAAGGCTTAAAAAGCATGTTTTCACTCTTAAGCACAAATTAGGAGAAAGTCATGAAACCATGCTATTTCATTGAATAAATGTGAGAAAAGTTGATAAAATCCCTAAATTAAGCACAAAATATACCACGAAATAGTGGTGCATCACCGGGAAGGTCAAATTGTAAAAAACAAAATTTTTGTATAAAACAGAGAGGTGTGCGTATGCATCATTGCTATGCATACGCACGCAACAAAGTGACTTTCCCTTCCTATGCGTATGCATCACTGTGTGCGTACGCACACTTGCGAAATCCTCACGGTGTGCATACGCACACCCTCGTGCGTACGCATGAGCCAAAACACACTCTCTGTTCTATGCGTATGCACACATACCAGAATTTCTGGTTTTCTGCAACTTAGGAAAAATTCAATTTTTGGCATATAAAGTCCGACGTTCATAATTTCCTCTACAAAATTTTGTTTTTCACAAACTTCATACCGTTGTAAAGCTCTATAAATTGTCTTTAATTTGAAATAAATTTCATTTAAATCCAAAATCCGAGGCTCAAATTATGGTCCACCAAAGTTCGTTAAAAATCTGTTTTTACCAAAAATATTCAAAACCTCTATTTTCCAATATTTCATTTTCAAACCAAAGTTTCTTAACCCAAATCAACACCAAGATCCATCCAAATCATTTCTATACCCTTTTCATCCCTTTCTCAACATATCAATATCTATTTCTATCATGTTGAATCCAATAATTCATGATCATACAACATTTATTCATCATACATCAATATGTCATTATCATTTCTTATAATCATTATCAAACCTCATCAACAACCAATAATTCACCATATTCTCATCATAAGCTCAAGATACACAACAAGACATACTAAATCACAACAAGTTCACACAATCTGACTTATCCTACAGTTACCTAGCTTAAGTTTTCACGTTACATTATACGTTATCTACGAGAAACCAAAATCATACATTGGCCGATTCCTCCCTAATGGAGAAGCACCTCAAATATCTCTGTTTCTCAAGTGTTCAAAGTCCCGAATCCTCACTGGATAGAAACCCAACCTCCATGGTTTGCTTTTTAGTCCGTGATATCACCGAATTTGTCTCTAAAACATATCTCTCACTCTAATTCCACATAAATACCACAAAATTCAAACTAGGATTCATAATCATCAATGTTTTATAAGAGTTAGTGGTTCCTCACCTTATCGACAGAAATTGGGACAAGACCCGACAAGTCCACAAGGCTAGTTCGATCCTAAACACCGAAATTCAACAAAATCTCAACATTTTTACTCAAAGTTTTCAAAATTGGGAAAAGAAGAACTAGTTTTGAAATTTAGATTTTCTTACCAAATTATTTGGTGGATTTTGTAGAGAATTCCAAGATGAATGCGTGGCCGCTGACGACTCGTCAATCAGAGCTCTGGATTGAAAGATACGTAAAAATGAAATTAATTCAAGGGTTTTGGAAATGTTCTTCGCCCTCTCAAGTGTTTCTGCGTGTTCCTCATGATGTGGGAGGAAGATGAGCTGAAGCTCATATACTTTAGTGAGTTGAGTTGGGCCTTGGGCCCGATTCGGGTCTGGTTCATTTGATTCGGCTCGTTTGATCTAACTTTAGGCCAGAACTTTTAAAATTAGTGTCAAAATTCATATTTTAATAATTTATACTTCATTAAATTATAAAATTTAATTTTTTATTTTTTTAAAATAATAATTAATTTATTAGCTAATTATTCATTAATTACTCAAAATTTACCGTGTCTTTTCAAGGCTCTTTCTGAATAGTAGTAACTCTTTGCAACATTTTTTGTAAGATTGTGTGTGACCTGAGCAGAGAGATGGAAATGAGAAGCATCAACGATGTATTTGACTATGTAGCTAAGAAGCAAAAGTTATCCTCTTCCAAGTCTCAAGAAGTTGTTGACTAGGTGGGGCGTGAAATTCAGTTGGCATTGGCAACTATCTAGTCACCAAATAGCACCTCAACCCCTATTGATTCAAAGTTTGTTCTCACATATCTAAAGTCAAAGTTTAATGCTATTGTAGTACTTAAACAACTATAAGGACCACAGAAGAAATTGAACATAAGTCTTTCCAAGTACCAAAAACTCCTTCAGAAATATTTAAACCCCAACGTATCAAACACTTACAGAAACGTTGATTTTGATAATCACGTTGTGAATCAGATCAATGCAAGCCACTTTTACTATTAAGGTTTATTTGATCTTGGAGATAGAGCATAATAAATGAGGTTGAAAAGTCTGTTTAACAGCTCTAAGGTCCCCAGTTCATGAAAATGCATCTGATTCTTGAAGCTATGAGGGTTAGAAAAATATTTAGCCTGCTCTAACATGGGTCTCTGCCAACCAGGATAAACTAGTCAAGATTAGTTCCAATCTTGTGCTCAAGATTAGTTTATCTTTCTTCTTTTGCTTTCCTCAACAAGGATGACGTACAAAATACTATGGGTTGCCTCTTGTATGCAGGAAGGTTTAACCGTTTGAGAGATCCCCTTATTCTGATTAAGTGTATCTGTTAAGCATGCAAGAAAATTCAAATGATTTTCTAGTTCTGATTAGAGCGAAAACTTTGCTACTCAGAAAAGGTGGTGCACGGAATTGTGATCTCTGGTAATGGCTCCAAAAACTTGGTGCTCTAATCTCAATTCATAATTTGTCACAACTTCGATACAACTAACCAGCAAGTGCACTGGGTCGTCCAAGTAATAAACCTTACGTGAGTAAGGGTCGATCCCACGGAGATTGTTGGTATGAAGCAAGCTATGGTCATCTTGTAAATATCAGTCAGGCGGATATAAAATAGTTATGGAGTTTTCGAAAATAAATAATAAAAGAAGGATAGAAATACTTATGTAAATCATTGGTGAGAATTTTAGATAAGCGCATAGAGATGCTTTCGTTCCTCTGAACCTCTGCTTTCCTGCTGCCTTCATCCAATCAATCCTACTCCTTTCCATGGCTAGCTTTATGTAAGGGCATCACCGTTGTCAATGGCTACATCCCATCCTCTTGTGAAAATGGTCCAAATGCTCTGTTACAGCACGACTAATCATCTGAGGTTCTCGATCATACTGGAATAGGATTCGCCCTCCTTTTGCGTCTGTCACTACGCCCAGCACTCGCGAGTTTGAAGCTCGTCACAGTTATTCAATCCCTGAATCCTACTCGGAATACCACAGACAAGGTTTAGACTTTCCGGACTCTCATGAATGCCGCCATCAATCTAGCTTATACCACGAAGATTCTGATTAAGAGATCCAAGAGATAATCATTCAATCGAAGGTAGAACGGAAGTGGTTGTCAGGCACGCGTTCATAGGGAATGATGATGATTGTCACGTTCATCACATTCAGGTTGAAGTGCGAATGAATATCTTAGAAGCGGAGTAAGTTGAGTTGAATAGAAAAACAGTAGTACTTTGCATTAATCTTTGAGGAACAGCAGAGCTCCACACCTTAATCTATGCAGTGTAGAAACCCTACCGTTAAAAATACATAAGTGAAAGGTTCAGGCATGGCCGAATGGCCAGCCCCCAAAACGTGATCACAGGATCAGAAATACAATCTAGGATCCAGGATGTCTAATACAATAGTAAAAAGTCCTATTTTTAATAAACTAGCTACTAGGGTTTACAAAAGTAAGTAATTGATGCATAAATCCACTTCCGGGGCCCACTTGGTGTGTGCTTGGGCTGAGCTTGAATGTTACACGTGTAGAGGTCAATCTTGGAGTTGAACGCCAGTTTGTAACGTATTTCTGGCGTTCAACTCTGGCTTGTGATGTGTTTCTGGCGTTTAACTCTAGACAACAGCGTAGAACTGCCGTTCAACGCCCTTTTACGTCATCTAAACTCGGCCAAAGTATAGACTATTATATATTGCTGGAAAGCCCTGGATGTCTACTTTCCAACGCAATTGAAAGCGCGCCATTTTGAGTTCTGAAGCTCCAGAAAATCCACTTTGAGTGCAGGGAGGTCAGAATCCAACAGCATCAGCAGTCCTTCTTCAACCTCTGAATCTGATTTTTGCTCAAGTCCCTCAATTTCAGCCAAAAAATACCTGAAATCATAGAAAAACACACAAACTCATAGTAAAGTCCAGAAATGTGAATTTAACATAAAAACTAATGAAAACATCCCTAAAAGTAACCAGATTCTACTAAAAATAATGCCAAAAAGCGTATAAATTATCCGCTTATCACAACACCAAACTTAAATTGTTGCTTGTCCCCAAGCAACTAAAAATCAAATAGGATAAAAAGAAGAGAATATACTATAAATTCCAAACTATCAATGAAACATAGCTCCAATCAGATGAGCGGGACATGTAGCTTTTTGCCTCTTGAATAGTTTTGGCATCTCACTTTATCCATTGAGGTTCAGAATGATTGGCATCTATAGGAACTCAGAGTTCAGATAGTGTTATTGATTCTCCTAGTTCAGTATGATGATTCTTGAACACAGCTATTTTATGAGTCTTGGCCGTCGCCCTTAGCACTTTGTTTTCCAGTATTACCACCGGATACATAAATGCCACAGACACATAATTGGGTGAACCTTTTCAGATTGTGACTCAACTTTGCTAAAGTCCCCAATTAGAGGTGTCCAGGATTCTTAAGCACACTCTTTTTCTGCTTTGGACCTTGACTTTAACCGCTCAGTCTCAAGTTTTCACTTGACACCTTCACGCCACAAGCACATGGTTAGGGACAGCTTGGTTTAGCCGCTTAGGCCAGGATTTTATTCCTTTAGGCCCTCCTATCCACTGATGCTCAAAGCCTTGGGATCCTTTTTATTTGCCCTTGCCTTTTGGTTTTAAGGGTTATTGGCTTTTTGCTCTTGCCTCTTGGTTTTAAGAGCTTTGGCTTTTTCTGCTTGCTTTTTCTTTCTATTTTTTTTCGCTATTTTTTTTTTCTATTTTTTTCTGCAAGCTTTGTTCTTTGCTGCTTTTTCTTGCTTCAAGAATCATTTTTATGATTTTTCAAATTATCAAATAACATGTCTCCTTGTCATCATTCTTTCAAGAGCCAACATATTTAACATTCTTAAACAACAACTTCAAAAGACATATGCACTGTTCAAGCATTCATTCAGAAAACAAGAAGCATTGTCACCACATCAATATAATTAAACTAAGTTCAAGGATAAATTCGAAACTCATGTACTTCTTGTTCTTTTGAATTAAAACAGTTTTTATTTAAGAGAGGTGATGGATTTATAGGACATTCATAACTTTAAAACAAAGTTACTAAATACTAATGATCATGTAATGAAGACACAAATATAGATAAGCACTTAACATAGAAAACGAAAAACAGAGAAAGTAAGAATAAGGAATGAGTCCACCTTAGTGATGGTGGCGTTTCCTTCTTGAGGAACCAACGATGTCCTTGAGCTCTTCTATGTCTCTTCCTTGTCTTTGTTGCTCCTCCCTCATTGCTTTTTGATCTTCTCTTATTTCATGAAGGATGATGGAGTGCTCTTGATGTTTCACCCTTAGTTGTCCCATGTTGGA
The DNA here is from genome assembly GCF_003086295.3 of Arachis hypogaea. Lineage (NCBI taxonomy): Eukaryota > Viridiplantae > Streptophyta > Magnoliopsida > Fabales > Fabaceae > Arachis > Arachis hypogaea. The sequence goes on from NC_092051.1 coordinate 47,023,518, forward strand.
ACTTAATTCTCCTAGGGAGGTGTTGATTTGCTCCCAATAGTTTTGTGGAGGGAAATGCATTGGAGGCATCTCCGGGATCTCATGGTGATGAGCTTCATGCGCCTCTTGAGCTCCATGAATGGGCTCTCTTGCTTGCTCCATCCTTTTCTAGTGATGGGCTTCTCTTCCTCAATGGGAATGTCTCCTTCTATGAAAGCTCCAGCTGAGTAGCAGAGATGGCAAATAAGATGAGGAAAAGCTAGCCTTGTCATGGGGGAGGACTTTTCGGCTATTTTGTAGAGTTCAAGGGAGATGACTTCATGAACTTTTACTTCCTCTCCAATTATGATGCTATGGATCATGATGGCCCGATCCACAGTAACTTCAGATCGGTTGCTAGTGGGGATGATGGAGCGTTGGGTGAACTCCAACCATCCTCTAGCCACAGGCTTGAGGTCCAGTCTTCTTAGTTGAACCGGCTTGCCTTTGGAGTCAATCTTCCATTGAGCTCCTTCCACACATATGTCCATGAGGACTTGGTCCAACCTTTGATTAAAGTTGACCCTTCTAGTGTAGGGGCGTGCATTTCCTTGCATCATAGGCAAGTTGAACGCCAACTTCACATTTTCCGGACTAAAATCTAAGTATTTCCCCCGAACCATTGTAATATAATTCTTTGGGTTTGGGTTCTTACTTTGATCATGGTTCCTAGTGATCCATGCATTGGCATAGAACTCTTGAACCATTAGGATGCCGACTTGTTGGATGGGGTTTGTTAGAACTTCCCAACCTCTTCTTTGGATTTCATGTCGGATCTCCGGATACTCATTTCTCTTGAGTTTGAAAGGGACCTCGGGGATCACCTTCTTCTTGGCCACAACATCATAGAAGTGGTCTTGATGAGCTTTGGAGATGAACCTTTCCATCTCCCACGACTCAGAGGTGGAAGCTTTTGTCTTCCCTTTCCCTTTTCTAGAGGATTCTCCGGTCTTGGGTGCCATTAATGGTGATGAAAAAACAAAAAGCTTATGCTTTTACCACACCAAACTTAGAATTTTGCTCGCCCTCGAGCAAGAGAAGAAAGAATAGATGAAAAAGAAGAAGAAAATATGGAGAGGAGGGGGGAGGTGTGTTTCGGCCATTTAGGGTGGGGTTGGGTGGGAAATTGATTTTGAATTTTGAAGGTAGGTGGAGTTTATGAGGTAGGTTTATGGGGAAGAGTGGATGGATGTGAGTGGTGAAGAGGTGATGGGAAAGAGAGATTGAGGTAATTGGTGAAGGGTTTTGGGGAAGAGTGTTTATGGGATTGTGTGAAAGAGGGGTGAGAAGAAGTGAGTGGAGGTAGGTGGGGATCCTGTGGGGTCCACAGATCCTGAGGTGTTCAAGGATTTACAACCTTGCACCCAATTAGGCATGCAAAATGCCCTTGCACACAACTCTGGGCGTTCAGCGCCAGATTGGTGCTTGTTCTGGGCGTTGAACGCCCATTTGTAGCCCATTTCTAGCGTTGAACGCCAGAACCATGCTTGTTCTGGGCGTTCAGCGCCAGCTCTTCTCCAGGGTGCATTTCTGGTGTTCAAACGCCCAGATGCTGCCCATTTCTGGTGTTCAGTGCCAGAACCATGCTCTGTTATGGCGTTGAACGCCCAAAACATGCTTCTTACTGGCGTTTAAACGCCAGTAAGGTCTTCCTCCAGGGTGTGATTTTTCTTCTGCTATTTTTGATTTCGTTTTCAATTTTTTATATTTATTTTGTGACTCCACATGATCATGAACCTAATAAAACATGAAAAACAATGAAAATTAGATAAATAAAAATTGGGTTGCCTCCCAACAAGCACTTCTTTAATGTCAATAGCTTGATAGTGGGCTCTCATGGAGCCTCACAGATGTTCAGAGTATTGTTGAGACTTCCCAACACCAAACTTAGAGTTTGGATATGGGGGTTTGACACCAAACTTAGAGTTTGGTTGTGGCCTCCCAACACCAACTTAGAGTTTGACTGTGGGGGCTTTGTTTGACTCTGCTTTGAGAGAAGCTTTTTATGCTTCCTCTCCATGGAAGCACAGAGAGATCCTTGAGTTGTAAACACAAGGTTGTCCTCATTTATTTGAAGGATCAATTCTCCTCTGTCCACATCAATCACAGCTCTTGCTGTGGCTAGGAAAGGTCTTCCTAGGATGATGGATTCATCCTCTTACTTCCCAGTATCTAGGACTATAAAATCAGCAGGGATGTAAAGGCCTTCAACCTTTACTAACACGTCATCTACTTGTCCATAAGCCTATTTTCTTGAATTGTCTGCCATCTCTAATGAGATTTTAGTGGCTTGCACCCCATAGATTCCCAGTTTCTCTATTACAGAGAGGGGCATGAGGTTTATCCCTGAACCAAGGTCACACAGAGCCTTATCAAAGATCATGTTGCCTATGGTACAAGGTATTATGAACTTTCCAGGATCCTGTTTCTTCTGAGGCAATGTCAGTTGATCCAGATCACTTAGTTCATTAGTAAACAAGGGAGGTTCATCTTCCCAAGTCTCAATACCAAATAATTTGGCATTTAGCTTCATGATTGCACCAAGGTACTTGGTGACTTGCTCTTCAGTAACATCCTCATTCTCTTCAGAAGAGGAATACTCACCAGAGCTCATGAATGGCATAAGGAGGTTTAATGAAATCTCTATGGTCTCTAGGTGAGCCTCAGATTCCTTTGGTTCCTCAGAGGGAAGCTCCTTATTGGTCACTGGACGTCCCAGGAGGTCTTCCTCCTTGGGATTCACGTCCTCTCCTTCCTTTATAGGCTCGACCATGGTGATCAGTTCAATGGCCTTGCACTCTCCTTTTGGATTTTCTTCTGTATTGCTTGGGAGAGTACTAGGAGGGATTTCAGTGATCCTTTTACTCAGCTGGCCCACTTGTGTCTCCAAATTTCTAATGGAGGACCTTGTTTCATTCATGAAACTTACAGTGGCCTTAGATAGATCAGAGACTAAGTTTGCTAAATTAGAGGCATTTTGTTCAGAGTTCTCTGTCTGTTGCTGAGTGGATGATGGAAAAGGTTTACTATTGTTAAACCTATTTCTTCCACCATTATTAAAGCCTTGTTGAGGCTTTTGATCCTTCCATAAGAAATTTGGATGATTTCTCCATGATGGGTTATAGGTGTTTCCATAAGGTTCACCCATATAATTTACCTCTGCTATTGCAGGGTTTTCAAGATCATAAGCTTCTTCTTCAGAGGATGCCTCTTGAGTACTGTTGGATGCAGCTTGCATTCTATTCAGACTCTGAGAAATCTTATTGACTTGCTGAGTCAATATTTTATTCTGAGCCAATATGGCATTCAGAGTATCAATTTCAAGAACTCCCTTCTTCATAGGCGTCCCATTACTCACAGGATTCCTCTCAGAAGTGTACATGAACTGGTTATTAGCAACCATGTCAATGAGTTCTTGAGCTTCTGCAGGCATTTTCTTTAGGTGAATAGATCCACCTGCAGAAGTATCCAACGACATCTTAGCTAATTCAGACAGACCATCATAGAATATATTCAGGATGGTCCATTCTGAAAGCATGTCAGAAGGACACTTTTTGGTCAACTGTTTGTATCTTTCCCAAGCTTCATAGAGGGATTCACCATGTTATTATTTGAAGGTTTGAACATCCACTCTAAGCTTGCTCAGCTTTTGAGGAGGAAAGAACTTGGCTAAGAAAGCCGTGACAGGCTATCCTTAGGTTGACAGTCCAACCATATTATAGCTCTGTCTCTTACAGCCAATGGGAAAAGCATGAGCCTGTAGACTTCATGATCTACTCCATTAGTCTTGACAGTATCACAGATCTGCAAGAATTCAGTTAAGAACTAAAAAGGATCTTCAGATGGAAGTCCATGAAACTTGCAGTTCTGCTGCATCAGAGAACTAGCTGAGGTTTCAGCTCAAAATTGTTTGCTCTAATGGTAGGGATGGAGATGCTTCTTCCATGTAAATTGGAATTAGGTGCAGTAAAGTCACCAAGCATCCTCCTTGCATTATTATTATTTTTGGCTGCCATCTCCTCTTTCTGTTCGAAAATTTCTGCAAGGTTATCTCTGGATTGTTGTAATTTAGCTTCTCTTAGTTTTCTCTTCAGAGTCCTTTCAGGTTCTGGATCTGCTTCAACAAGAATGTTCTTGTCCTTGCTCCTGCTCATATGAAAAAGAGGGACAGAAAAACAATAATAATAGGGGTCCTTTTTACCACAGTATAGAGGTTCCCCTGTGTGAGTAGAAGAAGAAATAAATAGAAGGAGATGAGAGAGAAAGAGGATTTTCGAAAATAATTTTTGAAAAAGAGATAGTGATTTTCGAAAATTGTTTTTGAAAAAGGTTAGTAATTTTCGAAAATTAAAATCAAAAATTAAAATAATTAGTTAATTAAAAAGAAATTTTGAAAAAGAGGGAAGATATTTTCGAAAATTAGAGAGAGAGAGTTAGTTAGGTAGTTTTGAAAAAGATAAGAAACAAACAAAAAGTTAGTTAGTTAGTTGAAACAAATTTTGAAAAGATAAGAAGTTAGGAAGTTAGAAAAGATATTTTGAAATCAAATTTTTGAAAAAAGATAAGATAAGAAGATATTTTTGAAAAGATATTATTGAAATTAGTTTTTTGAAAAAGATTTGATTTTTAAAATCACAATTAATGACTTGATTCACAAGAAATCACAAGATATGATTCTAGAACTCAAAGTTTGAATCTTTCTTAACAAGCAAGTAACAAACTTGAAATTTTTGAATCAAAACATTAATTGATGATGTTATTTTTGAAAATTAGAAGATAAAGATAAGAAAAAAAATTTTAAAATTTTCGAAAATAACTAAGAAAAATGAAAAAGATTTAATTTTTGAAAAAGATTTTGAAAAAGATAAGATTTTTAAATTGAAAATTTGATTTGACTCATAAAAACAACTAGATTTTAAAAATTTTTAAAAAAGTCAAATCTAATTTTTGAAATTTTAAGAGAGAAAAAGGGGAAGGTATTTTTTTTATTTTTGAATTTTTAATGATGAGAGAGAAAAATTTAAAACATAATTTTCATGTTTTTCTCTTTTCTTTTTGGATCAAAACAAGGAATGCATGCAAGAACACTATGAATGTCAAGATGAACACCAAGAACACTTTGAAGATCATGATGAACATCAAGAACTTATTTTTGAAAATTTTTATATGCAAAGAAAACATGCAAGACACCAAACTTAGAAATCTTTCATGTATAGACACTATGAATGCAAGAATGCATATGAAAAACAAGAAAAGACACAAAACATGAAAACATCAAGATCAAACAAGAAGACTTACCAAGAACAACTTGAAGATCATGAAGAACACTATGAATGCATGAATTTTCGAAAAATGCAGGATGAATATGCAATTGACACCAAACTTTCAACTTGACTCAAGACTCAAACAAGAAACATGAAATATTTTTTTTATTTTTATGATTTTATGAATTTTTTTGTATTTTATTTTAATTTTTTTTCGAAAATCATTTTGAAAAAGAAAAATAAGGATTCCAAAATTTTTAATATGAATTCCAGGAATCTTATGCTCTTTAGTCTAAAGCTCCAATCAAAGGGTCAGGCATGGCTTAATAGACATGGCTTTACAGCCAGCCAGGCTTCAACATGCTTCATGAAACACTAGAATTCATTCTTAAAAATTCTGAAGAAAAATATATTTTTGAAAACTTTTTTTTTTTTTGAAAACAAAGGAGAAAATTTTTGAAAGATTTTTGAAAAATTTTTGAAAACTTTTTGAAAAGAAAACGAAAAGAAAGTTACCCAATCTGAGCAACAAGATGAACCGTCAGTTGTCCAAACTCGAACAATCCCCAACAACGGCGCCAAAAACTTGGTGCACGAAATTGTGATCTTTGGTAATGGCTCCAAAAACTTGGTGCTCTAACCTCAATTCATAATTTGTCACAACTTCGATACAACTAACCAGCAAGTGCACTGGGTCGTCCAAGTAATAAACCTTACGTGAGTAAGGGTCGATCCCACGGAGATTGTTGGTATGAAGCAAGCTATGGTCATCTTGTAAATCTCAGTCAAGCGGATATAAAATAGTTATGGAGTTTTCAAAAATAAATAATAAAAGAAGGATAGAAATACTTATGTAAATCATTGGTGAGAATTTCAGATAAGCGCATAGAGATGCTTTCGTTCCTCTGAACTTCTGCTTTCCTGCTACCTTCATCCAATCAATCCTACTCCTTTCCATGGCTGGCTTTATGTAAGGGAATCACCGTTGTCAATGGCTACATCCCATCCTCTTGTGAAAATGGTCCAAATGCTCTGTCACAGCACGGCTAATCATCTGAGGTTCTCGATCATACTGGAATAGGATTCACCCTCCTTTTGCGTCTGTCACTACGCCCAGCACTCGCGAGTTTGAAGCTTGTCACAGTCATTCAATCCCTGAATCCTACTCGGAATACCACAGACAAGGTTTAGACTTTTCGGACTCTCATGAATGCCGCCATCAATCTAGCTTATACCACGAAGATTCTGATTAAGAGATCCAAGAGATAATCATTCAATCGAAGGTAGAACGGAAGTGGTTGTCAGGCACGCGTTCATAGGGAATGATGATGATTGTCACGTTCATCACATTCAGGTTGAAGTGCGAATGAATATCTTAGAAGCGGAGTAAGCTGAGTTGAATAGAAAAACAGTAGTACTTTGCATTAATCTTTGAGGAACAGCAGAGCTCCACACCTTAATCTATGGAGTGTAGAAACCCTACCATTAAAAATACATAAGTGAAAGGTCCAAGCATGGCTGAATGGCCAGCCCCCAAAATGTGATCACAGGATCAGAAATACAATCTAGGATCCAGGATGTCTAATACAATAGTAAAAAGTCCTATTTATAATAAACTAGCTACTAGGGTTTACAGAAGTAAGTAATTGATGCATAAATCCACTTCTGGGGCCCACTTGGTGTGTGCTTGGGATGAGCTTGAAGTCTACACGTGGAGAGGTCATTCTTGGAGTTGAACGCCAGCTTTTGTGCCAGTTTGGGCGTTGAACTCCACTTTGCAACTTGATTCTGGCGCTGGACGCCAGAATTGGGCAGAGAACTGGCATTGAACGCCAGTTTGCATCGTCTAATCTTGGGCAAAGTATGGACTATTATATATTGCTAGAAAGCCCTGAATGTCTACTTTCCAACGCAATTGAAAGCCCGCCATTTTGAGTTCTGTAGCTTCAGAAAATCTATTTTGAGTGCAGGGAGGTCAGAATCCAACAGCATCAGCAGTCCTTCTTCTACCTCTGAATCTGATTTTTGCTCAAGTCCCTCAATTTCAGCCAGAAAATACCTGAAATCACAGAAAAACACACAAACTCATAGTAAAGTCTAGAAATGTGAATTTAACATAAAAACTAATGAAAACATCCCTAAAAGTAACCAGATTCTACTAAAAACATACTAAAAACAATGCCAAAAAGCTATAAATTATCCGCTCATCAAAAGGCTAGATCGATATGATGTTTATTTTAGTATCTTTAAGGAGTAATGTTTATTCAATGCAAAGCCAAGCTACAAATTAAGTGGTGATACATGATTTTTGTTGGTGGCTATTTTTCTTTCTTAATGACATCTGATATTAGAGAATGAAACAATATGTTGATTTATTGCATTTCATTTTATATTTTTATTTTGATATTCTATAAGTGTAAAGTTATTTATACAATCAACCAATCATGCACACACACGAATAATTTTTATTATAATTATTGCAAGTGTCAAACACCTTTAGTTATATCGTGATTTATGGTTGAGCTACATAGTAGAATTTAATTAGAATTTAATTTTTAAATTTGTCAATAAGTTTTAATATTTAATCTGTTTCAACTGCTAGAAGCAATCTTTCTTTTAGATTGCATTAGGTGGTTACTATTCACATGATTTTTTCAATATATATGGTGATTTTAGGCAAATTTGTCAATTGCGGTTCTGGCTTCCCAACTGCTAAAAGCAATCTTAATGACATGACTAGCTTCATTATTCCATTACTGGATTTTGTCCCTGACAAGAGGCCAATAACGACTTCATGTCTTACTCATCCATGGTTGAGTGCAGGACCTCAAATTCTCAAACCTTTATCGATTATTGTGCAACTGACGGCCAAAGATGGAGAAATATTAGCAAAGATGAAGGAAAAGGCTGAGCTAGAAGCTGTGGAAGTTGGCATTTGGAATATGGTTATTGATGGAGCTCCAAAGACAGTTGAAGTGTTCCATATAGGAATTAATTTGAAGAGAAGCGTTAATTAGGATTTTAAAAGTTGTGATTTTTATATTTAGATTGGTTGCAATAATAAATTTTGGACTTACGGGTGGACACGGTTTGAATTTTTAAAAATTCAAATTGCATCCACTTCGGAATCAGTTTTATGGTTCTTGAAACCAAATTGAAACTAGATTAAAGATAAAAATCGATTTTAAATTGATTTGAAAAATTAAAAAATGTTTTCAAATTGGTTTTGAACTTTAAATTCATTTTTACTTACAAACTGGCTATAAATCCGATTATCTAAAAATTCAATTTAAATCCTCGGTTTTAAATCCATTTTTCCTAAAAATCTGGTTTTAAAATTAGATTTTTTAATTAAAAAACCAGGTTTTAAAAATCCAATTTCCAAACCATATTTTTTCTATAAAAATCTAGTTTTAAAATTGATTTTTTGTTGTAAATTTTGAAATTTAACATTTTTCTAAAGGTAAAATTAATACTAAAGACTTTTTATAAGTTCATTACACTTAAACTTTAGTTCTTTATAAATTTAACGACAATAATTAATCCATATAACAATGATACTAGTTCAACAAATGTTAGCCTACTCGTACTTCATAGACTATCCAAGTTTAAAGTTTAAAGATTAAACACCTTGCAATAACACTTCAAGGTCAGAAAATAAAAGTGTAGAAGTTCTTCCTCAACAAACACATAGAAAGAAAGGAATACAATTTAGAAGCATTCCCTATCTTTTGTTTCTTAAACAAGTTACTCGAAGAAACAAAAATGCCTCCACAAACTCAAATTCGTATTTTTTCCTACAGATCAAGAACCAGTTACATTGGTTAGATCACTAGCAAATAAGGCAAATATATCTACAAATAACAAAATATATCAAAGCATACCTAGTCATCATCAAGATGATCAATAGATACCACCATAGAATAAGCACCATCATTAGAAAAAAATATATCTGCCAAGAGAAACAAAATAATTATCAAATCAAAGGAGAAAAATAGCAAAAAACACAAAAATATAAAAATAAAATAAAATAAAATAAAAAATATGAATAAAATTTTATATCTTGATCAACTTGTTGAAGAACTTCACTATCATCACCATCTAAAGCTAAGAAAACATATTCCTTTAACCAATCTCCTGTGCACACTAAGGCCTCCACCATTTTAGGTGTTAAGGAACTGCGGTATAGATCGATGACTCTTCTTCCAGTACTAAATGCAAACTTTGAAGCTGCCATAGAAACAGGTATAACCAATATCTCGCGAGCCATATTTTCAAGAATTGGAAAACGAGTTGAGTTGATCTTCCACCAATTTAGGATATCGAACTTGTGAGAGTATAACTTGCATTCTTCTTGTAAATATCTATAAAGTTCAGAAATTGTATTTGTTTTAGACTTGTTGCTTGCAGAAAATATCCCATGCCATGAGCATCGTTATTAATCTTGCTGTCTTGAACATCTTGCGTACCAGCTTCACTTGCTTCCTCAGAACCTTGGTATTGCTGATAAAGTAACTTTATGCACTTAGAAAACTTTGACTTCAATTTGTCCTCCTTTTTTTCTCCAAATAAGTAATCCAAAAATTAATTGACATACTCAATCTTTTGCATTGGGTTAAGTATGACAACAACCAATAACAACATATTCACCAAATCAGGATTACCCCAATACTTCTTATACTTAACCCTCGTCTTTTCCACCATTGACAAAGTACTGAATCAATAGAATGATCACAAGAATGACGAATACATCGTCTAATTGCAAGCACTTCTTCCATATACATATCGCTGGTAATATATAAGGTGGCAGAAATACATACAGTGGCATCACTGAACACTCACAAAAATGGTACAATTGACTCAGCATACTCCCAGTCTAAATCAAAAGACACACCTCTCCCTTTTCATCTACTCAACTCTTGTGTATATGTGTTGTCTTTCAATGCAAGTAACTCAAATACTTTACGGTGCTTCAAATCTACCTCTAACATTTGAAAGGTAGAGTTTCACCTAGTCTCAATATCCATACAAGGCAAGCCTTTATACTGAATTTTTTTCTAGTTTAACACACTTTTGAAACCTAGTGGCTCTAAATGAGGAAGATCTAACATATTTTTCTATACTACGAATCCTTAAGACTGATTCATCAATCTCTTTTAATCCTTCTTTGACAATTAAGTTTAGAATATGTGCACAACATCCCATGTGAATAAATTCACCATTCAAAAGTGTCAGATATTTAATTGTAACATTATTAGACGATGCATTATCAACTGTCACACTAAATACCCGATTCAAATTTCAATTATTTAAACAAGATTCAATTGTTGCTCCTATGACCTCTCCTAAATGACTTGTCACTTGACAAAAATTAAGTATTCTCTTAAGTAATTTCAATCCAAATTCACAAAATGTGCTGTCAAGCTCATATAAGTAAAATTTTAAATTGAAGTCCAAGTGTCAGTTGTTAGATGTAACATCCTGAGTCTTTGAAAAGTAAATAATTAATTATTTATGAGTCATTATATTTATCGAGATTTTGTTTTTAAGAAAATTATTTTACCAAAAATAATTAAATAAAATTTTATGATTATCGAAGATTAATTTAATTATAACTTATTCTATTATTTTAAATTATTTATTAAAAACTATTTTGATAAGAAAAATTAAATTTATTATTGTTGTTGTTGTTGTTGTTGTTGTTGTTGTTGTTGTTGTTGTTGTTGTTGTTGTTGTTATTGACACCTAACCCCCTACATATCACTTAATCATCTTAATCATCATTAATCATTCTTTTCTTCAAACATGACCAAAACATTTCTTTTGAAAAAGAAAGAAAGAAACTGCGAGAGAAAAAGAAAGAGAATTCCATGGCAGCGTAAATTTTTGGCGTTCGATTTCTTGAATATGTTTTGAATTATTAAAGAAATGATTATGTTTTGAGTTTATTGAGAAAAATATTATGTTTGAATTTGATTTATCAAGAAAAGCTTTATGTTTTGAGTTTGACTTATTTGAGGAAGAGACACGGAAAAGATGCAGTGGCGTTGTTCACTTGCTCCGAAAAAGGGATGAGAAAGAAAAATGATGAAAACTAATTTGGATTATAAAATTGAATGAATATGATAAATGAGACATAGTTGAGGATGATTGATGACAATTATGTTTGTGTTTTTCTCTGGTTGTAAGGGTGACAGGGCACCTATTCCCTCTAATGGTGATGGGGCACATATTCCCTCTAATGGCATTAATGCGTAACAGAGAGACAGTATCCGGATTAGCTGCCGGACATGTCGGGTTTGGCTATATAACCAACAAATGTGCTCATTAGCCATAGGACAGACATGCATTATACTTGTTTACGCATATTTGTTTGTGAGTGTGTTTCCCATGATTGTAGATGTGCTATATGATTGTTTGATTTCTGTGTTTTTTATTTGTTAAGTCTAAATGTATTCTATTGCTCGTTGCTGTTGGCTATGGTAATAAAATGAACATAACTATACACCCTGGACCTACTAAGAACTCCCCAGTTCTTATCCCCTATTTCTACTCATTTCAGCTACAAATGTGAAGGTTTAATGCAGAGCTACAGGAGCATAGAAGATTATGATTACGAGTTGAGTTGTTAGAATTTATTTTTCCCTCACCTTGTTAGTTAGAATTTTATTCAGAGGGGTAGGTTTTGTAATTGCTTTTGTATGTAATACTATAATATATTATTAATATTAAGTATTTGAATATATATTGTTTGTTCTTGTTAGAAAAGTTTTAAGTTTTTAGAAAAACCATTGATAGATTTACGTGTAAAAGACTCATATCTTATTATTTAATATATGAGTCATCGTAATACCTCTGATATTAGAGTGGCGCACCCGGAAGCGTGACATTTTGATAGTAAGGGTTTTCTATTAGACATAATCTAGCACAATTTATTAAGAGAAAATCTTACAACTTTATATTTATGTTAAGCATAAAGAGCTCCAATGTCATGTGCTAATGTAGTCTATGAAGGAACTTTGAATTTTGCTTGTAGGTCATGTACAAATCTTCAAATTTTCGGGCTCTCAACAAAGTGAAATGGTAGTTCTTCCCCCAACAAACATTTTCACAAGTACCCTTCGAGCCTCCTCTTGGTCAAATTTGAGAGAACTAGTTGAATTTAAAACACCACAATCATCTATAGTCGGCATGATCATTTTTTTCTTTTGTTCGAATCATCGTTAGGCTTTTGCTTGCATATTCTCAAATGACTATCCATTGAACTGGTTCCATTCTCATATTATATTAAACTACCCAATATTTGCATTTAGATTTCTTCTCAGTAGTATCCTCTACTTTAAAATAATCCAAAAATAATTGACTGATTTTTACAAACATTTGACGGTGAAGAAGATAGTTGAGTACTAGTGAACATCCCTATTGCCTCAATACTTTTGTTATCAGTCATCTTACTCTGCATATAATATAGGGATAATATTAATATTAGAATAATAATCACTCACTAATCACATGACTTCATTATTGCTGATTCTTTTACACAACAACCTATAAACCCTAAATTCAACTAAAATATAACAAATGACAACACTAACCAATAAGAACAGAGGGCAACAAACAATACAAAAACAATGTTCAGGTGACCTATCAACAATGTTATGCAAATGAGGTACTCTATGAACAGTCTTCTAGTGTATACAACAACATCCCCAGTCTTAATTCAAATTTTGTCTCTAATTGTGATAAGAAGAATCACCCAAGAAAAATACAATATTCCAATATAAAGACATAACAATCTAGTTAAATTGATTCAGAACAGTTGCAAATTCCACTAAAATAATCCAATGAAGAACAAAGGAATTACACTCACATCTAAAACTAGAAATGAAACAAAAAAAATGCAAATAAAAAAAAACACACAGCACTATACCTGAACGCCAGAAGGGATGGAGCTGAAGGCAAGCAGGGCTAAAGCAATGGTGACGAGAGGCAGAAGAAGATGACAAGGTGATGGCAGAGCTCGCAGAGTAGCGAACAGAGGAACTCGCAGCATCAAGATCTAAGAGAGGAAGAGGACGCATCATCAAAGACGAGGAAGGGAATGCATTGTCGCAGCTTCAAGCTTTGGCAGAAGTGTTAAGCTTCTTGCTCTAGTGTTGGCTGCGGTGGAGACAACAAATACCAATGGAAGAGACAACACGTTGAAGAAGGAAAAGGACGAGACCAAGTGTTCAGCTTTCTATGTGTGAACCAGAGCCTCAACTCTCAAATTAGGTTTCTTTTTATTTTGGATTTTAATTTGGATCTGGATTTGATAGTGTTTAAATGATTTGGATTAAAAAATCAAACTATAAAATAGATACAATTTAGTTTGAATTTTTTATTTAAAATTGGTTTTTTTTTTCAAATGGTTTAGTTTGGATTGGGTTTAAAATCCAAAATCTATTTTTTTTTGCACATCCCTAATTTTGGTTATGATAAAGTTGAACTTCAAATTAGTTTTTCTCCTTTTTTCCTTCTTTCAGACATTCATCATGATGGCAGTTTTCTAGTATTTTGTCAGTAAAATAGAAACTATAAAATGCCGTGTAAAATAGAAACTATAAAATGCCGTGTCTTATGGGCAGAGAAAGGACGATCTTTATATGTGTCATTACTATTAATCTAATATGTCCATCAAACATTAACATCAATAGATAAGATTAAGTCATTAACAATTTATAAATAATTATAGTTACGCTAAGATTGAAGTTTATATTATAATGAACTTCTAACATTCTCCCACTTGGCCTAAGTGTATTCACATTTTCAAACGTTACATAATTACTTCAATATAGTCAAATACTTTGTGTGAGTTATGGCGGTCATGTATTTAAATATGAAATGCATTTCCTTCCATATATAATAATCACTAGTATCTTACTACACAAGCTACATAAATAACATAAAATTTTATATCGGTCCCATAAAGTTTCTCGATCATTATATTATAACTCATATAATAATATTACTTAAAATAGAAACAACAAACTATCAATGTTCGAAAAACACATAAATAAACATAATGAGCTCAAAATATTAATATCATTCAAAAGAACTAAGACCCATTTTATGTACAGGTTCTATACATGTCTTTGGTTGTTTAGTCAATGAATCAATAATCACAAGTTTTGTTCTAACATGTTCTATGGACACTCTTTATTTCTGAACTTCCTCCTTAATGCCAAAGTACTTTATTTTCATATGTTTGGCACCTTTAGAGTATCTATCATTTTTGGAAAAAATATTGCTGCAGAGTTATTACAATAAATTTTCAATTGCCAAGCAATTAAGTCAATAATGGCAAGTCTTGAAATAAAATTCCGTAGCCATAAATCTTAATCTCTAGCTTCAAAACATGCTAGACAATTTGCCTCCATAATAGTCATGTTGTCACAATACTTTGTTTAGATCTTTTCCATGATAGGGTAGTTTTTCCAAATAAGAATAAGTATCCAAATGTAGACTTTCTTGTGTTAGCATATTCACCAAAATCTGAATCTAAATAACCAATTATTTCTAATTGGTTAGACCTTTTGTGCATGAGCATATAAGTTTTTATACCTTAGAGATACCTTAAAATTTTTTCTGCAACTTTTCAATGATCCCCTTTTTGAATTGGTGTAATTCCTACGAAACAATTTTTCATATTGAGCCTCTCTAGAACCATATTTATATAGACCTTTTGAGATAATCCTAATAGTCTTTGTGATCTATCACAAAAAACCTTAATTCTTATCACGTAGGATGCCTCTCCCATATCTTTCATTTCAAAGTTCTTAGAAAGATATTCTTTAGTCTCATGTAACATTCCCAATTTATTTTTTGCAAGAAAAAGATCATGAACATATAAAACTAGAAAGATGAACTTACTCACACTGACTTTTCAATATATGCATACATCAACATTTTCTTCAAAACCAAAAGAAAAAATGATATTATTAAACTTAACATACCATCGCCGTGAGACTTGTTTCAATCCATATATTAATTTTTTGAGTTTACACACCATACGACATTTTTCTTCATTTTGAAAACTTTCATTTTGATCCATATAAACTTCTTCATCAATATCACTATTCAAAAAAGTGATTTTCACATCCATTTGATGTAGCTCTAAGTCATAATGAATCACAAGCTTCACAATGATACACAATGAATCTTTCTTAGAAACAGGCAAAATATTTCTTTGTTATCTTCCATGGATTTTAACTCTTTTTTCATGACACCAATCCATTTTTTCTGAATCATTAATATTTATGCCTTGTGAAACTGAAACTGGATCTTTAGATATTTCAATATCTTTTTCTTGCAAATAAGTCTCATAATGGCTTGGAATAGCTGAATTTCTTTCCTTTTGAGATCTCTTCAGTGGTACTTTTAGAGACTCATTTCTTTCTGATATTTGTAAGTTAGTTTTTTCATTGGGAGTATTATCATTCAAATTTTGTTCATCACTACTGATGTGTTTAACAACGGTTGGAGAAACTCTTTGAGTAGGCATGGATAAAGAAACACTAATATGTATAGAAACATTAACTTTAATTTATTTTATTTTCATATTTTGATGATTTTCACTCTCACTAACTTCACCATTTTCAAGAATTTGGCATTACCAATTTCTATAATTCTTATACTATAGTTTAGACAATAAAAATATACCCTTTATACTTATCTGGATAGCCAATAAAATATTCACTTACTGTTCGAGAATCTAATTTATTTTCTTGTGGATTAAATATTCTTACTTCTACTAGACAACTCCAAAAATGCAAATATTGTAAACTAGGTTTCCTATTAGTCCATAACTCAAATGGAGCTTTTAGAACAGCTTTACTGGAAACTTTGTTTAGCAAATACATGGTAGTCTTCAATGCATACATACACAAGAATTTGGGTAAAGAAGAATTTCTCATCATACTTCTAATCATATCCATTACGTTTGATTACGCTTTTTTGCTCCCCCCTATTTTGTTGAGGTGTGTATGGCATTAGTATATTGTATACATATACCATGTTTTTTACAAATGGACCTGGACATTATCATATTTAATTATGTTTTCCATAATATTCACCACCTCTATTTAACCTAACAACTTTCATCTTTTTGTCTAATTGTCTTTCAAAATCTTTAATATAAATCTTAAGAGCATCAACTGCTTGAAACTTTTCTTTAAGCAAATAAATTGTCCATAATGTAAAAAGTCATCAATAAAAGTGATGAAATATTTTTCTCCACTAATAGATGGAGTAACAAAAGATCTACACACATTATTGTGTATAATTTCAAAAAGCTAACTACTTCTTGTGGCACTTTTCATGTTTTGTCTAGTTTGTTTTTCTTTGATACAATCGACACTTAAACAAGATTAGTAAAATTTAGATTTTGTAAAATCTCATTTTTTTTACTAATCTTTTCATTCTTTTCTTGGATATATGACCCAAGCATTTATGCCACAAGAATGCAAAACTTTTCTTAAGCAAATTTGGCTTAACTACATTATTCTGATACTCAATAAGTAAGGATTAGAAAATTGATCAAGAAATTTTAATCTATATAAGGCATCAATTATAATATCATAACTAACAATATTAGAAATTTTTTATAAATTAAAACAATCATGTCCAACATTAAAAGAAAAATCACAATTGCTAAACTTTAAAACAGAAATTAAATTCCTAGACATTGATGGCACATAAAGAGTTCTAGGTAAATCTAAATGATAGCTAGTATCCAACAGCAAGCAATAAGTTCCTATTCCTTCAATTGTTACTTTCACATGGTTTTTCATGTAAAGGAACATCTTAAGTAATTCCTATATTACATTAGATACATGAGTTATAATACCAGAATCAAGCCATTAAGAATTATGAGGAACATCAATTAAATTTGATTCAAAAATTTATACATATATTTCAAATATATATATTTTTTCGAACCATGCCTTACATTTAGGACAATCCTTTTGGAAGTTCTTTCCTTCTTACAAAAATGATATTGTTTTGCATTGGCATGTCCTTTTTTCTTAAAATTCTTGGGATTTACCTTTAATTTCGTTTTTGATTTGCTAACTCCTTAAACCAAGTTAACAGAAAAACTACCACAATTCTTAAGTCTATTTTTCTCCTATATGAGCTTTCCAATCAATTCATTAACATCTTGTTTTTTCTTCATAACATTATAATTATTTTGGAAAGGTCCGTATTCAAAAGGTAGTGAGTTCAAAATGAGTTGTATCATAGAGAAATCAACAACTATCATACCTAGTGACTTTAATTTTGCAGCAATATTAGTCATGTTAATATTTTTCTCTTGCATGCTCTTAGACCTATCAAACTCCATGGCCATGATCTGTAACATTAATGTACTAGCGAGTGACTTATCAACATATCAAAAGTGGTTTTTCACAAATGCAAGATATTCTTTAGTACTTTCTGTTTGTGAAAATATAGTTTTAATATTGCTTGCAGTAGTCATTCATATAAACATAAGCCTCAATCTGTTAGAATATTCCCATGTCTTAAGTGCATACTTTTCATTATCATCGTTGCCATTAGTGACAATGAGTTTTTCTTCCAAAAGTGACAAGTCAAAGATCCAAAAGACCTAAATAAAACTTCACTTGCTCACTCCATTCAGAGAAGTTTAAGTAATTAAATATGGTAATCAAGGAAGCTTGAGAATGAATCAAAATACCTATAATTTAATCATACAATACCCATATTAATTTTAATTTTATCAAATACTCAAATTATAGAACATTACATAGTATATTATAGTTCACATTTGGGTAAAATTTTACAATACACTAACATACTAATAAATGTCATATTTATCATATTTGAATATTACAATTCTCTACCAAATACATATACTATATATATCTAATCCAAGAATAACAGCTTTATCACTTTCAAGTTTATTGATAATAGAAAAAAAATTCTTTGGATAAATATAATTTTAAAATTAATTAACACAATATTAAACTATACTATATTTTACATCATATATTCATACCTTGGTCACTTTGATGTATACAAATAGTAGATAATTATGAATAAACTTAATACTATAAATAAAATATTTATAGCTTTTCATAAAATTAGAGTGTATTACGTACTCAAAATAAATTCAAGACTAGGGTTTAAAATATCATTTTAATAGTTGTCATCAACACTGTGCATGAACTCAACTAAATTCATGATTTGAGTATAATTTACGGCTAAATTAAAATTTTCAAAAGAAAACATGTAGAACATATACGACCACAAATCCAATGTTTGATGGCATGAAATTTAAAACCCATTTAATTGAAACCCTATATAAGTAATTAATTAGAAAATCAGAATAGTTGACATCATCTTTATATCATAATTAAACTAGAGAAAATCACATACTTTCAAAACATATGCTCTGATACCACATATAGGAATTAATTTGAGCGAAAACGCTAATTATGATCTTAAAAGTTGTGATTTTCATACCTACATTGGTTGCCATAATATTTTTGGTTATAATCGAATTGAACTTTAAAATTAGTTTATCTTCCTTTCTTCTTCGAATTAGGCTCATATGCTATATTAATAAAGAGTTAGAGTTTTAGGAGAATAAATTAGTAACACTTTTTTTAGTACAATCATGATAACAATAAACTGAGTCGTTACAAAATCTCCTTCATCAAATTCTCTTGACTGAACTTTTTAATTGAATGATGTAGCCATTCTTCTTTGATACAATTGACCATGACAAATAGCTGATAATAGTTTTTCTTTTATCACGTTCAACGGTTCATATCGAGTCTTCACCCATTCTGATTATTCTAATTCAACCTGTAACAACCCGTATTTTTGAAACTTTTAACATAAATTATTTACAATTTATTTTATTAATCTAAATTTATTATCATTAGAGGTCTATTTCATTAAGAGTAACCACTACAAAAAAAGAAGTTTAAAATGGAACTTATATTTATGGCAATTTTAAAAAACTGCCATAATATTCAGATAATATGGCATTTTATGGTGCTGCCATAATTAATGTGCATAAAATGGTTTTTTGGTGACTTTGGCGGTTTAAAACTGCCATTATTCAAAACCCATCATTTAAAAAAGAAGGCCCAAATAAAACCCTTTCCTAACAAAGAAAAACCATAACCCAGAGACCCATTACTGCTAAAACTAATGCGCCCTGTCACCAAACCCGAAAAGAAGATCTGTGCTCTGCTCCAGGGACTGCTCCGGCGACGATCTTCTCAGTGGCGTTATCCTCCGACGAGATTGTGTGCTCTCTCCAGCGATAATCTCCTCTGGCAGGTTCTCCTCCGTCGGCGCATTCTCCTCCTGCTACAATCTCCGTGTGAGAGCAAGGTTGATATTCTTTCTCTCTTTCAATTTTCTACCGTTGTCAAAAATACCTAAAAGTTTGAAATGGAAAATCAAGTTGCAGAAACTTCATAAAACTATGAGATCTGTTGCGCAAGTATTTCCTCCAATGATCTTCTCCAGCGGCGATCTCCTCCGGCGGTGATCTCCTCCATCAACGCTTCTCCATCTCTATCGAGCTTCGTTGAGCATCTAGGTTAGTATTCAAATTTGCATTATCTTCTTCTATTTACTCATGATTTATAAATATGCCATGGTCTATGCTAACGATGACTACGTCTTTTTCTTTAATTCTAAGTTTTTTTATTTTCTTCATTGCTAGAAGAAATTGGAGGTCAGGCATTCACTAAATTTTCTTCTAATTTTGTTTGTATGTATGCTAGATGCTTATGGATTATGATGATAATAATTTTCTTCATTAAAAAATAATTTTGCACAGTTTTTTTATAATATCAAGGACGTGAAGCAGCTACAAGAGCAAGTGAAGGTTCTAGAAACTGAAAGCAAAAGGAAAAGTGCGGAGTCTGTTGTGTATGTTGAGAAATCTGAGGTGTGCGGAGAGGAAGATGTGTCAGAAACTTAGTCAAATTCAGGGGATGGAAACTCATACGGAGTCTCAAAAGCACTGAGTTGGTTGGTGCTACCTGAATTGGAGGCAAGAGTGTCTGAGAAGAATGTCCTCATTCAGATCCACTGCGAAAAACATAAAGGAGTGTTGATGCACATTCTCAAGCTCATTGACAAACTCTATCTCTCTGTTCTTAACACCACTTCCTTGACTTTTGGAACCTCCATTGTCAACATAACCATCACTTCCAAGGTACATTAAATAAATTAAACTCATCACGTTTACATTATTGAATAATTTATTATGGTTATTGCATCACATCAGATGGATGACAAGTTCAGCTTTAGCGTGAAGCAGCTTGCTAAAAACATAAGGGTGGGACTGTTGCAATTGATGTAGAAGAAAGTAACATGTGTCTGATTTGTAATTAAAAGCTAATGTCTGGAATCTAGAAAAAAAAATAGTAATATGCTAAAAAAAATGTAAAAATTTCACAGGAAGAGGCATTAATGCATCTCTCTGATTCATTGTTTCTCTTTAACTTTTCTTTCTTACAAAAAATTATGGTATAATTAGTGTATATGATTTGACCCAAAATCTGGTGCTACATGTCCCACCAAAGTTCCTATGTTAGTTTTTTATGTCTTCTATGTGTTTATGTTTATGTTTATGAGAGAGAAAAGAAGCAAGTTTTAGGAGGGAAAAAAGAAGGGTGCTTGCTTTCTCTATGCAAGAGGGATTGCTTAAGTTTGGTTCTGTGACCCAATAATTCCTTGGAAAAAACCTTTTACATTCTGTTCTAATGTATTTGAGAATGATCATTCAGAAATCAGAAACACACACTACACAAGCTGAAGGATAAAGTGGAAAGCCTGCACAGAACTCTCCCAAAATTGAAATGACTAGGCTGCTTTTATTTTTTGATGGAATTGGCTTAATCTTTTTAATATTAGTATAGTTGTTCATCTTTGTAACTATAATTCTTTCTTTTTTTGTAGCCCTCTTCTAGTAATTGAAAGTTGAAAATTAATTATCAATAGCATCTATTATAATACTGATACATAACCATGTACACGGTACACCTATAGCTTGTCTTCGTAACACTGTTCTTTCAAAACTTCAGGAATAGCAGTAAGGTGGTGCAACTGATGAGGCAGAACCATTTATAGAGTCGGGTCGTTTTGGTAAACTCATCTTTCCCTGTCTTTGGCTTCTGTTCTTTGTTCAATTTTTGGATCAAATCAAATCTTGCACATCCATCTCATTATGTTGCTTCTCTATAATCTTTAAATAGCAAGAGCTTATTCACTGGGATACAATTATGTTTACATTATGAAAAAATGCCTCAAATGATATTCAACTATACATTATGTTTACATTATGTTAAAATTTAATATTTTTATTAATATCAAGGGAACATAAAGAAACTTGAAGAAGAAGTAATAATATTAAGAAGCCAATTATTGCAATTAAACTTTGAAGCTGACCAGGTATGTTGCCAATTACCTGCCATGGATACTTCCTTTTCTCAAAGTAGACATTCCCAACCCAAATACACCAGGAATGATCAGAAGGCATCTATTGTCACCCTCTTTGAACAAGGTACAAGTTGGCTGAGTTATAGTTGAAACTTTACATCCTTTGTATACGACTAACTTTATTTTAATTTTTAAACAGTTGGATTTCATAAGATTTTATCATTGCTCGAGTCAGATGCTAATGTATGAGTACATGCTGTGAAAGTGGTGGCAAACCTAGCAGCTGAAGGTAAATGCGTTCCTCTTCTTGTTAGTGTTGTTAATTGATACCGACCTTTTCAGTTTTGTTTTCAATGCATTTGTTTTACAATATATCAGACAAACTCTAGGAAGAGAGTGAGTTCTTTCCAATCTATAGCAACTTGTTGGTCTTGTTAGATCAAGTAAAGAAATGAGATCACTGGCCATCCAAAGCATACACAACAGGAACAAGGAAAAAAAGAAAGGTTCACACTGATGCTGGTAGATCCCACTTCCCACTTAATTTAATAGCCGCAAATGGCGACAATCGACACCACAATCCTGTCTCCTTCTCAATCAAACCACGTCATAAATCACAATTATGCATAGCTACTTCAATGCGCCGTTCACGGGAGACCCCAACGCGCGCATTTTATGTATGGCTATGGCTTAAATGGGTCAGAGAGGGTAGGTGGTAACGCCATAAGTTTTGTATAGGAGTTATTACTTTTGATTTTCAATAATAAAAAAGTATATATTATATTAATATTTTGTTTATGAATTATATAATATTTCATTTATGGATTATGATATTTTGCTATTGTGAAATTTTAATCTAAAAATTATTTATTTAATGCGATAAAAATGATGGTAAAAATTATTTTTTTAAACGATAAAAAATATCATTGTCAGGGTAAAACGGCAGTTCAAAAATACCATTTTAACTAACCAAAATGCTACTATCAGGGTAAAAATGGCGGTTCAAAAATGTCGTTTTAATCAACCAAAATGCCACTCTGTCAGGGTAATAATAGCGGTTCAAACCGCCGTTTTAACCTATCCAAAAACTGCCATTTTAACCTTGGAAATAACGGCGGTTTAAACTGCCGTTTTAACCAACCAAAACGCCACTCAAGGTAATAATGGCGGTTCAAACCGCCGTTTTAACTTATCTAAAAACCACCATTTTAACCCTGAAAATAACGTCGGTTTGAACCGCCATTTTAACCTATTCAAAAACCGTTGTTTTAATCCAGGGAATTGTGGCAGTTTTCAGAAAACTGCTGTAATAACCAGAATGGCGCCCAAAATTACGTCGCTTTACGAAACCGCCATTATTGGTAATAATGGTGGTTCAAACCGCCATAAATATAAAAAAACGCCATTTTTACCAAAATTTTTTGTAGTGAACTATATTAATTTTATTATTATTGAGGTTTAACTTAATTATGATATATTCTATTAGTTCGAACTATTTATTAGAAACTATTTTAACAGACAAAATTAAATTAATTTTTATAATTATTACTATTTGAGTTTGGATTAATTAAGATTATTATATAATTTTAGTAATCTATTAATAATAAATATTTTATAATTTAATTTGGGTAATTAATATTTCAAGTTCAAAATTTGCCTGTAATGAGTAAATATCGGTACTCTTTGATGAACTTAACTTTGCTAATGCTTTATTATAGATCTTCTATCCATATGATCATCATGTTACTAATGTCATTTATATTAGTAACTCATACATATTTATCTCCATATGTATTATTACTTATGTTTTAATGTATCTAGCTTTTGTAATTATCTGTTTAAGATATTTATAATTTGACGTGCTGATTCAGCACTTCCTTTGCATGACACACGCCCCCCTTTAATAATACAACACCACATCATCATCATCATCATCTCATTTCTTCTTCTTCACCGAACCAAAAGAGAGAGAGAACCGTGAGAGGAAAACCATGGAAACATAAACCTTCCAAACTTAATTTTTTGAGATTCGTAACTCGATCAGTCAGTCATCTAGCCGGACTGATCTATTTATTAGACCATTTAAGCATTGGATCTAATAAAAAATTGGTGATCCAACTGGTGTTAGAAAATTATTTTAATTTTCTAATTTGTTTGTGGACAATACATATATTAATTGTAATCACAAATTATGTTATTTCAAATTAAATGACTTATATAATGGTGATCTCATTTATTATTTTAAATGCTAAATTGAATAAGTCATTATTACTTTTGATTTGGAATTAAATGAGAATAAAACTGGATATTATCTTTTGTTCTTTAGATAATTATCTTTTGGATTTTAGATAAATTATCTTTTGGACTTTAGATACTATTTTATTTGGGCTCAAGGGTTTAATGGGTGCCATGCTCAAATATAAATAGTGCCTTCAAGGTTTCAGTCCCCAATATACCAAAGCTGCCTTTATCGCTCTTTCCCATCAGAAAAGTCACAATTCAGCCGCCTAGGGATGCAGAAGGCTTTGGTTGAGGAAGATCGAAAGAGCCACAAGATCTAAACTCTTTCAATCGTATGATTCATGTTTATGAATTCAGGTATGCTTTCACATTCAAGTATTTTCTTTTTTAGTGATTTAACATGGATAGTCTTTGGGTTAAAGAATTCTATGAAAATTCCAACAAGTGGTATCAGAGCCATCTATGATTAAATCATTAAGAAATTATAAATTTATTTTATTTTAATTTGAATCTTAATTTGAGCTTGTGAAATTAGATTCAAATATGTGTTGCTTTTGGATTGCGTAGCACATGTTAATAAAACTAAAAGAGTATATAAAAAGTGTATAAAGAGTACACAAATAGTACATGAAGAGCACATAAAGAATACAAAAGGTATATTAAAAAAAATGTTGCATTCTTTTATATATGTGCATATCATTTTTTGTTTGTGTGTCGATCCCAAATATTGGAGCTATTAATTCGTAAAATTAAAAGAATTTAATTAATTTCTTGATTTTGGACACTGCACATCTATAGAATTAGCATATTTATCATAAAGCTTTTTGTATGCACTATGATTTAATCTGTGAATTTGATTTTTTTTAAATAAAATAAAAGAAGTTCTTCGTTTGTTTACCTTTTTTTATACCATTCTATATGGATTCATTCTTTTGGTAAATTGATTTTTTTTTTTTTGCATGGATTGAATCATTATGATTGATTCTAATCTTAATGGATCAAAAAAAAATTTTTTGCCATATGAATTTGTTGAACAGTTATAATTATGTCTTTCTTTAAGGACTAAAAAGACACCATTAAGATTTAATTTCTTTTGGAATTTAAGTTTTTTTTTTTATTATTACATAAGGAAACTAGTAATAATTTGGATTATTATACCCACCTATTTTATAAAGATTTGGTTTTGGAATAAATTGATTGAACATTATGCTGGCAAAGTAGCCTCTTTTGTGAAAATTGATTTATTCAAAACATTAGGAATATGGTGATATGTAATTCATGCGAATATTGGTCAGCCTAAAGGAAGGTCTGTATTTAGCCGAATTACACACACATATTGATGGTAAATACATATTTGGGTAGCTAATTAATAATAAAGTAATGCTTATTATTTATGCGAACAATAATCGGCCCAAAGAAAGTTTATTGTTTGGCCAAATAATAAGCATTGCACACTTTTGTTTATTTTCTATTAATTATGCGGTCAATAATCAGCCCAAAGGAAGATTATTGTTTGGCCAATTAATAGAAAATATATGCGGTAATAAATAGGTTGCGTAGTTTAAGTTTTCATGTGCGCATTCAGTCGGTCCAAAGAAAGGCTTAATATGTGATAGGAATTTTGACATTATTTGATTACTACAATAAGAGTATCACTTACAGTTAATTTTTCTATCCAAAGATTGAAAATTAATGTTGTTCTAGATATCTCAATATGGACTTTTTCCCATTATTTAACTAATATTTACTACATGTTCCTTTTGTTCTAATCCAGAAACTATGGCTTTAGCTACTAATGTTTCTGCACAAATTAGCAGTATTCCTATGCTGAATGGTTCAAACTTTAAAGTTTGGAAGGATACTGTAGAGATTGTCCTTGGTTGTATGAATCTGGACATAGCTCTTTCGAGAGGAGAAACCCACCTCCATTCTAAAAAATCTCAATGAGGTTAAAATAGAGAAGTGGGAAATATCCAATCGAATGAGCATTATGATCATGAAGTGTTCAATTCCTGAGGTATTTCGGGGCTCAATTACTGAGGATAAAGATGCCAAACAATTCCTAAAAGATGTTGAAAAATTCTTTGCTAAGAATGAAAATGCGAAGGCAAGTAGCCTTTTGAGCAAACTTGTCTCCATGAGGTATAAAGGTAAAATGAACATAAGGGAGTACCTTATGGAAATGTCTCATCTTGCTTCAAAATTGAAAGCACAAAAGTTAGAGTTGTCTGAAGACTTACTCGAGCATTTTATTTTGATCTCCCTTCCTGCACACTTTGGGTAATTCAAAGTGAGTTATAATACTCTGAAGGACACTTGGTCATTAAATGAGCTTATATCTCACTGTGCACAAGAAGAAGAGAGGCTACAGCAAGATAAAACTGAAAATACTCACATGGCTTCATCTTCTCAGTGTAAAATAAAGCGTGATACTACTGTGGATATGCCTTCTCAGTAGAAAAAGGCAAAGAAACAGGATCAAGTTTCGACCTGTTTTTTCTGTAAGAAGGTGGGACACATGAAGAAGGATTGTACCAAATATGCCACTTGGCGTGTAAAGAAGGTTATAATTCTTACTTTCATTTGTTCTGAGGTTAGTTTAAGTTATGCACCTGTTGATACTTGGTGGGTAGATTCTGCTGCTATTACTCATGTAAGTGTTACTATGCAGGGTTGCCTGTGGAGCCAACCGCCAAGTGATGCTGAAAGATACATCTATGTGGCAGACGGCAATATAGTTGCAATCGAAGCTATAGAAACCTTTAGATTATGTTCCACGAGTGGATTTTACTTGGATTTATTAGAGACATTTTATGTACCATCATTTAGACGGAATTTGATTTCTGTTTCTCGTTTGGACAAATCAAGTTATTTTTGTTCGTTCGGAGACAATAAAGTCAGTCTCTTTTATAATTCGAATAATATTTTCTATGATCATTTGGTGGATAATCTATATAGGCTTGACCTAAATTCCTATAATAATGAAATACTGCAAACAGGTACAAAACGAAAACTAAATGAGAATTCGACATGATTATGGCACAAACGCCTAGGTCACATCTCTAAATAGAGAATTCAGAGGCTCGTGTCAGATGGAATTCTTTGACCCCCTAAATTTGGAAGACTTTGAAGTCTGCATTGAGTTCATAAAGGCGAAAAAGACAAACGAAAGAAAGTTAGGTGCCGATAGAGTTAAAGATGTCTTAGAACAGATACATACCGATATATGTGGCCCATTTCCCTACTGTCTCTTGGAATGGATAACGGTACTTTATTACGTTCATAGATGATTACTCTCATTATTGGTATCTATATTTAATTCATGAAAAGTCACAATCCTTGGATGTTTTCAAGTCTTTCTGTAACACCCTAACTACCAAAGTCACGCTTCCGGCTGCACGGCTCTGATTAGCTCGGACATTACGACGACACTTATACTAATTAATACTAAAATATGAGCCTGTTTAAAACTTTAAATCGCAATACCGCTCCCAAAAATACTTTAGTTCGATAACGTACATCCATAAATACCATACAACTTACAACAACTCATAAAGAGTACATCCATATATATACATAAATATATATATATATAAAATATTACAAGCAATAATCAATACAATTCCTATCCCTCTTACATATTATATCAAGATAAAGGCGAGGGTACAATAAACCATAATTAAAACAATACAGAGTATCATAACAACAATTAAATAAGCTCTTCGCAACTTCTGCGCCCATATCTTGAAAGGGGAAAAATGTAGGGGGTGAGAACATCATCCTCGAAAGGGTTCTCAGTAGAGGATTTTTCGAAATTACTGTAATAGGATACATGAAGATAAACCGTACCAGTGATTAATAACCGTCTTATGCCTCTTTTCAAAAACAACGGTTTACAAATAAAAGAAATCTGAAATCCTTTTCTGAAAGAGGAACAGTTCAATTCTCAAAAACTCAAGAGCCTTTCAAAACGGTTTATCTGTGCTGAACCAAAATAGCCTTTCATATTTTCCCAAACCAGAACACAACCAAAACCAACCATCGGTCCATCTCATTTCAACCACGGCCCTAGGCCCAAACAATCCAACCATCAACCAATCACCACAATCCAACAGAGTCCCAGTAGCAAACACAAATAGGAAGATGCAAGCACAAACAAACAGTTATTGCAAGTAGAACAATTAGCAATTAATCACATAGGCAAACCAAGTATAATATGCACACCCAAACAATGTCACATAGATGCATATGATGCATGCCTGTCCCTAGTGGCTGATGATATCATCTGTCGGTTATAGAGCCAACCCGACAAGTCCTGGTAGCTAACCATTGGACTGTCCCTCTGTCGCGCATCCCCAACTCGAGTTATACTCAATATAAACTTGATCATAATCATGATCCATATCCAACACCCTCACTGGTGTATATTCACGGGGGCGAGCTCATCCGGGCCTTTCACAGTGCCCGGCCACACTTACGACATAGGGTCACAAGAGCTTCGAGTCTCAACCAGGAGCACGTGGTGGCTAGCACTGCTTCCTCCCAGGGAAACCCTCATCCCCGATGGTGAAAGTGCAACATTCACATTTATCAATGATTCAGCATAAACATGCATTCAATCTCATCCATGGATCAACATCCATCTCAGCCATCCGGCACACGGTTCAGTCCAGAACCAGCCAATATTCATATCATACACAGCCATTCCGGCTCACGGTTCAATCCAGAACCAATCAATATGTATAATCATACACAGCCATTCCGGCTCTCAACAAAACAGCACTTCCACATTCAAAATCATCAAATTCGTGAAATCGGCATTTAAGCCATAAATCATTTTCTCAATTCATTTCACTTTGAAATCAAGTTTCAACTCTTTTCAGCCTTGGCTTTAAAGATCTCATTTCTCAAATCATCTCAGGCTCATAAGCCACTTTTACTCAAGGTAAATTCCCCTTTTAAAACCATGCCACTCTCAGCATCCTCTTTTCAAAACCTCCATAACCATGGAAAGTTAAAGATTCATTTTGAAACATTCAAAATCATCCATCCAACAATGGGATTTTATAACAAAGTTTCTCGGCAGAGTCCCAAGTCTTTAGGGGAGAATAACATAACTCACTTCACCAAATTCATTTAAAATCATTAAAATATTGACTTTCCGATTTGAGTAGGAAAATAGGATCTAAGCCAAACCGAGTCATGTAATCATTTACTTCTTTCAAAGCCGTTTCCTTTACTTAGGCAAAAACCAACTTTAACCCCCATGATAAATTCTAGAACGTTTCAACTGTTCAAAATTGTTTTAGTCTTGCAAGAATTCAGAATTCAAAGAGTACTTAAAACCTTTCTCAAAACATTTCAAAATGAAACTTATCAATAGACATTCAGGTCCTTTCAAAATCATTGAAACTCCTCTAATTGAAACCCTCAAGTCAAATTCAAATGCATTGCCCTTGTCACATTTAAAATAGCTTTAAAACATAAGTTTCATCTAAATAACTTTCTCCTGAAAGAGATACAACCTTTCTTAAGAAGCAAGACTAAATCACAATTTCCTCTTTAATAATTCATTTCAAAAGCATGAATCATCCTTTCCTTGATAATTCAAATAAAATAGTAGAAGTCTTTAACTCATCATTTTTCCAAACATTTTAATAAAGACTCAGATTTTATAGAAATTCCGGCAGCATCTCCCCTAAAACTTGGACTTTGCCACCCGATTCGGGTCCCAACAAAACCATTCCACAATCCTTTTCCAACAGCCCGAATTCCAAAATCAGTTCAAGGCAAGCCAAATCCAACAGTCATCTCAATTCCATATTTCAAGGAAACCGTTTCAAAAATCAAATCGTTATCAGCCGAATAAACTCATTTCCAAAGCTTTAAAGAAACGGTTCAGTAACAATCATTTATCAAAAACCAGATCATTTAAAGCAAGTCAGGCTGAATTCAAGAGTGTATTCTATTTTTCATATCATCAAAATAATTGACTCAATTCAAACCAATCCTCAACAGATTAAACTTAGATTTCAAATCTTTTAAAGAATCAACTTCAAAACATTACATTTCACAAAGCCGCACAACAATTCAACCAAACCAACATCCATAATCACTCGAGTCAATCAAATGACACATAAGGCAGATACAATCACGAAATACACAATATCTCACAACAATATCCATATGTAATAATTCCAATATATAAGAATATAGTTTTTGGAAAGCGCCCCTACTTCAAAACGCAATTCCATACCCCAAATGCCTCACAGAGTCCTTTCTGCCTCAACCCGAACTGACGGCAACCAAAACCTCAGCTCCCAGCCACTTTTGCAATAACCATAGCAACTCTAGTCGCAACATATAATAATCAGGACTCGACCCCACGTTACCAAAACTCATATTCATTAACCAACACAACCGAAGACTAACGCGAGACTTTTCGAAACATAATTTCTTACCGGAATAACAACACGAAGCAGCTGCGATTTTGAACCGGCCGGCAACAGCTTCGGCGGCGGCCAGAAGCTCCGGTAGATCAACTATAAAGACTGCGCAGCGTTAAAACCTTCTCGAAATGCAAAAAGGTAGAAACTTCAAATAAAACCCTTACCGGCAACTTTTCCGGCGACGGCAGAAGTAGCCAAAACCTCTGGCGGTAGTTCCGGTGGCCTCAGAACTCCGGCAGTGGCGCTGTCAGACTCCGATGGTGTTTCAGGGCAACTCCGGTGGCAGAAGGGTTTTTCGGTGACCATACACAGCAGACCCCCAACCACAGCAGCAACTAGGAGACCGGCGGCCATGGCGGCAGACTCTGACGGCACGGCAGCAAAGGCGGTGGAACCACCCACGGCGATGGGGATACCCTCAACCACAACCGTGGCAGCAGCGGCGATGGAAGGGCAGCGTTGCTTCCTCGCGACTCATCCCTTTCCCTCTCCTCTGTTCACAGCTTCAACGGCGGCGGCAAGGGACGGGTTCGACGGCGGCAACGAGACGGGCTGGTCGGCGACGAGGAGGACAGCGGCCCCACGCTCGGCGATGGTGGCAGGCGGCGATGGCTTCCCCGCAGTGGCCCCCTTTCGCGCGTCTCCTCTCTTCCTGTGCGCGAGCTCAGCGGCGGCGAGACAGAGAGGCGCGGCGCTCTCCCCCCTCCTCGGTCAGACGGCGACATGGTGGTGGTACAACCTAGTACACCGGCGCGACTTCTTCCCCTTCCCTTCCCCTTCTCCGCGACCAACAGTGCTTCGTGGGTGTGTGTGTTGTGTTTTTCTGATTTCCCCCTTCCTGATTCCCGTTCTTCTTTTCCCTCTGGTTTAAAGAACCATGCGTGTGTGCTTAGTTAGGGTAGGGCTGCGTAGCAAAGACAGTGAAAAAGAGGGTTTGAGGCTGCGCAGCATGAAGAGAGAATAGAGGGAAGGGTATGCCAAATTAGGGTAAGGGGCAATATAGTAATTTCGCATAAAATTGGGGATACTATAGTAATTGAAACCCAAATTAGATCCAACACTAATTGTATATAGAAAATACAATTTGCTCATCAATTTTTACAAATTATTTTCAATAAAATGCTCAAGTCAAATAATTAGAAATAATATACTTAATTTCTTCATTTTCCAAAATAGCAGTATTAATATTTAAAATATTACTTATCCAATCCAAATCATATAAAGTCCTTATTATTTTATAACTATCAACTTTATAATTCAAATATAGAAAATAACCCAATAATTGTAAAATTGGATAATAATCATAACTCGTCTCAAATTCAATAAATCAAAACTTGCTTTAATTTTCTTTAATAAAAATGATTTCCGAAATTAAGGCTATAAATAACTATATGATTTGAGACTTGATCATAATAAGACTTTTCAAAAGTTCTGGGTCTTACACTTTCAAAGCTGAAGTTGAACTTCAACTTGGAAAGAAAATTAAAGCTGTCGAGTCTGATCGTGGTGGTGAATACTATGAAAGATATGACAGTTTAGGTGAGCAACGTCCTGGGCCGTTTGCTCTTTTCCTAGAGGAGTGTGGTATTGTTTCGTAATACACCATGCCAGGCAAACCTAGCATGAATGGTGTTGCAGAGCGAAGGAACCGAACTCTTAAGGACATGATGAGAAGTATGATTAGTCATTCTTCCTTGCCTGAATCACTCTGGGGAGAAACCTTAAAGACCGCAGTGTACATCCTTAATAGGGTGCCAAGCAAAGCAGTTAACAAAACCCCATATGAAATTTGGACTGGGAAAAGGCCCAGTATAAATCATTTGCATATTTGGGGATGTCCAGCTGAGGCACGACCTTATAGGCCGCATGAAAGAAAATTGGACTCAAGAACAATTAGTTGCTACTTTGTTGGTTACACTGAGCATTCGGGGGTACAAGTTTTACAATTCTACATCAAGGTCTATTTTGAAACAGGAAATGCGAGATTTCTTGAGGATGTTGAGTTTGGGGGGAAGAAAATATTAGGAATGTAGCTTTTGATGAGGATTCTATAACTGACAATGATCAGGTCTTTGTGCCTATTATTGTTCAAGATACAGTTATAGTACAAGAGCACAATGAGAATCCTACTGTAGATCCAGTTGCAGTACAAGAAAACAATGAGAATATTATTGTTGCTCAAGATGCTGCTAAAGTACAGAAAAATAATGAGAATCCTCCTCAATCCCAATCCATATAGCAAGCTCAACAACCTCAAGAAGTGTCATTAAGGAGATCCAATAGAGAAAGGAGAAAATTCATCTATGGTCTCAAACAAGCTTCCCGTTAATGGTATCACAAGTTTCATCAAGTTATTACCTCATATGGTTTTGAGGTAAATATTATAGAGAAATGTGTATACCGCAAGTTCAGTGGGAGTAAATACTTTTTTTTGGTCTTATATGTTGATGACATTCTACTTGCCAGTAGCGATATAGGCTTATTGCATGAAACTAAGAAATTTCTATCGAACAAATTCAAAATGAAAGATCTTGGTGATGCCTCTTTTGTATTAGGAATCGAGATACTAAGAGATCGCTCTCAAGGTATTCTTGGATTATCACAAAAGGACTATATCGAAAAGATTTTAAGTAGATATGGCATGGAAAGTTATAAACCAATGGACACACCTGTAACTAAAGGAGACAAGTTCAGTCTCAAGCTATACCCAAAAAAAAAAGATCTTGAGAGGACATCAATGCATGATAAACCTTATGCATCAACATTAGGGAGCTTAATGTATGCTCAAGTCTACATACCTCCCAATATATCATTTATAATGGTAGTGTTGGGTAGATACTTGAGCAATTCGGACAGGGATAATTGGATAGCTGTTAAACGCGTAATGTGTTATTTAAAGAGAACAAATGATTACATGCTTATTTATCGGAGATAAAAAAATTTGGAGATCATTAGGTACTCTGATTCCAATTTCATGGCATATGGTTGTGAAACTTTGTCACTGAGCTTCGTATAGTAGATGACATTGAAAGGTCATTAAAGATATTTTAGGACAATAAGTCAGCAATACTATACTCCAATAACAATAAGAGCTTGACAAAATCGAAGTATACAGACATCAAGTTCTTAGTTGTCAAGGAGAAAGTTTAAGAAAAAACAGATTTTCATAGGACATATAGGAACAAGAGTATATGCTAGCAGACTCATTAACCAAGGAATTGATCCCTGAAGTCTTTCATGAGCACACTACTTGAATGGGTGTCAATATTTGTGATGCCTTGGTTTAGTGGGAGTTTATTTTATGCTATATGTCCTATGACAGATAATTGAATTATTTTTCTGCAGAATTAAATTGATGGTTTATTTCATGTTATGTGAAAATGTTCATTTTACAATATTTGTTTTGCGTTTGATCTCAATAAAATTTTAAAGTTGGACCAGCTAGAAATAGCCATGCATGAGATCACTTGGCATGTAATTTCCATGTTACTCATCCAAATTTGATCTATGTCGTTAAGTATATTAGGATGGTGATTGTCGTGGTTTAGTCACGATATTAATGTGATAAAAGCTGCGGTGATTCCATATCTAATATATGAGACGGACCAGATTGTTAAAGTAATGAGAGAAATAGCATTCAGATGCGCGCATAAAGTTTATAAGATGTGATTATGTCAAGAAAGAATATATGTATAGCCCAAGTGGGAGATTGTTAGGAAATTATTTTAATTTTCTAATTTGTTTGTGGGCAATACATATATTAATTGTAATCACAAATTATGCTATTTCAAATTAAATGACTTATATAATGGTGATCTCATTTATTGTTTTAAATGCTAAATTGAATAAGTCATTATTACTTTTGATTTGGAATTAAATGAGAAAAACCGGATATTATCTTTTGTTCTTTAGATAATTCTCTTTTGGATTTTAGATATATTATCTTTTGGACTTTAGATACTATTTTATTTGGGTTTAAGGGTTTCATAGGTGCCATGCTCAAATATAAATAGTGCCTTCAGGGTTTCGGTCCCCAATATACTAAAACCGCCTTTGTCGCTCTTTTCTCATTAGAAGAGTCACAATTCAACCGCCTAGGGATACAAAAAGCTTTAGATGAGAAATATCGAAAGAACCACAAGATCCAAACTCTTTTAATGGTATGATTCATGTTTATGAATTCAGGTACGCTTCTACATTCAAGTATTTTCTTTCTTAATGATTTAACATGAATAATCTTTAGGTTAAAGAATTCTGTAAAAATTTTAACAACCAATACATATAATCCAGATTGAATCATGCTTAAGGTTTTTTTAGTATAAAAGATTGGGTCATATTTAATATTTTAAAAGATAACTTTGTCAGAGATTTAATAATTAGAAGAGATTTTTAATGATTTCCCTTTTATTATAAAGGAAAAGATGTATGAAAAGAATATACACAAAAAATTAGTGCAAATATTATTTTTTTATTTTGAAATCCTTGGAGCTATCTTCATCATGAGATCATCGGATAGTGATCACTTTGGAGCCTAATTATAACATGAATTATGATAATTGATAAACATCTTAATGAGGTGGCGAAGTATAATGCTAAAAATATACACGCACGTACGTTAATTACGACTTTAATTAGAAAAATATATAATCTGAATAAAATAAGACTGAATATATAGCAGAGGTACGCTGTATAATATTTTAGTGAATGATGGTGAATTTGCTAAATTTAATTTATTTTTAGGCGTTTGCTACGATATCTAAAAATTATTATCTAATTACTAAAAGAATTAAAATTAATTTTAAATTTAAAAGTATAAAAATTTTAAAATATAAAAATTATTATAAAAAATAAATTAAATAAAAATTAAACACTAAATAAAAAATACCATAAAATTGACCTTACTTTTATGTGCACGTCCTTGTGTGAATAAATTACCTTATCTACTTATGTATTACAACTTTGTCTTTACCGTTTAATATAAATATATTTGAGCAATGCTAGGGAACCAGCAACTTTTATGATTAGTAGCCATCAAATAGCTATCAATGATGATCTAATGGTGTGAGATTGGTGTGAGATTTCATCCAATGACTCACATTTTTCTTCTGGCTACATGTTGGCCAAAAATCAACAAAACTGCTGGCCCCCTAGACTTTTCCAATATATTATTGTATGTGAAGAGCGAGTGATAGCAATTTCTGAGTATTAGATGTGATAATATTTTATTAAAAAAATGTAGATAAATAACTTTAATCAATCCATTTTAAATAATTATACTTCATAATTATTAATTTATATTTTAAAAAAAATAAAATATAAATAATTATTAATTAATAATAATTAATTAATATAAATATAATTTAAAAATATTTATTACTTATTAATTAATTATTAATTAAATTTTTATTAGTTACCTAACAGAATTGTACTTTATTAGAAATACGTAGTTTGTTCAGTTCGATACCATCAGTGGTATATAGTTGCAATGGATTAATTTGTGTCCATCGTCAACATTTTATATTAGGAAGCGAAAAATATTAGGGAATAATATTTTTAATTAATATTTTATTTTATATTATTAAAAGTTAAGATTTAGTAGTATTTAAAATTTAAAATTTAATATTTAAAATATAAAATATTGACTAAATATTAATTAAAAATAATAAATTTTATTAATTATATAATATTATTCAAATAAATTTAATACTTAAATGTTGTATTTTAAAAAACATATAATGAAAAACATGTATTTATAGATTAAGAATTCGATTTAATTATAATAAAAAATTAATTTAATGTTAAATTAAATCAATATAAAATTAATACAAAATATATTTGTATATTATATTAATATATAATATATAATGTAACACAGAAAAAGATATATAATAATGTCCTAAATCTCTAACAGTGATCAGCACAAAAACAAAATCGATACCTGAGCAATGCAGGTACCCGCAGGGACGGTTTAGGGTTCAGCATTTTACTACCCGCAGGTAGAAGCAGGGTGTGTTCTATGCGGGTTGTTGTACGGTAGAGCGGGGTCGGGCGGTAGAGCAAAAATCCGCCCCTACCCGTCCCGTTGCCACCCCTAACCAAACCTTGTATATTTGTTAGATAATATCAAGGTTTTAAAAATTGGTTTGGACTAGTCGATTCGATCGAATTAACTAAAAATCAATTTTTTAGTCAGTTTGATTGATGTTTAAACTTATCTTGTAAAACATTGATAAAAAAATTTGGTCAAACTAGTACTTAATTGGTAAATCAAGTGAATTGATCCAAATTTTTGAAGGGTTTGCCGTTCCACATCAAAACGTTGTCGTTTTGATCCCCCATATGAAAAAAAAAAAGCCCAAACAGGTAAAAGGCCTAAAGGGTAAGAAGCAGAACGTAGTCACATATCCTCTTTCCTTTCTCTCTCTTTTCAAATTCTAATTTTAATTTGTGTAACCCAATCAGAACAAACAGCAAAACCACGCCGCTCTCACAGAAAAGTCACATCGCCATCGGACTAGCATCATCATCCTATCGGCATCGCTCAGTTTTATTTATTTCTGACTCTTGTCTGTGCGTCTCAAGTCTGTTGCGGACTTCTTCCCCATAGCTTGCATTCGTTCTTTTCTCATCAGCGCTGCATCGCGATTCTCTTTCCTGTGTCACTGACATTCATGGTCTTTCTCTCTTTTTCTCTCTCCCTCCCTCCCTCCATGTTATTGCTAATAAGCCTTTAGCCCTCTACTGCTTCTTCAATTTCATTTTTGTGAGTTAATTGTTGTTTTTTTTTATTAATTTTTTTAGTTGTTGATTGTTATTATAATAGAGGTGGATTGTTGTTGATTGTTGTTAACAGATTATGATAGTACGTGATACGTGATATGTGATATTTGATTATGATTATGATTATGATTTGTGATAAGTGGTATTTTTGTTTAGTGAAAAATTTTGTTATTATTTTTTGTTGGTGGAATATGATGTGTTTGTTAATTATGTATATTTTGATTTTTTTTTTGTTATAAATTTTGATATTTGAATATATTTATAAATTTTTAATGATAAATTATAAACATTTTATTATATAAAATTATAAAATTTTAAATTTATTAATTTAAAAATTATTAAATTTAAATATTTGAATTTTATATTAAAATTTTAATATAAATTTTATATTTAATTAAATCGGTTCAATTATAATTTAAGTATAATTTGATTTCAATAGAACTATTAAATTATTGAATTAATTATTCTATTGATTTACTGATGGATTTGGTTTTCGTAACTTTGAATAATATATATGAGTAGAAAATACAAATAATAAAACTAGGAGAAATTTATAGTAATGAATAAGAAGTAGGGGCGAGCGGAACTAGACTTTTTAAATATAGGGGCCAAAATTTTAAATGGTAACTAAAAACCTTTAACTATTATTAAGGTCTAAGAAGTATAAGTAAAGGAATTTAGTTGAAACTTTTGAAGTAGAAACTTTTCTTTAAGTTATAAGTTTTCAATGTGTTTAAATTGAATTAAAAAAAAAAATAACAACCATGCACGACGTATATATGAATTAAGAAAACAGTTGTGTATCAATTAGTATAATTTAGGTGTAGTTTTACAATACCATACTACTGTCATATACTATTACCCTTAATTACTCATTAATAACGTTAAAAACTTATTTATATATAAAAAGTTTTAAAATGCAGCGAGTTAATCAAATATTAATAGCAATTCCATCTCTTATCTGGTTAAAAGGAAGCATTATGTTGCTTACAAACTTAATTAAGGTGGATTAGGGCAATTCTAATGAAATTAATTTTGGATATTATTTTTTATTTTTACAGTAATTAAAATTATTTAAAATTAAAATTTATATTAGATATTATTTTTAAAATAATATTGGTTTTAAAAAAGAGATATCGTATTATTTAAAAAAAAAATAAGTAAAATAATACCACTTATATAATTTATTAAACCTCCATTAAATAAATATTGTAACGTTATTTATTTATAATAAAAATTTAATTAAAATATACTCAAATAAATTAGATATACTCCTGTATTTTATGATTATTTTTTATTATTTTCTTATCAATTTGGCAGAAAAATGGATCCAAATAAATTTAACGTAAGTTCTTTTTACAATTATTTAAAAAATTCTAATTTTTCTCTCAATCCAAATACACAAAATTCTCAATTTTTACATCTACAAAATTCTAATTTTTTCATTTTAATTTTTTTAGTATATAATATCTTTTAAATATAGTATATAATTATTAATTGAGTAAAGTATTATTTTTGTCTCTAATATTTGAGATAAATTCTAAATTTGTCCCTAATATTTTAAATATCCTATTTGTATTCCTAACATTTTATAATTATATCAATGTTATCTTACTATTAACTCTGTTAAAAATCCTTTGAAAAACTTCTTAATAATAAAAGACCTCTATCAACTCTTTATCCTATCCGAACATGCATAAAACAAAAAAGGAGAAATTAAAATATACATGTAAGATCCGGTTAATTAACGGCTAATTAACCCATAAATGAGAATTTATTCTAGAAAGTCAAAAATGATATTTTTATGGCTTAATATGATAGAGGAAATTGAGACGAGAATTTCGGTACCAATTTTATGGAAATCGGACCAAGATTGGACCGAACGGGCCAAATCGGTCCAACCGGACCCAAAGTGGGCCCTTGGCCCAACATAACTAAACCAAAACCCTAGTTTTCAGCACTCTCTCTCCTCACAACACACTAAACACGCTGAAAATGGAGGCTATGGAGGGAAGAACACTCTCTCAAGTTCTCTCTCTCACTTGATCTTCAAACCACCATAACTTTTGATCTAGAGCTCCGATTGCCGCTCCGTTTGCGGCCACGCGTTCACCGCGGAGAGCTCTACAAAACCCATACAATTAATCTTGAGGTAAGCCACGTTTTACTGTTCGAAATTCCAGCCCTTGATTTCGAGTTTCATGAGTAAAAATGTTGAGATTTTGGGTTCTTTGATGTTATAGGACCCAACTCTCTTAAAGGAGAAGGTTAATCTTGTCTCCTTAGACCTTGGGTGTGGTAAGATTCTCAAACCTAGTGTAATTTGTTGTTCTATGAGGTTTGGGCATTGAGATGTTGTGTATGGGTATGATGATTGTGGCTTAGGTTGTGTATATGTGAATATTGGAGCTTGATTGGTGATTTTGGAAAGCTTGGAAGAGGGTTTTGTGTGATAAAATCTGTTCTTGGAGGTGTTGATACCTTGAGAGCTTGTGGACAAGTGGTTTGGAAGTGCTCCGGTTGAGTTTGGGAAATTGGCTAAGGTATGGTTTCGGTTTCCTGTATCTAATATGTAATGTGGTAGGAAATACTTAGGCTAGAGGCCCTAAGATAGGCATTGAATTGATGATGTTGTGGAATGGTTGAGATATATGATGTGATCATATGTGTGATTATGAATATTGATGCCTTGATTGTGTGATATGTGAGAAAATGCATGTTGTGATATATGCTTGATGAATGATTGAGGTTGAATTGATGGGTGGTGCCATATTGTTGGTGAGTATGATGATTATGTATAATGATGGTTGATTGGAAATTGATATTGTTAGAAATTGGGATGAGAAGGATGTATGACATAATATTGTGTTTATCCTTTGGCCTTTTGATTGAGAAGTGTTAAAATGGTTGGAGGTAGTTTTGAGAATTTTGGTAAAATGCCAATGCGTGAGTTGAGGATGGCTTGTTGTTGAATTTGGTACACTTTGATTGATTTCAAAGAAAAGGGATGAAATTGGCATGTTTTAATTGATTTTGAAAAGAGTTGAAAGTGGCTTGTTTTGAAAATGGTACTTTGTGGTTTTGAATGAAAATATGGTTTTTGGGCATACTTTGACGGGACATAACTTGGACTACGGATCTTTGATTTGTGCCAAATCTGTTTAGAAATGAAATTGGATCCGGGATGTCCATGCCGTTCGAAGAACGGGTGAAAAATGATTTAAAATGAGAGAGTTATGACCGTCGGAAGATTGGGAGTTGAATCTGTGAATTCTGCAGCTTTTAACTTAGAAAATTTTTAGCAGAATGACCCCTCGCGCGTAGGCGCACTTGGCGCGTAGGCGCACTTGGCGCGTATGCGCCGTTCTTCGAGAAAGCATCATCCACGCGTGCGCGTACGCGTGGCCCTGTGTTCATCCCAAAGTTGATTTTTGAGTTTTAAAAGCCAAATTTCATACTTCTAAGCCTCCGATCTCATCCCTTATGTCTTAAATCATTATGATATGCCTAGCATGAGAAAAAGGGCTAGTGAATGTGGTAACTTGCGAGTGAAGCAAGGGAAAAATGAATGATCATTGAGGATCATAGATGATTATGTGAGATGCGGAGGATGGCGGTGGAAGTGCTTGTTGTGCCATGGGCCGAAGGGCCGTAATTGTTAATGAATTGGCTGGTTATGGATTTAACCGTGAGCCGGATGGCTGGATTATGCCGTGTGACGGCGGAGCCATATTTATGGCTAAGTATAAATGCATATATGCTGTTGAATGAATTGTGAATGTTTGCACTTCTACCATCGGAGATGAGGGTTTCCCTGGGTAGTAGCAGTGGCTAGCCACCACGTGCTCCAGGTTGAGACTCGAAGCTCTTTTGACCCTATGTCGTAAGTGTGGCCGGGCACTGTGAAATTCCCGGATGAGCTCGCCCCCATAAATATTCACCAGTGATGGTGATGGATAAATATTCACCAGTGAGGGTGATGGATATGGATCATGATTATGATCAAGTTTATGATGAGTATAACTCGTGTTGGGGATGCACGACAGAGGGACAGTCCAATGGTTAGCTACCAGGACTTGTCGGGTTGGCTCTATAACCGACAGATGATATCATCAGCCACTAGGGACAGGCATGCATCATAAGCATACTACATGAATCGTTTGAGATTGCCTATTTGACTGCATATTACTTGCTAATTGCCTAAATGCCTTATCTGTTCCTATTTGTAAATCTCTTGTCTGATATAACTGTGTTTGCTATATTATACTCCTGCTGGTGGTTGGGAGGTCTGAAGGAATTGGAAAGGGAAGTATTAGTTAGACTGAAGAATCTTTAGTCAGTTGCCACTTACGGTTTAGCTTGTTTATAAGCTTTGATATTACCTGGAGGAAGTTCTAGGATTGCCTTCGGCTTTCCTCTATTATTATGTATTATATATGTGGAAGCTGTTACCGTGCTGGGGACCTCTGGTTCTCACCCATGCGGATTTTGTGGTTTTCAGATGCAGGACGCGAGGCTTCTCATTGAGGCATGCTGGAGACTTCTGGATTAGCGATGATCCTTTGTTCTCGGGACTCTGTTTTGGGTTATATATCTTGTTTAGATACTTTTATCTCCATTAAATAATACAAACTGTGATGACTCCTTCTAGAGGGGATTTTTGGAGAATAGGTTTTCTGTATTTGTGTCCCTTTGGGTTTCCTTTGGGGTTTCCTTATTTTATCATACGTATATATTGCTATGCTCGGACCGGTTCTCTTCGCAGCCGGGTTTTGAGTCTTGATATTCTTGTTTTTGACACTCTTTATATATATGATCTTGCGCTAGCTTATCCTTTGCTCGTTACGTTATCATTCGGAGTGTTGCGTTTTCGAGTTACGGTTTTTGTTTACCCCTTTTTCTTCAAAGGCTCCTAGTTATAATCAATCATTCATAATACTATACGTACTAAATTTTTGTTTTAGAGGTCGTAATACCTTGCCATCTCTGAATTATGACTTAAGCATAAGACTTTGTATGGTAGGGTGTTACAATACACGTATATATTCTTTTAGAATATTTTAACAAAATTGATAGTAGAATAATATTGATACGATTTTAAAATATTAGAATTACAAATAAAATCATTAAAACGTTATAGATTGTACAAGATGTCTCTGGTACGGGTTGAGAGATGGATCGAGAACTTGCGGGTTGAGGCAGATGCCGGATCACTTGCCTGGAGCAATGGGGGTGGTACCTGCAAAGACACTCCGACGCTCAAGTCAGAATGGATCTAAGAGGTAGAAGGTGTGAGGAATGAATGAATACCTGGAGGGACCTGGGTCCTCTATTTATAGATGATGGTGAATATCTTCGAAAGTTGGTTAGGAGCTCTAGTGGGCTAGTTCCGGGCCTTTTGGAAGGGCGAAGGGGGTCGGACCCTGGTAACCGAGTTCGGGGACCATTCTAGGTGTAGGATCCGTGGGCCGGATCCGTAACAGTTGCCCCCGGAGCGAGAGAGTGAGGGTGCTCGGTCTCATCGCTGGAGAAACATTTTCCTCGCCATTGTGGTTTGGCAAGGAGATCGTTGTTTGGTTTTTTCGATCGAGGTCGAGGATTTGGGGAGTTCCTAGCCGTTTCATGGTTAGGCCAGGAGCGCATTGTTTGGGCGTCTCATCACATGCCGGGTTTGATGACCGTTCCGAAGAAGGGCCCGGAGATCGGGTCTGGAACAGTTGCCCCCGGAGCATGAGAGTATGCTTTCTTGGTCTCAATGCTAAGTCATTGGAGAGTCTGATTCTCTGTAGTTCGGGAGACTGTAAGGGGCCTGAAAAAGGCGTGACGTCATCATGTACCAATTGGTAGGAAGTTGGTCAATATGGATTTTCGCGAATTGGAAGACCGTCAGCTCATGCTTGTTTTGTGTGGCCTTTTTTGGGCCGTTATTGTGAACTTATTTTAGGCTTCTTGGTGGGCCGATTTCAAGACTTTGTTTATTTAGCTTATTTGGATTCCCGTTTTGTTGGCTTTGCGGGTGATTGATTCACGAGTCACTATTTTTGTTATCTGGATATCCGTTTTGTTATTTGGATATCCGTTTTATTGGCCTCAGGTGATCGATTCCCGAGTAGCCGTTTACTTATTTGGATATCCATTTTATTATTTGGATATCCGTTTTATTGGCTTCGGGGTGATCGATTGCCGGGTAGCCGTTTACTTATTTGGATATCCGTTTTATTATTTGGATATCCGTTTTGTTGGCCTCGGGGTGATCGATTCCCGGGTAGCCGTTT
Organism: Arachis hypogaea; assembly: GCF_003086295.3. Taxonomy (NCBI): domain Eukaryota; kingdom Viridiplantae; phylum Streptophyta; class Magnoliopsida; order Fabales; family Fabaceae; genus Arachis; species Arachis hypogaea. The sequence goes on from NC_092051.1 coordinate 47,067,012, forward strand.
ACTTATTTGGATATCCGTTTTATTATTTGGATAACCATTTTGTTGGCCTCGGGGTGATCGATTCCCGGGTAGCCGTTTACTTATTTGGATATCCGTTTTATTGGCTTCGGAGTGATCGATCCCCGGGCCGCTATTTTTGTTATTTGGATACCCGTTTTGTTATTTGGATATCCGTTTTATTGGCTTCGGGGTGATCGATTCCCGGGTAGCCGTTTACTTATTTGGATATCCGTTTTATTATTTGGATATCCGTTTTATTGGGAGTGGGTAGACCGATGTTGTTTGTCATAAGACGAGGTCTCCTGGTCCGAAGTCTCGTCGTACCGTGCTGCCATTGTACCTTTGGCTTATTCTCTATTTTAAGACTAGCTCACGTAGGTGTGCTATACTCCTGACCTTATCTGCAAGGCCCTACCTTGCTTCTTTGTCGTTTCCTCCCATGGTTCTGCGTGGATTTTGGTGTGCATCGAGATCGGAAAGGAAGATTCCTGCCGCGTCTCAGGATCTCTTGCGTAGGGCTAGGCTGATGTTGTCGTATTCTACCGCGGTTTCTCAGTCTCCGTGGATGGTTCCGACGGAGCCATCTTCTGTCGTGAACTTCATTAGAAGGTATTTGGTAAAGATGACGGCGGAGAGGTCGTTGATTGTTTTCCTTCCGATGATGATGTTATAAGCGGTGGAGTTCTTGAGGACCACGAACTCGGACATGATTGTCTTCCTCTGGCTTCCCGTCCCTATGGTAAGGGAAAGAATGATGGAACCGTCTGGCTTGAGGAAGTTGTCTCCGAGTCCCGTGACACCGTTGCGGTGTGTTTGGAGATTTTCGTTGCGGAGCCCGAGCTTGTCGAAGGTACCTCAGAAGAGGATGTTGGAGTCTGCGCTGGTGTCCACCAGTATTCTCTGAACTAGTCCTGTTCCGATTCTCGCCGAGATGACGAAAGGTGCGTCTTCGGCCGAGGTGCTGTGCTGGCAATCCTCGGGCAAGAAAGTTATCGTTTTGTCGGCTGTGGTAGCTGGGGCTTGATCTCTGACGGCCAAGACTTTGAGGTCCTTTTTTAGTGTTGATCTTGACTTGCTTGACACATCCTTGCTCGTGATGACATTTACTACTATGGCCGGGTCGTCTTCTGGACTTTCCCTCAGAGGTTGTTTTTGTGTTCTTAGGTTGCGTCCTTTCCTCTCAGGCGACCTGTCTTTTTTCGCGCGTTTTGGTTCTCTGATGATTTTGGCGAACTCTGGGGGTTTGCCGTCTCTTATAGCTTGTTTGAGGGCGTCTTTAAGGTCGAGACAGTCTTGTGTCCTGTGCCCGTAACCTCGGTGGTAGTCGCAGTAAAGGGTCTTGTTGCCGCCCGTTCTTTCTCTGAGTTGTCGGACTTTTGGGATAATACCCCGATCTGCTATCTGGTGGTATATCTCGGTAATCGAGATTGTCAGGGGGTGTAGTTCGAGAATTTCCCGATCCTGGGTGGTCGGTTTGTGTTGGTTTGTTTGGGTTGGTCTCTTTGACTTTCTCTGGGCATCAGATTATGGCGGGGAGTTGGGTTGCCGTGTGGGGTGTTGCCGTGTTGCCGTTTATTGGCGGCGACGACCTGGCTTACCTCCTCGTCGTTTATGTAGTCTCTGGCGACGTTTTGGATCTCGTGCATAGTCCATACTGGCTTGGTGGTGAGGTGTTTGCGAAAGTCTTCGTTCATGAGCCCGTTGGTTAAACAGAGGCTTGTGACAGAATCCGTGAGTCCATCAATCGTTAGGCATTCATCGTTGAAGCGGTCCAGGTATTTTCGTGTGGATTCGTCTTGTTTCTGTGTGACCCCTAATAAGCTGATGGGGTGTTTAGTTTTGGTGATTCTGGTGGTGAATTGGGCCATGAACATCCGTGAGATATCGTGGAAGCCAGTTATGGATCCGTTGGGGAGGGCGTTGAACCATTTGATCGCAGGGCCAGCTAAGGTTATCGAGAAGGCCTTACACCGGATAATGTTGGCGGCTCCTTCCAGGTTCATCCTGGCCTCGAAGGCCGTTAGGTGTTACCGGAGATCGTTGGTCCCGTCCTATTTCATGTCAGTGGGCTTGTTGAAGTCCTTCAGGAGTTTGGCTCTCAAGGATTTTTCTGTGAATGGGATGGCTTCCATTATCACGTACATGTTTCTTGCTCGTTTGGCCTCCCGATGGTGCCGTCGGTCGTCTTCTCCGCGTCGGTGTTTCGGGTCTAGGGAAACGCTGCGATCGTGCTGTTTGCAGTGTTGTTGCTCAGGGGGCCTGGTGTTCCTGGTATCGCGATGAGATTAGGTCCTGGAGGTTGCTTGGCTTGTATGCTCCGGGTGGTACCGTTCTTTGGGTGTGACTCGGCCTTTGAGATTTTGCACCCTGAGGCGCAACTCTTGGATTATCTGGACCGCCTTCTCTCCCAGGCCATCGGGTGGCCGGGCTTCAGTGGAAGGACGATTGTCCTCTCTTGGTTGTTGCTGGGTTGGGGTTGGTTGGCGATGTGCCGCGTTTATTATCCTCCCATGGGTGGGAGGAGTGTTATCTTGGAGTTTGGGAGTTGGGCTTTGTGGGTTTGAGTTGGGGTGTCGGGTGGAGGATTGCTCCTCGAGGTTCTCCGTCATGCCGCCACGATTTGGCTGTCCCCCGTATCTGTGCAAGAACCTTGAGAACTTTCTTGATCTATTGGCTCCTGAGAGGTCTGAGCTTGGCCACGGTGATAGCATTTAAGGAGGTCGTTCATGTTGTCATGGTGACAGAGTTGTCACAGGTGAGGCGGCGGATGACAGAGGTTTGGAACCTAGTGTTGAAAGAGGTGACCTCGTGGGTTTGGAGGAAGAGCTTGAAAAGTTCAAAAGAAGAAGCAACCTCGGTGGGCATGGAGCCGAAGTAGAGGGAGAAGACGGGGCCATGGCGCTTGGAGAGACGGATGAGGGAGTGGTGAATAAGAGGGTCCAAGAGGTGGAGGTGTCCAACTAAAGGGAGGCGAGACTTTGGGCTCAGAGGATTTGGAATTTCACCATTGGAGTAGGGCGAGGGTGCATAAAGAGTGTTATCACTAAGAAGGTAATTGCAAGTAACATTGTTCCTTTGGGATTTCGCCGTTGGAATAGGGCGAATGTGTGTTATCGCTGCAAAGGTGATGTAAGTTAAGAAAACATTATTCCTTTGGGATTTCACCGTTGGAGTAGGGCGAAAGGGTGCGTAAACATGCAAAGGTGATGCAAGTTAAGGAAACATTATTCCTTTGGGATTTCGCCGTTAGAGTAGGGCGAAGGTGTGTTATCCCTGCAAAGGTGATGCAAGTTAAGGAAACATTATTCCTTTGGGATTTCGCCGTTGGAGTAGGGCGAAAGGGTGCATAAACCTGCAAAGGTGATGCAAGTTAAGGAAACATTATTTCTTTGGGATTTCGCCGTTGGAGTAGGGCGAAAGGGTGCGTAAACATGCAAAGGTGATGCAAGTTAAGGAAACATTATTCCTTTGGGATTTTGCCGTTGGAGTAGGGCGAAGGTGTGTTATCCCTGCAAAGGTGATGCAAGTTAAGGAAACATTATTCCTTTGGGATTTCGCCGTTGGGGTAGGGCGAAAGGGTGCATAAACCTGCAAAGGTGATGCAAGTTAAGGAAACATTATTCCTTTGGGACTTCGCCGTTGGAGTAGGGCGAAAGGATGCATAAACATGCAAAGGTGATGCAAGTTAAGGAAACATTATTCCTTTTTGCTCTCAGTTACACGCAAGAAATCTGAGTTTGATGATTGCTCTTCTGGGTTATCCGCCATGCCGCCACAACGTTGCAAAGTCCCCACAGACGGCGCCAATGTACAAGATGTCTCTGGTACGGGTTGAGAGATGGATCGAGAACTTGCGGGTTGAGGCAGATGCCGGATCACTTGCCTGGAGCAATGGGGGGTGGTACCTGCAAAGACACTCCGACGCTCAAGTTAGAATGGATCTAAGAGGTAGAAGATGTGAGGAATGAATGAATACCTGGAGGGACCTGGGTCCTCTCTTTATAGATGATGGTGAATATCTTCGAAAGTTGGTTAGGAGCTCTAGTGGGCTGGTTCCGGGCCTTCTGGAGGTAACCGAGTTCGGGGACCGTTCTGGGTGTAGGATCTGTGGGCCGGATCCGTAACATAGATAAATTTAGAATTTTTTCCAAACGTTTGAAAATAAAAATAATATTTTACTTTTATTAATTTTATAATTTTGTATTTATTGTTTTAGTTAAATTTTCACAATTTAATTAAAATTAATTAAAATAACTTAAGTGTAAATTGAAACGACATCAAATATTAAAGTGATAAATTTTATATTGAGTTTTAAATTAAATTTTATAATATATAGTTTATAAATATTTATATAGTATTTTATAAAATTTAAAATTAAAAAATAAATTAAAATCAAACATTAAAAATATTCATAAAAAAAATAACACGAATATTCTCAACAAAAGGATGTCCGATAATGACACGAATATTCTCAAAAAAAAAAAAAAAAAGGGTCCCATTTTGGGTCTTAACTAATTTATTTATTTTATGATATCTAATTAACAATAAGCTAATAACGGGTGATAACGATGCGGACATGGGAAAAGTAGGATTTAGCCAACAGGGATTGATTGAGCCAAAAAAAAATAAAAAATAAAAAAGCCATGTTTCATGTTCCATTAGAGAGAGAGAGAAGGATAAGAGGTAGGAGCGTATATAGTTCGATTCGGTTCGATGATTGGGTTTGAATTTGAATATTTTGGGAATAAATTTATTGTGATTTTAATAAATTTAGGATCGGTCAGAATTAAGATAAATTCGATTTTAATTGATTTATGTGAATTCTAAAAAACTAAATAAATATATATATTTTAGATTAATTTTAATATTATATTATATTAATTAAATTTATTATTTTATTTTTAATTATATTTATTGAATTAGAAAATAAATTAAAAATATAAAATTAAAATTTATAAACAAATTTAAATTTAAATATAGATATCAATTTTTCGATAACAAATATATTCTTTTTATATAAATAAATACATTATAATTTTTTGACTTAAAATTTGTTAAAATTTTAATTTTATCAATTTAGATTCAATTTCAATGTGACTCAAAAATAATATAAATCTAAAATCGAATAAAAATCTGAAAATAAATTCATTCATTATTTAAAATCGATCCGAATCAATACAAATCCTGCTTCATCTGACCATGTACATCCCTAATAAGAGCGGTTGTCCTCATTTCTGACTCAGCCATGATTTTGACACATACAGCATGAAATGTCGGCTTCTTGTGCATCATTGGATGTGCCCTTTATTTTAATTTTCTATGCATGTCATGCATCATCTCATCACATTCACGGCCATGTATAGATGTTTCCAATGACATTGGAGCAAGCATAAATCACCTTTCTTTTTCTTCTTTTTAACAATTTAATTTAATGAGATCTGTTATTCGTTTTTTTTTCTTATAATATCTTTTATGTTGTATACGAAGGAGAGTATAACTAAAAAAAATATATAACAAAAATTTTATTTTTTAAAAAAATATTTTTTACCAAAAAATTAGGGCAAATATTTTTTAATTCTACTTATATCTTTATATTTTTATCATTTAAAAAGAATTTGTATATGATGAGAGTGATACAAATTTGTATAAAAGAATAGAGAATTAGATAGAAATTAGAGAGAATAAAATAAAATTTTTTAGAATTAGGATTAAGAGAGAAATTAAAATTTTTAACTACATAATGTCTATTCCATTATTACATTATATTTCTATTTATAACATAATTTTTTAATTAAGCTAGGTCCAATACTAATCTTAACATTATCCTCTCTTTTAAAACAACTTTGCTCTTAAGATTGCAAGAAAAAAAAAAACCTAATTAAAATGAATATACAAATTACAATTCATAAAAGAAACAATTAATCCTAAAACAATATTTCTATACTACTGCTCAAAATAAAAATTATACCACCAAGATCTCATTGTTTAAAAAAATGGGTCTTCTATATATACTAAATAATTTTCTATAACACTTAGACCCACTTATGAATTTGACTTGGACTTAGTACTGCAAGTAAAAGTTCAAACCAGTAAAGGACCACCTCAAATCTAGGGGTCTTCTCTTCCATTCCACTACAATCCAAAAACACAGTCAAATCTCATTTCTCCTCTCTTCCTCTCAACTCTGTGCGGTGCTGCTATCGGAAGAACCGTTGTCGGCAAGCCAAGCACCACCGTCCAGCTCTAATGGCTCCTTCTCAATCTTTCTTCCGTTCCGTTCTCTGTTACTTTCTCTTTGTCTTTTGTCAAAGCCGCCGCTCGTCTCCCTTATGGTCAACGAAAGCGCTAACCTCGGCGTTGCCCCTAGCTTTGTCGGTGTTGCAAAATAGCCTCAAATCTCGGCCTTTCGCCTGCATTATTCCACCAACCACCATTGGAGGCTGAAGCACAAGAAAAAAGTGGTTGGTAGATGGGATTTCTTCCTCGCGATCCCAAGAGAACACTGCCGCTAAGAGCTTTGGTGGGCGTTCCACGAGAGGAGAAACGCGACAGAGAGGGCCAGGACAAGATACCGCACCGTAAGAAGTTAGCGCGATTCTCCCTGCCTGTGATTCTCCCTTCCTCGTCGCGAGGACTCCGATCTCAGTATCGCTTCCGCTGCTCCGATCCTCGCCGCTTTGCACACTGTCGCCGCTGTTAATGGCTGACTCTTCGCTATGCGACAGCAGATCCACAGTGAGTGAGGTCGCATTTTGCTCAATAGAATTCCTTAGATCTAAACTTGCAAGCTATAATCCTATTACTTCTATTTTTGCATCTATGACTTTTGAATTTTGATAAGAATTTTGTTATTATTGCTAAAATTGTGGTACTGTTTCTTTATAATTATAAATTGATAATGATGATTGCTGAATTGTTGCTTAATCTACAATTTTTGTTGATTTTGCTTGTTATTGCTGTGGTTGAACATGTATATTGAAATCTGATGAGTCTGCTCTTGTTGTGATAAGTTATGATATTTCTCCAAATATACTCTAATTTATGCTAAAATTACATCTAAATCTAAAATTTTTTATGGCAGTATTAAACAAGAATCTGGCACATAATGATGCATAAACACAATATCAAAAACTAATCTATTCACAACTGGATTGTATTTCTTTCATAATCTAAACCATGTTAGAGCCTTGCCTCCAAAGCATTTATCAATTTCCAAAAATATTTGCTATTCTGTAGTTTTTTGAGAATTCTAAAATTATTCTATGAGAATAAGCCAATGGTTACCATTTCTAGTACATTAAACATAGAAAATTTGTTCCATGAAAATACCATTTGATACAAATTTGTATCAAAGAGTAGATAATTAGATAGAAATAAGAGAGAATAAAATAGAATTTCCTAAAATTAGGGCCAAGAGAAAAATTAGAGTTTCCAATCACATCATGCCTATCCCATTATTATTTTATACCCTTTTTGGCCCCTGACATTTTACCTGAGGGATGACGCACACAGCCTGAAAATACTTAACACACAGATCACGACATCAAATGGTAATAAAGGATAATTAAAATTTATAGTTTTAAGGCCTAGGAAACATGTTTTCACATATATCACATAATAAGGAAGGAATTGTAAAACTATACAATTAGTATGAATAAGTGTGTAAAGACTTGATAAAAATCACTCAATTGAGCACAAGATAAACCATAAAATAGTGGTTTATCACACACCTTGATCTTCTTGAAATCTCATCTAGTTTTCTATCCATGAAAAGAAATGTACAAATTGATCCTTGTCATTAGATGCCAAAGGGTTGCCCATGTGACATGTCTGTTGATGTATGATGTGTCATGCCACAATGCCAGGTGGTAAAATGAAATTGTTAATGGACTAAAATCCCCCTCTGTGGATCCCAAGTGTCATTGCTTAGAATTTCAAATGCGTTCCTCTCCAAATTAAAAGGTTACGGTTTAGTTGCAGTTATGGGTGCTCCAACAGTAGGTATGAGCACTGCAAATAGTGGTTCTTCATGAAGTCATGAAAAAAGTTATGATGGGTGCGAGGAGAGTTGGAGCACAAGGATGAGTTCTGGTGGAGGCAGCTTCGAAGAAGTGGCAAAAAGGAGAAAGAAAAATTTTGTTTTACCTATTTGTAACTCTGGAACTTACACCATCTTATTTGGATCCGGAACTTCGCAGAATCCAAGGAGTTTTTTTTTTTGCTGATCTTATTTTAAGGTAAGTTTTGTGTTTTAGTTGATGTTTTGTGAAAGATTTGGTGTTTTAACAACCCAATTTTGGACAGGTCCAGATCACTGCCAGTCATCAGGTGTCACTTCCCAGTAATCCTATAAAAACTCTAGATTCGATAATATTTACTACATATGAGCCTTTCGTACTAACAGAATCGCGTATGTTAGCTTATTTTTATCATATGCTTTTCTTAACAAACCCATTAGCAATAAGCAATAATATCATCAGAGATATATAATATAAAATAAATACCAAACTAATAGTAAAATCAAATGACAACAAGATTACAGAAAACCTTCCATACATATATACGTCTTAAGTTAGTTCATACGAACTTGACATGCTTAGCTTTATATATATATAAAGACTTATATACAATTGATAACTTTTCAAAATACCTGGTTCATATAGAAAACTCCTAAACTAGTATCTGAGCTAACAGAAGAAAATACAAACCCTATCCCTCGAAGAGCTACCAAAAGTGAGGGAAAGAAGATTATAAGAAAACAAAGACCATCTATCCTATATCATACCACCGCTGAGGCGCAAGTCTGTAGAACATCTTCTTAGGACTAGTCTCGGACATCTCCTGTAGGGTTCGAAAACACAAGCTCCTCCGGTACCCTTCTAAATATAACTCCAGTGGCAGCTGTCAAGTCGGAATCCTTCGTTTGTAGGGAAAAGGGAAAAGGAAGGGATGAGAACCTATATGGTTCCGAGTAAGGTGACATCGTGAAAACACATCTCTCTCGTGTAACCTAGAGTTCTGACTCTATCGTAACAATTCGCTTGCTAAATCTCTCGGCTACTTCCGTATCGCAGGCTCTGACATAACTCTTTCTTGGCATCTTTCTTTAGGTTCAATGCCGTTCCTATGCAATTTTCTATAACTATTATTCCTAACTTTACTAGCTTATTCCAAGCTTTAGAGAAATTTAAGTCATATAATTCTAAAAATACAGGAAAAAATCAGAGAATAGAAGGTTAATAAGAAGTAGATAGTACATAGCAGAAAGAATGAACAGTAAACAACCACAATCAAATGCGCAAACAATTTATGATGCATGCCTATTCCTAGCGCAGGCCATGAGCTCATGCGTCGGTTGTCTACCCGCAAACTGACGTTACTCGGGGTAAACTCCGAATATGCTCTATTTACCGTGTTAGTCAGGCACAATTATCATCATGGGCGAACCAATGTCAGTTAGGATATCTTGGCATCACAGTAAAAGACAGGCTATCAATTAGGCGAACATTCTCGTATTAGCAATCTCAGGCTATCAGTTAGATGGGCACTTTCACATTAGCAATTTAGCACAAGGCCCATTCAACATACGCTTTTCATGATTCATTATCCGTTTCATTTATCTCTTTCATTCATGGTTTCTTATTCCCTTTCTTTTCATTATACCTCCACATCACCAATTACATACACACACCTCTGCATCACTACATTATTAAACATACCTCCGTATCACCATTTAATTACACATACCTCCGCATCACCCTTTAACATTAATTCTTTTTGGGGATAGTCTACACTCTTGTATTTAACTAAGTTCATGTATGCTGCCAAATTTGGACATACCCTTTGGATCTAAATCAAAGTTTTACCGCATTTGGATTAGAATTGAATTTGATAACAAACTTAATAAAAATCTGCTGCTGCCCTAAGAAGATTCAGAAAAATACAGCAGGCATCTCTGTTTTTGAAAAATTTATGATAAATTTAATTCTAATTCGATACTTCCATATTTTGGTGAGGATACATTCAATACCCTTAAGTTTTAGGAAAAACAAGTTTTAGGTTCATAGTACTTCGTTTGGTTAACTAAATATCAATTGGAAGTGCTGTCCTATTTTAAGTAATTGGTTTTGGATTTCCTACGAATAGCCCAACTTCCAAGAGACATAATTAACTCTAACAAATAGATATGGACATAAAATTTGTACCCAATTAAAGTATGCTCATAGATCTTCAAAATCCCTTTGGAAGAAACTCAAAATGCCAAATACGTCAAAAGTTATAGTGGCTGGAAGTTGATACTGCAGAACCAGAAAACCAGAAAATTCTGCAGCAACCACTAATTTTCAAAAAGTCACATCTTCCAAACCACTTGGTCAAATTCCTTGAAATTTTTACGGAGAAATCTTGACCTTCTGAAGTTTAGCAGAAAAATATCTTTGCTCCTAAAAACTGGCCAGATTGATCCCAGAATTTATTTTAAATTGCTGTCCAATCTGTTTCAGAATTTCTGCAGTAAGGCTCCCTAATTTTTCATAACCAAATTTGATCCTCTAAGTTTCTAACTCATACCAATCAATAATTCTCATTACTCATTACCATATCTATGTGAATTATGCCATAACTCTACCCAAGAGCCTCAGTTCCATATATATATAAAATTTACACAATAAACATAACATGATCACACTTCCACAACATTAAAAATCTGCACTACATCCAACAATAATAATTCAACCAATTAACAGAATTTTCAGCAACATCAATTATGTTAGCTCATCATCATCAATCAAGATTACATCTAACAATCACCCATAGTTAATCTACAATCCTAACCGTTACCTCTTTTTGAAGTTAAAAATTCTATTTTTGCCTCTTCCTTAAATTAAAAACCCTAGGCACATGAAATTGAAGCTTCGGCCTCTCCTCCAAGGACAAACGGCTAACCCCAGCTTGAGCAAGAGAAGATTTCTTGCTTATGATTACCATTGTACTAGAAAGAGTTGAAATTAGAATGGCAGAGGTGGAACAACGGAAAAAATTGGAGCATTGATTTGAAGAGAATGAGGAGCATTGGATTCATTAGGTGGAAGAAAAGGAAGTGGGGTGAGGTGGTGCAGAGACTTCTGTCTTCTCCTTCTTCCAACACAGCATTAACCAGAGTTTCAAACGGTGCTGAGAGAAAAGGTAATCAGGGTTGGGTTTAATTGGGTGGGAGGTGGTTAGGTTGGACCAAAGAAAAAGAAACAGTCCAGTTCAAGGCTTGGTTTATTAAAATAGTGTGGTTCAGTGATTCATTTATCAACTCTTTTCAAGAACAACCAAAGAGATGATTAAAATCTTATGGAAGTAATTATTCCACAGAATAATTGAATCAGTGAGGTAATTTTTGAAATCACCGAATCTCGCTGCTAATTAAAACAGAGTAAAATAATATTGAAGTTTAGGACATGCGTTTATCTCTCACAGTATATCTATTCTTTCTACTTATCAAGTCTAAATCCGCCTTATTATTTTATAATGAGGTGATCCTCAGATATTTATTCAAATTCTCATCACAGAATTTTGGAGAATAACCTTGTGGAGAATCAGAGTGTTATATAGTTCAATTACTAATTGATGATGTTAGGGGAATTTCTTAGTGCTTTGTTAAAGTTATTTTGTTAATAGTTTATAATTAGTGCTATTTGAGTATACAAATGTAGCTTTTACTATGTCATTGTGATAAACTATGTTCTTGGATTGAGAATTTTTATTTAGATATTGATCATGTCACATTTGATGAAGTATGTATCATTCACAAATCGAAGGTTTCAATAAATTGACACAATTGTAATAGATGATCATTTCAAAATAACATAAAAGTTTTCAAGTATTATTCACAAACCATGTGAGGCACTTACCAAAATGAACCATAAATGATATCACAGGTTGTCACAAGTTTTGCAATTTTAATAGTAGCAAATGAAAAATACAAACACAATACAAACATAAAGCAACTAAATTCATGTTTTAAAAAATAACCATCCTAAAAAACTATTTCTGCTTAGGTGGCCTAAAAGTTGGTGTTGGAATGAACTCGAATAGTCTTGAGGAAGTCCTTTCACTTGCTGCAGCCATTGTTTTCTTGGATATTACTTCAAAATGTTTTTGTGCAAGTTGGTTTGTAGTTGGCTGGGCTGTAGGATCCTCAGTTGATGTAGGCTGAACCACAACAGGCTGAATTGATGGAGTCTGTGTTGGTACAAGCTCAGTAGGTCCATGAATTGTTGATATTAAGGATTCAGAAGAACTGTTGGCCTAAAAATCCTTTGCTTGGGTCTGAACTTGTGAGTTGGCTAGGGTGGTGGTGCATGTTCATGCTAAGGTTCCTATACATTAACAAGTGTAGGTATTGATGGGTTTCTATCTGAATTACATACACAATAATATATCAATTTTAATTGACAAAGGAACTTACCTCTATGGCATCTTTTTCTTATTCTTCCTAGCCTTAGCCTATGTCAGCCCCAAAAAAAAGTTCACAGAGTACGAAAACACTCATTTCCTATACCCTAATCAGTTCACAAACACAAACAACCAAGTCTTACCCTAATCTCATCTATTGTTGGCTTGTGAGGCTCAGAGTCATTTTGGTTCTGCACATGTGCTCCTCCTTGAAACATCATACACATAGTCTTACACTTTATCTTAGAAAACAGATTTGCATATTGAGAGTAAGGTTGAGACTTTTATACTCGAGATGGAGGAGCATCAGTTGCTATAGCATTGCAAACATTAGGTTGGTCTGCATTAACAACTACAAGTGCTAAATTGTTTCTCTTTTGCTTCTTTCTTTTTAGCTGCCAATTAGGATTTTTAGGGGTTCCCTTGCAGATTTTGTAGTAGTGATCATTTTCTCTACACTTGCTGCAGGTAACTTGAAAGGTTCTCCTCACTTTGTCTCCAATGGTTAATGGAGGAGGTTGAGCAGCTTCTTTTCTCATCATTCTTGGTCTACCTACAGACCTTACAATTCTAGGAGCATCAGGCTTCAATAACTCACTTGGCTCCCAAAATTGTTCACTACTCACAGGATTGATACAGCTGTCATAAATCTTCCTTATAGCTTCCATAGTGAGAAATGGAGACACAAACTCCTATGTTGATTTAACCCTCACCCTTGATATGGTTGCAATAGCATGAACATAAGATAGACTTTGACAACATATTGAGCATTGATTGGTATTAGAATTGTTACATTGAGTGGCATAAACTATAACACAGATCTAATACATAAATACTGTAACATTTACCTGTAAGCTGTCACAAATTACATGTGATGTTTTATGTTTACTCCAAGCTTGTGTTTACTCTTTGTGACTTTAAACACCACGTTATCATTATCACCACATCACTGAGCATTTAACTTGTGACTTCTTAGCTTGATCTATTTGTCTAATTTTATCTGCTGTACTGGTGTCAGCTGTCCCTTGTAAGTTCCTAAAAGTCTCTTATGAGTAGCCATTTTTTTCATAATGTGAACTCTGAACTCTTCACAAAGTGCCAATATGGGTTTCTCCCTAGCCTCTACTATATCCCATGTCTGATGCTAACAATTTTTAGCTTATCCATTGCAGCCTTAAATTGAATGAGATTTGTGCTCCTTGTGGCTTCCTACACACAACCTTTGACTTGTTTATCTCTGAATCTCAACTCATAATTTTTTCACATATGCAAAATACAGTTCCTATAAAATGCATTTGGCATGACTTCCTTGACTGCCCTTATAAGACCCTGCATTAACAATGATGTTTGAAGAAATATAACTATTACCAATATATAATATTAATAATATAAAATGACAGACGAAAAATAAGGGTGCATACCTTTTGCTGATCAGATATCAAGTGCTATCCAAATAGCATATGCCCCCGAAATCATCTTGCAGACAATTCAAAAACCATTTCTAGTTATTAGTATTTTCAGTCCATGTCACACTATATGCTATGACAAATACATGATTATTTGCATCTTGTGTAACTGCAGCCAGAAGCTGTCTTCCATAGTATCCTTTTAAAAAACATCCATCAAGCCCTATAAGTGGCCTGCACCCATTGTTAAACCCCCTTTTATATGCATCAAAATTGATGTACACCCTCTCAAATAGATTTGGACCTTGGGATTGAGGCAGAGTATTGATATGAGTACTACTCCCAAGATTACTCCTATGTAACTCATGCAAATAATCCCTCATCTTTTCAAATTGTGCTTTTTCGCCTCCAAGAATAGTCTCTTTTGCCTATTTTAATGCTTTTGTAATCATCTTTTCATTCAGATGCACATTGTAATCTTGCTTCATGTGTTTCATGGCCTCCCTTGGTGTTAGTTTTAGTTGAGTCTTCAGTCACTTCTCTAGTTTCTCGGCCACCGATTTCCTATCAGCCAAGTTGCTTCCATAATTCCTTCCACATGTGTGCCCATTGTGAAAGGTTTTGACCTCAAAAGCCTTGCTGGTTGAATTCATTGATACATAGATTAGCCATGGACAATCTTCCTCTGCACAGGTTGATCTAATCCTACTAGGCTCATTTTTTACATACATGCAATCCCTATCATCGTTCACAAACACATCCTTAAGTGCCCTTTTAAATTTCTCATTGTTATAAATTGCATCCCTAATTAAAACTGTACATCTCCATAAGCATTGTTCTCATTAAAGTCTGGACCAACAGGAGTGACAAAACCCTTGGACACATATTCATATAGTATATCACTACCTTGGTCATCTTCATCAGCATGTGAACTTCCCGTATTTCCCACATTAGCAGCTTTTCTTGGGCATCTTACATTATCCCTTTCTGACCCATTAATTCCTCCACTTTCTTACACTTGCTCTAACCCTGCCTTTCTAGTTTCATTCCTTCTTCCAATCCTATTAGCCTTACTATCAACACCAGTACTAGCCCTCTTCCCATTTTACCATTTAAAACATATTTCTTCCTCCTCCTTCCAGTGTATCTCCTTGAGGCCCTTCTTTTTTTCATGATGATTGGTGAGCTAGAATTTTCTTTTTTCTTCTTCTTTCTTTGTACCTTTGGATACTCTTGACTACTCTCACTCTCAAAGCTAGGAGGAGGAGACTTGTAGGCTTCATCTTTGGCACTCATATGAATCAGATGATGGTGATGATGATTTCAAAATATCTGTCACCACCACAATAGGCTTATCTTTCACAATCTATTTTCTCCACTACAAGATTATCAATTGGATGCTGGAAGTAAAGAAAGAATTCACTTAGATTAGACTTCAATGTAAAATCACACATTTTATTGATTTTCTTGTCACCACGAAGCACATGGAATACATCCTCAAATTCGATAGCAGTGGGGTCGAACCAATAAATTTTCTTATGCATAAAATACCCTAATTCCTTGAAGAGTTCTTCCAATTATTTCTTATTAACAAAATTCACATCCATTGGAGGAAATTTCTCCACATTTCCACCTAAGTAACGCAACTTGCCCTTTGCATTTCTTCCAAACTTTCTGCCATGGTGATAAATCCATATTTTATGATTATTTTTGGCTTGAAAAAAATAGATTTTATCAAAATACCTTGTATTTATTCCTTGAAATTGCATATTTTTGTGAATCTCTTCCTAATGTGCTTAATTGTGAAAAACATGTTTTTTATGCTTAGAATTGCCAATGTTAATTCACTTTTCTCTCATTCGATGCCTTGATATGTTTATTTGAGTGATTTAAAGTTTTGAAGGCAAGAATGACTTGAATAAATGGAGAAAAAGCATGCAAAGTAGAAGAATTCATGAAAAAATGAAGGAATTGCAAATCTGTCAATCCTGACCTCTTCGTACTAAATTGATCATAACTTGAGCTATAGAGATCTAAATGAGGCGATTCTAATTGCATTAGACAGCTAACATTTGGGACTTCAAAATGATATGCATTTCTCTATATTGGACATTGAGTTTGAGCATGCACATGCACACAATGGTGTATACGGATGCGTCTGAACGCGTGCCTCATTTAAAAATACATGTGGTCCGCAATTTCTAGCCCATTTTGGACCCAATCCAACTCATTTTTGATGCTACTGAACCAAGGATTAAAGGGAGATGAACTACGTAATCTTAGTATAGTTTT
Organism: Arachis hypogaea; assembly: GCF_003086295.3. Taxonomy (NCBI): domain Eukaryota; kingdom Viridiplantae; phylum Streptophyta; class Magnoliopsida; order Fabales; family Fabaceae; genus Arachis; species Arachis hypogaea. The sequence continues at coordinate 47,083,154 of NC_092051.1, forward strand.
TTTATTATGTTTTAGGACAATTCTAGAGAGAGAAGCTCCAACTTCTCTCTAAAATTTAAAGTTTCTTAGTTTAATTTTTCCTTAGATTTGGGTTTTAATCTTGTTTTAGTTTAGTTTTCTTTATATTTTATTGTTCTACCTCTTAATTCACTTAGCTTTTACTATTAGTTTCTTGTTTTATGCTATTTTAGTTTCATGGACGCTTGTGAATTTTTGTTTTCTTTAATGCAATTTTGATGTTTTTCATGTTATTGATGCTTAATTGAATTGTTGTTATTGCTTTCTTGAGTTTGGTAGTTATAGCTTTTATAACTCATTCAATTTATGATGTTTTCTTTTTATGTTTTCTAAGTATTTGATAAAATGCCTCTTTCAATTATAGAGTAGATTTTACACTCTTGACTTGGGATTGAGGACTTAGGTGATCTTGAGTCATTGATGTCTAATATTGATTGGTAATTTAGGATTGTTTGTTAATTTTATTTCCATTAACGCTAGTCTTTTACTAAGCAGTTAGTGAGTTGGCTAGGATTTATGGATTAAAATCAATTATGCCTATTTGACTTACCCTCGATGATAGAATTGACTAAATGTGATTAACTCTTCATAATTGCCTTGTTTGTGGTCAATGACTATGATAAGAAACTTTAACTCTCAACCATTTCCAAGATCCTTTTTTCTCATTTGAATTTCCTTTTCTTTGATTAATTGCTTTGATTTTAATTGCCTTTTATTTACTTTTTTATCTTTTAAATTCTTGTTTATTGTTATCAACCCTCGTTTTCCATAGCAAATGATGTGCACACCTTACTGCAATTGCAATTCATGGGAGAACGACCCGGAATTTAAAACCCTCAGTTATTATTGATTTGAATTTGTGACAAACAAAATTAAACTTTGATTCGGGTTAATTGTTGATTTGGAACTATACTACTGACAAAGCAATTATTTTTGAGTAATTCTAAACCGATGTTTGGCTCGCATAAAGTTTTTTGCGCTGTTGCCGGAGAATTACAATTGTGTGCTTGTTATTGGCTATTGCGAATATGTAAATATGGTGAATAATTTGCTTTTTTACTGTTTTATCATTTTTGTTAGTAGTTAGGATTGTGTTTTTCTTATTTCTTGATATCTTTTGTTTTTATTTTCTATCTTTTTTATGAATTCTCACCCTTTTGGCTTGGATTTTAGTTGTAACTATGTTGTAGAAAATGGTAACTTCAATGCCGGTACGCATTATAGGACAAAAAATCAATTGAGGGAGGAGTCACATGCATATGGAAAACCTTCATGGCAACAACCTCCTTTGGACTACTATGAGCACAATCCCCCCATGGTGCATACCAATCCAATGGATCATATGCCTATGCCTATGCATCATACCCTCAACATAGTCCTCAACATAGTCCTCAACCACAAAATTCTCAAGCCCCACACTACCATCAACCACTTCCATATAATCCAATTCCAAATCTACCATGCCACAAACCTTATATGCCTCATGAACGACCATATGAGTCACACTTAGAACCATTACCCTTCCAACATCAATACCCTCAAATCCCTTTTGAACACTTACTTCGATACACACTACCTCAATATTCTTACCAATATGAACCACCTTCTATATATGAAGACTTTTTTCTAATTGATGAACCCTCTTTCTCTCCACAACCCCCAACGGAGGAAGCACTCCAATTGTTCCTTCAAGAGCAAGAAGGGTACCAAAAGAGGCAAAGAAACATCATGGCTATCTTAGCCGAAGCTCTATATCACTTAGCCTTAATACACTCTTCCAGCAATTCAAGCACTTCTGCATATAAAAATGAAGAACCAACTTCAATTGAAGCATGTAGAGCGGAAGAGAGTTTGGAACTTTAAGAGAAAGAAGAGGAGTTAAAGCACGACTTGTAACAAGTGGAGGAGGTTGAGATCAAGGAATTAGAAGAAGTGGCTGAAGATTTTGGAGAAGTTGAACAAAGAATCAAACTTGAAGAAGCTTGTCAAGAGGTGGCCCAAGAGGAGCAAAAGGGACTGGAAATCACTATCAAAGTTTTTAGAAACTTCTCTTTCTACATCACCATCATCTATTTTAACATTTGAGTGGGTAAAATTCTTGTCCCTAAGCTTTATTGTCCTACTTGAATATGGTTTGCTTGAAATAAATAGTCAATTTAGGACTCTTTGTGGATTGAAGAGTAAGAGAGAGTTACGTAGTGGTTGGAAACATAATACAAGACTTATTAAGGTTGAACCCAAAAGGTTTGGTTTCCATGGTTGGTAGAATGCCAAATTGAACGGATCTTGGAGGATGATTTAGTGCTTTAAGGAGAAGTCTGGAGTGATGTCTGATGCATGCGCATCATGTGTGTTTTTCTATGATTTTTAATATAAAAAATTAGTTCATAATGCCCAAATGTTGAGTATTTTTTGTGCTTAAGTTGTACATTATTTTCATCTCTTTGATTTGATTCATTTTGTAGAAAATAGTAGAAAAAAAGTAAAAAGCACAAAATAAGCTCAAAAGAAAAAAGAGAGCTTTTGGACACGCTTTGAAGCTTGGATATGCTTTAGAACCTTAGGCCACACTTTTAAAAGCGTGGCCCATGACCCATGAAAGGAAGCAACAATGAAGTCTTTGGGTGTTAAACATGGCGCTAGAAGGGGCGTTTGATTAACCAATGCCAAGAGTTGCCCTGGGAGAAGTTGGCATTGGAATTGAAGTTGGAATGAAAGTGGAGTTGCCCTGGGGGAAGTTGGCATTGGAATTGAAGTTGGAATGGGCGTTGCCAAGAACAACACCAGCAAAGGTGGTCACGCATACGGGTGACAAGTAAAACCAACGCCAGGATTGAACTGCGCTGTTTCAAACAACGCTTGCGACGAAGGCCACGCGTACACGTGGGCGACGCATACGCGTGAGGATGAGAACTTTGCTCCTGGAAGTAAGGACCTGGCGCTAGAATGGGCACTGGTTTGGGCACTCGTTGAGGCAACACCTGCGATAAGGGTCACGCATACGCGTGGGCGACGCGTACGCGTTGTGTAAAACCTGAGAAGTTAATAAATAATTAGCAAATAAATTAATTATTTTCTAGCAAATTAGAAAATTGAAATTTATAGTTTAAAGAGATAGATAAAATTAAGATAAGAATTTTGACACTAATTTTAAAGAATTTGGCCCAAGATTGGGCCGAACCGATTGAACCGGACCTATATTGGGCCCAATTACCCAAGTCCAATTATATAAAGAGCCTTCCCCATTGTTAATACTTCAGATTTGCAGAGAGGAAGGGAAAGAGCACGGTGGTTTGGGGGAAAGAAACGAAACCCTTGCTCCAAAAATTCAATTCCACGTAACTTTCAATTCGGAGCTCCGATTGACGAGCTGTCAGCGGCTACGCGTTCATCTCAGAGTTCTCTACAAAATCCGGTAACTAATTTGGTAATGAATCAACTTTCTAGTTTCAATTTCTTCTCCCCTAATATCAAAATTCAATGGGTATTATGTTGAATTTTTGGTGTAATTTCGGTGATTAGGTTCGAATTAACTTGCGGGTATTGTTGGATTTAGCTCGTTTGAGCTGTGGGTCAAATTGAAATTGAGTGTTGGATGGAGCCAGTTTGAGGATTTGGAAGCTTGAGGTCAAGTTTTGGAGGCTGGGTTTCGTTGGTGAGGTTTTGGAATCTTGAAATCTTATGGTGAAGGAACGCTTGAGGCGTTTTGGGTTTATCGAGGAATCGGCCAAGGTATGATTTCAGTTTCTCGTATCAAAAATATAATGTAATGTGAAAACTTAGGCTAGTGACCCTAGGATAGAAATTGAATTGTGGATGTTGTTGATTCGTTGAGATGGATTGTATTAATTACGTAGTTAGTGATTTTGGAGGTTGTGATTGATGCTCTTGTTGATGAAGTATGTAAATTGCATTTGATATTAATTGGTATGCTTAATTATTGATAGAGTTGATTATTTTTGAAGTTTGAAATATTGAATATGGTTTGAGATTCAATTATTGAGTTGTGATTGATGACGGATGAGAATTGGTAGGTTGTGGGATGAATGAGAAGGTTGAAAAAATGAGTTTGGAGTGTTGATATTGAATTGATAAGATTTGGGTTGGAATTTAATTTAATTTTGGAAATGTTTGATTTAGAAAAGACTCAAAACTGGAATTTGGTTTGATTTTGGAAAGGTTTTGATATTTGAAGCTAGTTGGGAACGGGTTGAAAAATGTGATTTTGATGGGACCTGTAAGGGTGGCATAGTCTGAATTTTAGAGGAGATGCTGTCTAAATTTTTATAAAATTAAAGACTTTGTTCAAATGGTTATTTAGAAAGATTTAGATTTTTAAGGATTTTATAAGTTGATTTTTGCTGTTGTTAAGAAAAGGGTTACGTTTTGGAGTTTGATTTATTTAGAAACAAATGAGTTATATTTTGAATCTGAATTATTGAAGAAAGTAGTAAGTGGTATGATGAGAATGAGTATGAGAATGAAGATTGATTTTTGAGTATGATTTTTGAATAATTGAATGACAATGAGAATGAATGTGAAAATGATATTTGTATTTGATTGAGATACCTGGGTAGTAACAAGGATGGTGGTTTGTCCCGCTTGCTCCAGGTCTATATTTGAGATTTGATAATAATGATGATTGACTTAAACTGAATGAATATATGTTTAAGATCCTGGGCAGTAACAAGGATTGTGGTTCGTTCCACTTGCTCCAGATTAGTGATTATGACGCCTGGGTAGTAGCAGCAGTAGTGGATTATTCCGCTTGCTCTAGGTTGAGCTTTTAAACACCCGCGTGGGTAGTAGCCGCAGTAGTGGTTATTCCACTAGCTCTGAGTTAAGAAGGTAGTAGTAAGGGGTTATAGCTCAAGCCCACTTGCTCTGCATGGGTGTTTTAGTCCATGGTTAGCTACCAGGACATGTCGGGTTGGCTATATAACCGACAAGTGATATCATCAGCCATAGGACAGACATACATCATATGCATATGTGTGTTTTGTTTGATTGTGCATTAATTGGGCTTGCCTATGTGATCATTATACCTACTTGCTAAATTTGCTACCTGCCGTATCTGTATTCTACTTGTGTTTGCTTTGTTTGTTTTGTTTGTCTATGTAAATTCTACTGGTGTTTAGGAGGATTATGGAGGAAGGGAATATTCGAGAGTTTTAATTAGAGTTTGGTTAAGATTAGAACCTTAGAGGACCAACCCGTTATGGTTTTCCGATTTAAGTTTTATAATCTGAGTGTCGGAGTTCTAGGATTGCCTCTGGCTTTCCCGGGACATTATATGTTAGCTATGTGGGCACCCTTACCATGCTGAGAACCTCTGGTTCTCACCCTATACATATTTCATGGTTTTCAGAAGCAGGTCATGCGGCACCTCGCTGAGGCATTCTGGGAGCTCCTGTCAGCAAAGTATCCTTGTGTGTTGGGTTTATATTTTGGTTAAGATGTATATATAGATACTGTTATATCTCCACTATGTATATTTTATGTTTTATTCCTCTTAGACGTTGACTTGGAGAAACAGGTTCTATAAACTGTGTTTTGAGTCTCTTTGGGGTTTTTCTCATGTATATATGTACATATGCTCTGGCCGGTTTTAACTTCGCGAGCCAGGTCAGAAGCTTTGTTATCTATATTTTTGGGATTCTTTTCCTATGTATATGTCTTTCACTCATATATCGTCAGTTTACATTTATCGCTTACGCGAGTGATGCGCTTTTCTGTTTAACGCTTTGTTTTAAACTTTCCTTCAAAGGCTCCTCGTATAAAAAAATTCTTTCAACTATTATTATGTAAATATTTTATTTTTAGAGGTTGTAATACCTAGCCACCTCTGCTTTACGACTCAAGCGTAAAGTTCTGTGTGGTAGGGTGTTATACGTGGGTGACGCGTACGCGTGACAAGTGCCAACAATGCCCAAGATAAAGGGCGCTGGATTCAACAACGCCAGTAATAATGCCAAGTCACTTTGGAACCTCAATTAGATCAAATATCTCACTCAAGTCCAACTCAAAATTCATACAAGCAAGCCCACAAATACTACTCAATTAAGGCCACAAGAATCATCTAGAAGTAGTTATTTTCATTTGATTGTAATTTGTTTTGAATTCCATTTGAATTCGTAATTTAGGATAGCTTATAAATAGGGCTTAGTTTCATCATGCACACATTCCGGGAGGGGGTCTTCGGACTCCTCTCTTCTCACCCACACACTCTTCTTCTCTTTCATTTTCTTTCACATACTTTTGTAAATATTTTTGTTATGAGTCTCTAACTCTTTTCGTCAAGAAAGAGAGCTCTATTAAAATTTGATGGATCAATTATGATTTAATCTTCTTCTTCTCTTTATCTTTCATTTGATTTATGATAGAGGGTAATCGTCCGTTTATAATTTTCACACAAAAATAATCTCGTCGAAGTATAGATGTAAACCAACAAACAATCCTCAATCAAAGTTTAATTTTGGTTGTCATAAGTTCAACCCAATAAAAATAACCGAGAGTATTACTCCCGGGTTATTCTCCCTAGAAATTACAATTAAGTGCTCAATTATTGGTTATGAGATTCACAAAGGTGGGTTGATGATAAAGGACAAGAAATAAAATGGCAAGAAATAAAGCAAACAAATAAAGATAACAATTACTAAAAAGAGGCATTCATGGAAAGGATTGAGAATCAAGATTTTCTATCCTAGTAATTAATCATGATACAATAATTACCAAGAGTTAAGCCTATTATGTTATTTCCAACATTGGGAGAAATTCAAATATGCCTAGTTAACTCTAATCCATAAGTAATGTTAATGGAAACAATATTAACTAACAACTCTAGATCACCAATCCAAATTGGATATTAATGACTCAAGATTGTCTAATTTCTCTTTTCAAGCCAAGAATGCTAAAAAATCTACTCTAAAACTAAGCCAAGTATTTTATCAAATACTTCGTGTGCATAAAAGGAGAAGCATATTAAATTACAATAATAATAAAATCTTCTACTACCAAATGCAAGAAAATAACAACAATAACTCAAACAAGCATTAAAAGAACATAAAACATCAAATTGCATTAAATAAAATTGAAATTAACAAGAGTTCATAAAACTAAAAAGTAGCTCAAATGAGAAATTAACAAGAGAAACTAAGAGAATTAAACTACTAGAGTATGGAAATATAAATAAAACTACACTAAAACAAGAATTAAAGAGAGAAATTAAAGGGAGAATTAAACTAAGAATCGTAATTCTAGAGAGAAGAGGGAGCTTCTAGAGAGAAGAGGGAGCTTTTCTCTCTAGAAAACTACTCTAAAGCATGTTTTCTACACTACTCTAATTGCTCCCCCTTGTTCCTTCTTGAATTTGGCCTCAAATACTTCAGAGATGAGTTGGATATGGGCCTCAATGAGCTCAGAAATTGCCCCCAGCGTGTTTCTTTAATGAGGCCACGTGACAAGTGTCACGTATACGCGTGGGTTACGTGTACGCGTCGCTTGACAAATCTCTGGTCACGAGTACGCATGGGACGCGCACGCGGAACTGGGCAGACTTCCAAAACTTCATTTCTTCATGAATTTTCCACTTTTACATGCTTTTTCTTCATTCCTTCAATCCAATATTTTCCTTCTAAACCTGAAATCACTTCATCAAACACATCAAGGCATTGAATAGAATTAAAGTAAATTAATTTAGCAATTTAAGAGCCTAAAAAGCATGTTTTTACTCTTAAGCACAATTTAGGAGAAATTTACAAAACCATGCTATTTCATTGAATAAATGTGGGATAAGTTGATAAAATTCACTAAATTCAACACAAGATAAACTATAAAATTAGGGTTTATCAACCTCCCCACACTTAAACGAAGCATGTCCTCATGCTAAACCAAGAAAGATGCAAGAAAGGGGTATCAACATTTAATCAATGTAATTACTATCTATATGCAATCTATTTACATGAATGCAACTACTTGGTCAAAATAAATCAATTTCCAAGAATACATACATGAACATAAGGGCTAAAACAATCACAATAAAATCAAATCCATAATTGAATTGAGTTATTTAAAGAATTTAGCAACTTGCAAGAAGGAGATAATAATCGGTGGAAACATAGAATTGAGCAATCAAACCCCTCACCAGATGTGTATACGCTCTAATCGCTCAAGTGTATAGGGTTGATTCACTCAATTCTCCTCTAATCATGCTTTCTAAGATTTTTTTTTCATCTAACAATCAATAATTATTTAATGCATGCATACAAATATCATGAGGACTTATCCATAGGTTGTAATGGGGCTAGGGTAAGGGTAAGGATATATATGGCTAAGTGAGCTTGAAATTTGTATCTTTGATTAACCTAAACTCTCAGCTAACACATATAATAACCTATACAATTCAAATGCAAACCTAACTACCCATTATTCACTTTTTCACACACTCATGCGTTCTCTTTTTAATTCACATCCCATATGCATTATTCTTATTGCTTTACTTTGGGACATTTTGTCCACTTTTTATTGCTTTCTTTCTTTTTCTTTTTTTTATTTTTTTCTCTTTTTATATTTTTTTCATTCATTTTTTTCAATAGCATAATATGTACAAAATATGAATGCATATCGTTTAAACGTTTAATGCATGTGTGATGACTTGCATCATCTACCCTTCTTTCTTGCATAAAAAAGACTATAAAAGAGCATAAATATCATTTGATCAGTACAATTCATGCATTATTTGATGAATATTATGGTACACTACTTTGAAATGAGTTGTGCTGAATTTCAGGTGAAGAAGGCATCAAAAATGGGTAGAAGACAAACCAGAAGCTGGGCGTGTGAAGTTGGCGTACCACTTGGAGCAAACGCCCCAAAAATGCACTGGCGTGGCACGCCAGGAGCTGGGCGTGGCACGCCAGGAGCTGGGCGTGGCATGCCAGTACTAAAGTCCAGAGAAGAATTCCAAGCATGCATGAGGGCGTGGCACGCCAGGAACTGGGAGTGGCACGCTAATGCATTATTCCGGAGAGCTACAATAGGGGACACAAAAGGGGCGTGGCAGGCCAGGCTGGGCGTGGCACGCCTGACCCATCAATTACTATGGGCATGCCACTTGAGCAAAGGGGCGTGGCGCGCCAACGCACCATTCCAAGAAGAGCCTTCACTATGGCGTGCCACTTGGTATCGAAGGCGTGGCACGCCAGCTCCAAGAAGTCACTTTGGCGTGCCACTTGAGAACCCAGGTGTTGCATGCCAAACTTGAAGAGTTCACAAATCCATGGACATGCCACTTGAGCAGCATGGCGTGGCACGTTGGTACAACAATCCAGAGAAGGGGCTGAAGGCAATTGAAGACTGGGCGTGCCACTTGAACAATCAGGCGTGGCACGCCAATGCACAAAGGACCAAAAGCAAGGACTGGGCGTGCCACTTGGTATCGAAGGCGTGGCACGCCAACCTTAGCATTTCACTATGGCGTGCCACTTGAAGGCTGAGGCGTGGCACGCCAACTACTGGAACCAAGATAAGATCATGGGCGTGGCACACCAGCCTTTAGGCGTGGCACGCTGGTATAAGTTTCCAGAGAGGATGAAGGAGGCCAATTACATGGGGCGTGCCACTTGGTATCGAAGGCGTGGCACGCTACTCACCACTCTTCACTTAGGCGTGCCACTTGAGCAACCAGGCATGGCACGCCAATGTCATTCAGAGAGCAAAGAAGCATTGGAGCGTGCCACTTGAGAACCCAGGCATGGCACGCCAAACAGAGGAACCACTCACTCACAAAAGGGGCGTGGCACGCCAGACCCTGGGCATGCCACGCTAGTTCAACTTTCCAAAGAAGCCTAGCTGGTGCACAAAATTGTGATCATCAATGGCGCCAACAGCTTGGTACGCATAATTGTAATCTCAACTCTTTGTCACAACTCCACACAACTAACCAGCAAGTACACTGAGTCGTCCAAGTAATAAACCTTACGTGAGTAAGGGTCGATCCCACGGAGATTGTCGGCTTGAAGCAAGCTATGGTCATCTTGTAAATCTCAGTCAGGCAGATTCAAATGGCTATGGAGTTTAAGATAATTAAAAGATAAATAAAACATAAAATAAGATAGAGATACTTATGTAATTCATTGGTGAGAATTTCAAATAAGCGTATGAAGATGCTTTGTTCCTCCTAAACTTCTGCTTTCCTATTGCCTTCTTCCAATCATTCATACTCCTTTCCATGGAAAGCTGTATGTTGGGTTTCACCGTTGTCAATGGCTACCTCCCGTCCTCTCAGCGAAAATGGTCCAAATGCGCTGTCACCGAACGGCTAATCAACTGTTGGTTCTCGATCATGTTGGAATAGGATCCATTGATCCTTTTGCGTCTGTCACTACGCCCAACAATCGCGAGTTTGAAGCTCGTCACAGTCATCCCTTCCCAGATCCTACTCGGATTACCACAGACAAGGTTTAAACTTTCTGGATCTCAGGAATGGCCGCCAATTGATTCTAGCCTATACCACGAATATTCTAATCTTGGATTAGAAACCCAAGAGATACACATTCAAGCTTGTTTGTATGTAGAACGGAAGTGGTTGTCAGGCACGCGTTCATAGGTGAGAATGATGATGAGTGTCACAGATCATCACATTCATCAGGTTGAAGAACGAGTGTATATCTTAGCGAAGAAGTAGGCGTGAATTGAATAGAAAAACAATAGTACCTTGCATTAATTCATGAGGAACAGCAGAGCTCCACACCTTAATCTATGGTGTGTAGAAACTCCACCGTTGAAAATACAAAAGTGATAATGGTGATCATTGGCTTCGGCCCCAGAGAGGGAACCAGAAGAACCAAGATCAAAAGTATGATCAAGTGTGTTTTTTTTTTTAAAAATCTATAGCAAAAGGTCATATTTGTAGAAAACTAGTAACCTAGGGTTTACAGAAATGAGTAAATGATGCAGAATCCACTTCAGGGCCCACTTGGTGTGTGCTTGGGCTGAGCGTTGAAGCTTTCACGTGTAAAGGCTTTTCTTGGAGTTAAACGCCAGCTTTTGTGCCAGTTTGGGCGTTTAACTCCAACTTTTATGCCAGTTTTGGCGTTTTGACGCCAGAATTTCTATGCTGACTTGGAACGCCGATTTGGGCCATCAAATTTCTAGAAAAGTATAAACTATTATATATTTTTGGAAAGCCCAGGATGTCTACTTTCCAACGCAATTGAGAGCGTGCCAATTGGGCTTCTGTAGCTCCAAAAAATCCACTTCGAGTGCAGGAAGGTTAGAATCCAACAGCATCTGCAGTCCTTTTCCAGCCTCTGAATCAGATTTTTGCTCAGGTCCCTCAATTTCAGCCAGAAAATACCTGAAATCACAGAAAAAGACACAAACTCATAGTAAAGTCCAGAAATGTGATTTTTATTTAAAAACTAATAAAAACATAATAAAAACTAACTAAAATATACTAAAAATATACTAAAAATAATGCCAAAAAGCCTATAAATTATCCACTCATCACAACACCAAATTTAAATTGTTGCTTGTCCCCAAGCAACTGAAAATCAAATAGGATAAAAAGAAGAGAATATACTATAAATTCCAAAATATCAATAAAACTTAGCTCCAATTAGATGAGCGGGACTAGTAGCTTTTTGCCTCTGAACAGTTTTGGCATCTCACTTTATCCCTTGAAGTTCAGAATGATTAGCATCTATAGGAACTTAGAATTCAGATAGTGTTATTGATTCTCCTAGTTCAGTATGTTGATTCTTGAACACAGCTACTTTATGAGTCTTGGCTGTGACCCTAAGCATTTACCACCGGATACATAAATGCCACAGACACATAACTGGGTGAACCTTTTCAGATTGTGACTCAGCTTTGCTGAAGTCCCCAATTAGAGGTGTCCAGAGTTCTTAAGCACACTCTTCTTTTTGCTTTGGACCTTGACTTTAACCGCTCAGTCTCAAGTTTTCACTTGACACCTTCACGCCACAAGCACATGGTTAGGGACAGCTTGGTTTAGCCGCTTAGACCAGGATTTTATTCCTTTAGGCCCTCCTATCCACTGATGCTCAAAGCCTTGGGATCCTTTTTATTTGCCCTTGCCTCTCGGTTTTAAGGGCTATTGGCTTTTTCTGCTTGCTTTTTCTTTTTCTCTTTTTTTTTCACTACTTTTTCTTGCTTCAAGAATCAATTTTATGATTTTTTCAGATTATCAATAACATTTCTCCTTTTCCATCATTCTTTCAAGAGCCAACAATTTTAACATTCATAAACAACAAATTAAAAAATATGCACCGTTCAAGCATTCATTCAGAAAACAAAAAGTATTATCACCACATCAAAATAATTAAACTAGTTTCAAGGATGAATTCGAAATCATGTACTTCTTGTTCTTTTGTGATTAAAACATTTTTCTTTTAAGAAAGGTGATAGATTCATAGGACATTCATAGCTTTAAGACATAGACACTAAGACACTAGTGATCATGTAATAAAGACACAAACATAGATAAACATAAAGCATAAAAAATTCGAAAAACAGAAAATAAAGAACAAGAAAATTAAAGAACGGGTCCACCTTAGTGATGGCGGCTAGTTCTTCCTCTTGAAGATCTTATGGAGTGCTTGAGCTCCTCAATGTCTCTTCCTTGCCTTTGTTGCTCCTCTCTCATGATTCTTTGATCTTCTCTAATTTCATGAAGGAGGATAGAATGCTCTTGGTGTTCCACCCTTAGTTTTCCCATATTGGAACTTAATTCTCCTAGGGAGGTGTTAATTTGCTCCCAATAATTTTGTGGAGGAAAATGCACCCCTTGAGGCATCTCAGGGATTTCATGATGAGGAATTTCCTCATGCTCTTGTCCATGAGTGGGATCTCTTGTTTGTTCCATCCTTTTCTTAGTGATGGGCTTGTCCTCATCAATGAGGATGTCTTCCTCTATGTCAATTCCAGCTGAATTGTAAAGGTGACAAATGAGATGAGGGAAGGCTAACCTTGACAAAGTAGAGGACTTGTCCGCCACCTTGTAGAGTTCTAGGGATATAACCTCATGAACTTCTACTTCCTCTCCAATCATGATGCTATGGATCATGATAGCCCGGTCTATAGTAACTTCAGACCGGTTGCTAGTGGGAATGATTGAGCGTTGGATGAACTCCAACCATCCCCTAGCCACGGGCTTGAGGTCATGCTTTCTTAGTTGAACCGGCTTTTCTCTTGAATCTCTCTTCCATTGAGCGCCCTCTTCACAAATGTCTATGAGGACTTGGTCTAACCTTTGATCAAAGTTGACCCTTCTAGTGTAGGGGTGTGCATCTCCTTGCATCATTGGCAAGTTGAATGCCAACCTTACATTTTCCGGACTGAAATCTAAGTATTTCCCCCGAACCATTGTAAGCCAATTCTTTGGGTCTGGGTTCACACTTTGATCATGGTTCTTGGTGATCCATGCATTGGCATAGAACTCTTGAACCATTAAGATTCCGACTTGTTGAATAGGGTTGGTGAGAACTTCCCAACCTCTTCTTCGAATCTCATGTCAGATCTCCGGGTATTCACCCTTTTTGAGCTTGAAAGGAACCTTGGGGATCACCTTCTTCTTGGCCATAACTTCATAGAAGTGGTCTTGATGTACCCTTGAGATGAATCTCTCCATCTCCCATGACTCGGAGGTGGAAGCTTTTGCCTTCCCTTTCCTCTTTCTAGAGGTTTCTCCGGCCTTAGGTGCCATAAATGGTTATGGAAAAATAAAAAGCAATGCTTTTACCACACCAAACTTAGAAGGTTTTCTCGTCCTCGAGCAAAAGACGAAGGAAGAGAGTAGAGGATGAAGAAATAGAGGAGATGTAGGGGGGGTTAGTATTTTGGCCAAGGGGGAGAAGTAGTGTTTAAGATGTGTGAAAATGAAGGGGTGAAGATGGGTTTATATAGGAGTGGGGAGAGGGTAAGGTTCGGCCATGTATGGGTGGGTTTGGGAGGGAAAGTGGTTTAAATTTGAAGGGTGAGGTAGGTGGAGTTTATGATGGATGGATGTGGATTGGTGAAGGGTTTATGGAGAAGAGGGTAGGATTTGATAAGTGAGGGGTTTTTGGGGAAGAGGTATTGAGGTGATTGGTGAAGGGTATTTGGGGAAGAGTATTATGAAAAGGTGTGAAAAAAAGAGAGAGTGAGTTGACGTTGGTGGGGATCCTGTGGGGTCCACAGATCCTGAGGTGTTAAGGATTTCTCATCCCTGCACCAATTAGGCTTGCGAAACGCCCTTTGCTGCCAATCCTGGCGTTAAACGCCAGTCTAGTGCCCATTTCTGGCGTTAAAAACGCCCAGAATGGTGCCAGACTAGGCGTTTAACACCCATTCTGCTACCCTTACTAGCGTTTAAACGCCAGTAGGCTTCTCCTCCAGGGTGTGCTATTTTTCATTCTGTTTTTCAGTTTGTTTTTGCTTTTTCAATTGTTTTTGTGACTTCACATGATCATCAATCTACAGAAAACATAAAATAACAATGGAAAATAGAAATTTTACATAGATAAGTAAAATTGGGTTGCCTCCCAACAAGTGCTTCTTTAATGTCAGTAGCTTGACAGTGGGCTCTTATGGAGCCTCACAGATACTCAGAGCATGATGATGGCCTCTTAACACTAAACTTAGAGTTTGGTTGTGGCCTCCTAACACCAAACTTAGAGTTTGAAAGTGGGGGGTTTTGTAATCATCAATGGCGCCAAAAACTTGGTGCACAAAATTGTGATCATCAATGGCGCCAACAGCTTGGTACGCACAATTGTAATCTCAACTCTTTGTCACAACTCCGCACAACTAACCAGCAAGTGCACTGGGTCGTCCAAGTAATAAACCTTACGTGAGTAAGGGTCGATCCCACGGAGATTGTCGGCTTGAAGCAAGCTATGGTCATCTTGTAAATCTCAGTCAGGCGGATTCAAATGGTTATGGAGTTTAAGATAATTAAAAGATAAATAAAACATAAAATAAGATAGAGATACTTATGTAATTCATTGGTGAAAATTTCAGATAAGCGTATGAAGATGCTTTGTTCCTCCTAAACTTCTGCTTTCCTATTGCCTTCTTCCAATCATTCATACTCCTTTCCATGGCAAGCTGTATGTTGGGTTTCACCGTTGTCAATGGCTACCTCCCGTCCTCTCAGTGAAAATGGTCCAAATGCGCTGTCACCGCACGGCTAATCAGCTGTTGGTTCTCGATCATGTTGGAATAGGATCCATTGATCCTTTTGTGTCTGTCACTACGCCCAACACTCGCGAGTTTGAAGCTCGTCACAGTCATCCCTTCCCAGATCCTAATCGAAATACCACAGACAAGGTTTAGACTTTTCGGATCTCAGGAATGGCTACCAATTGATTCTAGCCTATACCACGAAGGTTCTAATCTTGGATTAGAAATCCAAGAGATACACATTCAAGTTTATTTGCATGTAGAACGGAAGTGGTTGTCAGGCATGCGTTCATAGGTGAGAATGATGATGAGTGTCACAGATCATCACATTCATCAGGTTGAAGAATGAGTGTATATCTTAGAGAAGAAGTAGGCGTGAATTGAATATAAAAACAATAGTACTTTGCATTAATTCATGAGGAACAGCAGAGCTCCACACCTTAATCTATGGTGTGTAGAAACTCCACCGTTGAAAATACAAAAGTGATAATGGTGATCATTAGCTTCGGCCCCAGAGAGGGAACCAGAAGAACCAAGATCAAAAGTATGATCAAGTGTGTTTTTTTTTTTAAAAAATCTATAGCAAAAGGTCCTATTTGTAGAAAACTAGTAACCTAGGGTTTACAGAAATGAGTAAATGATGCAGAATCCACTTCAGGGCCCACTTGATGTGTGCTTGGACTGAGCGTTGAAGCTTTCATGTGTAGAGGCTTTTATTGGAGTTAAACGCCAGCTTTTGTGCCAGTTTGGGCGTTTAACTCCAGCTTTTATGCCAGTTCTGGCGTTTTGACGCCAGAATTTCTATGCTGACTTGGAACGCCGATTTGGGCCATCAAATGTCGGGCAAAGTAAGGACTATTATATATTGCTGGAAAGCCCAGGATGTCTAATTTTCAACGCAATTGAGAGCGCGCCAATTGGGCTTCTATAGCTTCAGAAAATGCACTTCGAGTGCAGAGATGTCAGAATCCAACAGCATCTGCAGTCCTTTTTCAGCCTCTGAATCAGATTTTTGCTCAAGTCCCTCAATTTCAGCCAGAAAATACCTGAAATCACAGAAAAACACACAAACTCATAGTAAAGTCCAGAAATGTGATTTTATTTAGAAACTAATAAAAACATAATAAAAACTAACTAAAATATACTAAAAACATACTAAAAATAATGCCAAAAAGCGTATAAATTATCCGCTCATCACTAGCCAAGCATAGAGCAAGGGCATGGCATGCCAAACCTTGGGCATGGCACTCCAGTTCAAGTTTCCAGAGGCAAAGAGAAGTGAGAAAGGCAAGGGGCGTGCCACTTGAGTTCGAAGGCGTGGCACGCCAACACAAGAATTCCACTATGGCGTGCCACTTGAGTTCGAAGGCGTGGCATGCCAAGGTTGTTAAAGGGACGAGCGTGCCACTTGAAGGATTGGGTCTGGCACGCCAAGCTAGAAGTGAAGGGCACGTGACACGCCAGAAAAGCGCTAGCCACACGCCAGCTGAGAAGTCACGCTTATTGAGTGTTTTCTTTTCCCTCCAAAATGTAATTTTCCTTTTTCAGTTTTGTAATTCTTTTATTTTACTAGGAGTAGTATAAATACCCCCAAGGAGTACTGAAGATGGGGGTTAAGAAGTCAGTTTTAGATCCACTTTTACACTTCACTTTTGAGTACTTTTTGAGCTATGAGTAGCTAACTTCCCTCTCATTGAGAGAGGGAGCTCTGTTGTACTTGATGGATTGATAATAGTGAAATTCTTCTTCTCTTCATCTTCTCTTTGATTTTCTAGAAGGAATTTCGTTTTTAATGCTTAGTATTCAATTATCTTGGGAAAGAGATTGAATGCAATTGGGTTTCATGGGAACCTTGGGAAAGAAAACATGAAACCATGCTTGAAATCCCTTCTCACACTTGAGTAGAATCTGGGTTTTGGTGTTTGGATATGTGACATATAATCCTCCCTCTACTTGGACCTATAATGGTGTGTGGTATAATCAGGGACCAAGCATATCTCTCTTTATGAGCAATTAGACCAAGGAATTGGCTATTGATCAAGATCTGAGAGATTGAGTCACCAAGAGATTGGGGCTCAATCAATCATGATTGCTAAGAGGTCAATGAGTTGCATGATTGAAGAGGATATAAGCTAGATTTGATCCAAAGAGACAACATCTCCCAATCTCAATGAATTTCCCCATTCTTATCTATCCAATTCTTTATAGCTTATTTTTACATTCAGCAATTCCCCATTCCCATTTATATTCAAGTCATTTATGATTCTGCACTTTACATTCTGCCATTTATATTCCTGCACTTTATTGCTTTTTTTTATATTATAGTCATTTACATTTATGTCATTTACAATTCTGCACTTTACAATCCTATTGATCCGCTTGACTAATTCATCAATTGATTAAAACTGCTCGAATTTGCCAATCTCTGTGGATACGATCCCACTCCACTGTGGCTTATTACTTGATGATAATTTTGGTGCGCTTGCCAAAAGAACTAATTCACCAATTTTGAATGGGGGTGTGAATTTTATGTCATGAATGAGTATGTACCCAATTCTCAAAATTTTCAACAAAACTACAAAACACACTTTTATATCAACCAATGTTCCTAAACTTCTCGCACTTAAATGATATACACTCTCACTAGCCTAAGCTAATCAAAGATCCAAATTAAGGACATATATTATTTTTCACTTAGGGGTAGTGATGTGTTAGAATTAAGAACAAAAGGGATTAAAACAAGCTCAAAATTGGTTAACAAAGGTGGATAAAAGGTAGGCTATTTGGGTAAGTGAGCTATTTGAAATGAAGGACACAATCATATAAATGCATTTATACACTAAATAATGGACATAAAGAATCAAACAAATCAAAGATTACAATCATAGAGAGAGAATAACTCACAAGAAGGAAAATAGTGGTTATATGATGCAACCACACAATTAGTCTCAAAAACTCACAAGCTTATGCGTTCTTTGCTCAAAAATATGTTCCACAATATATGATTCAAGCAAGTTCAATGAAAAATTTTTTCCCTCAAATCAATTGGGGTGCCCTATAGATAAATTTCTTGGAAATTTTCATTATTTTGACTAAGCTTATTATATATATGCAAACTAAAAAAATTCAACTAAAAATTTTAAAAGACCTAGTGATAGAAGAAGAAGAAAAGAAAAAAATGAAATGTAAAAGTGTTTGGATTAAAAATTTTCACCTAAAAATGGCCGATTGGTCGGACAACCTCCCCACACTTAAAGGTTTACACCGTCCTCGGTGCATTCAGAGATGAGCAAGGGGGATTTGGCGACTTCACAGATTGCCACCTTTAGCTGGTGGATCAACCGGCTGCTGCATGTTCTTTCTTTTGCTTCCCTTTTTGCTTACGGTGAATCATCCTAAAAGATAGAAAAAAGGATAGTAAGACGAGTAAATGTAAAAGCTAGGAAGCATTCATTGTTGGAATGAGGTGATAATCACTAAAATGAAGTGAGTGAATCAGTTTGTGACATTAAGAAAAATAGTGCGTGAATTCTAGGTTGCACGCGGTTCAGAACAGACACACTAGCATTTAAAAGCTATGCCACATTTATACAAAAGAAACATGCACTTCACTCATTTTAGCGTGTTTGAAATACTTCAAAGAAAAACTTGTAGGTTAAGACAACCAAACAAGTAATAAAGAAGCATAAAAGTATTCAAGCAATAATCACGCAATTGTGAAATGGATATTGAATGAACATTGGTTGATGTGCAAGAGAGTTAATGAACCAAATGAGATATGAAACTTGCACATCAATCAATGACACACCTTGAAGTTTGTTTGTATTACCTAATTGACATAGAATGGGAAACATGGTTGCTATGAACTTAAGAAAAGAGAGATAGAAGTTAAAATCAATCACATAGCAAGCATGGTCCATATAGCTTGAGAATTTCAAAAAGATGTCATTAGATGAGCTTGCGATCCAATTTCACAAATGAAGCATTATGCCAAAATGAATAGTTTCAAGTATGTGTAAAGCACATAGTTAGACAATTAAGGATTAACATGTCATTAAGGCATAAGCATAACATACGGATGCCTATGATCAAGCAACATAAAGCATTAAGATAAATGCATATCATCCAACATAAAAAAATTTCCTGGTCATGGTGAAAGAATTTAAATCACATAGTGACCAAAACATGCAATTCAAAAGATTTAGAATGCTTTGAAAGCAATGTCAATAGTACTTGATATTAACAAATGTTAAGCATGAAGAATTCAATACCAAGCAACAAAGTATAACCTCAACAAAGAAATCCAACAATGAATATCAATGACAACGATGTTAAAATAGCATCATGTCAGTAATCAACAGCAATAACAGCAAATCAGCAAATTAAATCAATAATCCAACACCCATCACCTAAAACAAAAATTAAGCTAACTAACTAACTAACTAATTAACTAATTAACTAACTAGATGAGATGATGGTGGAAGGTAAATGGTAGTAGTAGATGATGGTTGGAGAGGGGAAGAAGAGAGGAGAAGAGAAAAAAAGAAAAGAAATAGAGAAAAAAAAAAAGAAAAGAAGAGTGTGTGAAACAAGGCAGGGGTCATGCGTATGCGGAATGTCACGCGTACGCGTGAGTGACAAAAATGGGATGCGACGGGTATGCGTCTGGCACGCATAGGCATGAGAAGGGGAAATAGAAGGTGACGTGTATACATGGGTCACACGTACGCGTGGGAAGAATTTGTGTTAGACGCACAGTTTCCACCCACCACGCACACAACTCTCAATCAGGATCGTGCGATGGCACAGTGCCAGCATAAAAAATTCATGATTCAAGTTTATGGGGCGACCCGTATGCGTGAAAAGGGTTGTGCGCCCCGCATCAAACCAGCACGGTCCTCACACGAGTCTCTGTTTGGACCGTGCGATGGCACAATCCATGCACGATCATGGCACGTTCAAATTTAGGGGGTCACGCGTATGTGTGGGTCAAGCGTACGCGTGAGGGGACTTTTTTTTTAAAGAAGCATAAAACAGAAACAGGACTCTCCTACCCACTATTTACATTTCTAAAAACTAACCAAAATCAAAATTACCAAAATTACTAACCTCTAAAAACTATTTAAACATGCAACTAAGCAATTCAAACAAAAAATGCAATTCAAAGCAAATATGCAATTCAAAACAACTTTATTAACTATTCAAATATGCAACTTACAAGAAAAATCTAACTAAGCAAACTAACATCCAAGAGCAATATAGACAAGAATGATATCAAACCTTCCCATGGTGGGGTGTCTCCCACCTAGCACTTTTATTTTAAGTCCTTAAGTTGCACATTTGGTGAGATCCTTGCTATGGTGGCTTATGCTTGAACTCTTCCTTGAATTTCCACCAATGTTTGCATTTTCAATAGCCTCCAGGATCCCAAACTAGGCGCACCAAGCTCCCAATAGATCTCAAGCAAGTGACAAGTTCCCAAGATTGATGATGGTTGATGTGTATTCCGGGGTCCCAAACCTTGTTTTTCAACACCCTTTCTTCTTGATCTTCGTGCTTCCATTTGGGTGACAAGGTTGAAGAATTCTTATTCAAGCACCAAAGCTCTCCCTTAGATCCTTTCAATTGAGTAGCACACCCATCCTTACTCCTAAACCTTAAGCTTTCAACCATAATGAATCAAGAATTATGATGCCAACCACTAATCATATCTCTTCTACTCTTTAACCCACAGAGCATCCTAAGTTGACCATCCGTTTCTAGCAAATCATATTCAAGCGGAATAAATGATGGGTGGAAATTAGATTCCAACACAAAATTCACCAGCAAGTGTACCGGGTCACATCAAGTAGTAATTACTCACAAGAATTACTGAATCTAAATTGCTGAATCTAAATTGCTGAAAAACTTAAATTGCTGGAAGATTAAAAGGATTTGGGAGCTGGGATTTAGAATTTAACAAGAAAATGTAAAATGTAATCATTCAGAGAAGTGGAAGATGAAATGAGTTGCAGAAGATCTAAATAGAAAAGGAAAATTTCTTGAAGAAGTAAACAGAAAGAAAATTCAACTCAATTATGAAATCTAAAAGAAAAATTGAAGATCTAAGAGGAGCAATGAGATTAGAACACAGATTTAGATCTCAATTACACCCTTGATCAAACAGAAAATAAATTGCAGAAGAAATGTAAATGAAACATCAAATGAAACTCAAAACCAATTTCTCAATTCTCAGAATTTTGCAGAAAAAGAACAAAAATGAATTTCAGATCAAGACTTGAAATAGTATTCCTTCAATCTCAATCCAAAATTTGAAGCAGAAAGTAGAGGTTGCAGAAGAAAGTAAAATGAAAACTAGAGAGCAAGACTCAGATCCAATCTCCGTTTCAGAGCTCTCAATGAAAACTAAAGTTAAAAAAAATGAAAAATGAGCTAAAAATTAGAAGAAGGTCCTTTACAAATCAAACTAACTCCTATTTATACACTTTCTATTTTTTATTTTCAGAATTTGGAGTGGGCTTTTCAAATTGGTGAAGAAGTGGATCCAAACTTGGCTTTTGATTGAAATTGGACCAAGGGCCACCTTCCAGTGGAGCGCTCAGTTAAGAAAGGTAACGCAGCGCTCAATGGCTTTGTCCCAGGCTCGTGCCAAACTTCTTGGCATAGTGCCTAGTTAGGAAATCTAACGTAGTGCCCCTTGCTTTGGAGTGAGGCTCCCACTTTCGAGCCCTGCTGAAGCCATTTTGGCCAATTTTCTTGTGCCAAGCCTTGTAGCGCTTCTCTTGGTCCCCATTTCGAACCTCGCTGCTCCCTTTGGTGTGTGTCGCGCCTTGATTTCCTTTTGGTTGGGCCACAAAAACGTTAATGATGAGCGGATAATTTATATGCTTTTTGGCATTATTTTTAGTATGTTTTTAGTATATTTTAGTTAGTCTTTATTATGATTTTATTTGTTTTTATTCAAAAATCACATTTCTAGACTTTACTATGAGTTTGTGTGTTTTTCTGGGATTTCAGGTATTTTCTGGCTGAAATTGAGGGACCTGAGCAAAAATCTGATTCAGAGGCTGAAAAAGAACTGCAGATGCTGTTGGATTCTGAGCTCCCTGCACTCGAAGTGGCTTTTCTGGAGCTACAGAAGCCCAATCGGTGCGCTCTCAATTGCGTTGGAAAGTAGACATCCTGGGCTTTCCAGCAATATATAATAATCCATATTTTTCTTGAGATTTGATGGCCAAAAATGGCATTTTAAGTCAGCATAGAAATTCTGGCGTCAAAACGCCAGAACTGGCATGAAAACTGGAGTTAAATGCCCAAACTGACACAAAAGCTGGTGTTTAACTCCAAGAAAGGTCTCTACACGTGAAAGCTTCAATGCTCAGCCCAAGCACACACCAAGTGGGCCCCGAAAGTGGATTTTTACACTAACTCTTCTAGCTTACTCATTTTCTGTAACCTTAGGTCACTAGTTTATTATAAAAACTACTTTTAGTGATTCATCTTCTACCTCATGACACTCTACATGTTTCATATTGTATCTTCTATGGCATGAGTCTCTAAACCCCATGGTCGGGGGTGAGGAGCTCTGCAGTGTTTTGATGAATTAATGCAATTACTACTGTTTTCCATTCAATCACGCTTGCTTCCATTCTAAGATATTCACTCGTACTTCAACTTGATGAACGTGATGATCTGTGACACTCATCACCATTCTCAACCTATGAACGCGTGCCTGACAACCACCTCCGTTCTACCTTAGACTGAGTGCTTATCTCTTAGCCTCCTGGTTCAGATCAGAGTCTTCGTGGTATAAGCTAGAATCAATTGGCAGCATTCTTGAGATCCGGAACGTCTAAACCTTGTCTATGGTATTCTGAGTTGGATCTGGGATAGGATGACTGTGACGAGCTTAAAACTCACAAGTGCTGGGCGTAGTGACAGACGCAAAAGGATCAATGGATCCTATTCCAGCATGAGTGAGAACCGACAGATGATTAGCCATGCGGTGATAGCGCATTTGGACCATTTTCACTGAGAGGACGGATGGTAGCCATTGACAATGGTGATCCACCAACATACAGCTTGCGATGGAAGGAACCTTGCGTGTATGAAGAAGAAGACAGTAAGAAAGCAGAAATTCAGAAGACAGAGCATCTCCAAAACCTCAACCAGTTCTCCATTACTGCATAACAAGTATTCATTTCATGTTCTTTTACTTTTAACAATTAAATCTAAGAATTATTGATATCCTGACTAAGAGTTACAAGATAACCATAGCTTACTTCAAGCCGACAATCTCCGTGGGATCGACCCTTACTCACGTAAGGTATTACTTGGACGACCCAGTGCACTTGCTGGTTAGTTGTGCGGAATTGCAAAAGTATGATTGTGATTTCGTGCACCGAGTTTTTGGCGCCGTTGCCGGGGATTGTTCGAGTTTGGACAACTGACGGTTTATCTTGTTGCTTAGATTAGGAATAATTTATTTTTGTTGGTTTAGAGTCACTAAATTTGAGTCTTTTATTTGAGTATAGTTTCATATTTTAAGTTTGGTGTCAATTGCATGCTTTTATTTTCTCTCAATTTTTCGAATTTGCATGTTCTTAGTTCTTTCTTGATCTTTAAAAATTCTAAGTTTGGTGTCTTCTTTGTGTTTTCCTTTAAATTTCAGAAAATTTGTGTTAGATTTTCTAAAAATTTTAAGTTTGGTGTCCCTTGTGCTTTTATTTACTTAAAAATTTTTCAAAAATTTGTTCTTGGTGTTCATCTTGATCTTCAAAGTGTTCTTGGTGTTTATCTTGACATTCAAAGTTTTCTTGTTTGTTCTCTTTGTTTTGATCTAAAATTTCTAAGTTTAGTGTCATTTTGTTGTTTTTCTCTTTCCTCATTAAAGTTCAAAAATTAAAAAAAATATCTTTTCCTTATTTTACTCATAATTTTCGAAATTTGGCATTAAAGTAGTCAAAGATTTTCAAAATCTTATCTTTTTTTTAGTCAAGTCAAAATTCTAATTTCAAAAATTGATCTTTTCAAATCTTTTTCAAAAATCAAATCTTTCTAATTTCTTCAATCATATCTTTTTTTTTTTTACAATCATATCTTCTCAATCATATCTTTTTCAAAATAATTTTCAATCATATCTTTTTGAATGCTAATTTCAAAATCTTTTTAATTAATTAATTAATTTAGTTTTCAATTTGCTTTTATTTCATTTTCTTCTAATTTTTGAAAGTTTTATTTTATCTTCCATTTATTTTGTTTTATTTTTCGGTTACTTTAAAAAAATAAAATAAAATTTAAAAATATAATTTAATTGCAATCCATATCAATTCCCTTTTCTCCATCATGGACATAAGTGGAAATGAACAGTCTAGAAGGACTCTGGGGTCATATGCTAACCCCATTACAGCTGCATATGGGAGTAGCATCTGTATACCTCTGACGATTGGATTTTTGACGGTTTAGAATTTCACTAATGAAATCTCGTTGTAAAGTATAGTTTCTAAACCAATCACTAATCCTTTCATACAAAAAGTTGTTTGTCACAAGTACAAACCCCTAAAATTTATAAACCGAAGTATTTAAACCTCGGGTCGTTCTCCCTAGGACTTACAATGAAGTGTCTTGTTATCGGTTATGAGTTATTTTGGGGTTTTGGATAAGAAGCATGAAAAATAAATGGCAATGAAAATAAACTAAAAACTATAAAAGGCTCTTGGAAAGGTGTGAGAACTAGAAGTTCTATCCTAGTTATCCTTCTCAATTGTGATGAGAATTGTTCATTGCTACCACTTAGTTAACCCTTACTAATTAAAGGGAAGTCAAGTGGATGAATTGACTTGAGCCACAAGTCCTAGCCAACTCCCAAGGAAAGACTAGCTTTAGTGCACTCCAAACCAATTAGCAATCTCTCCAATTATCAATCAACAAAGGAATTAGATAACTTAAGTATCACTAATTACTCTACCTAGGCCAAGAGGAACAAAATCTACACTAAAACTAAAAGAGACATTTCAACAAACACTTAAAGTGCAATAGAAGTAAACATTATTAATTGCAAGAATTAAAGGAATCTACAACTACAAAGGTAAGAGATCAACAATAGAAAAGCAAAGAAGACACATTTATTATGAATTACCTCTTATTGAATTGAAAGAAAATGGGATGAATAATACTAGATCTACAACAAAGTATAAGAACAACATGAAGGAAATTGCAATAAAAGAATGGAAGAAGAATCAATGTCATTACAAGGAATTGAGATGTAGAAGGAGATGAACATGAATCTAAATCTAGACCTAAGAACTAAACCTAATCCTAATCCTAATTCTAGAGAGAAGTGAGAGCTTCTCTCTCTAAACTAAAGTGATTAGTTAGTTGGAAGTGATGTTATAGTAATGAATGATGATTTCCCCTTAATCCTTCATCCTTTTATCCCTTTCCCTTAGCAATTTGGCGCCAAAAATGGGTTCAAAAACCCTCTCAAATCGCCAGGCACGTGCTGCATTAATGAGGTCATGTGCTATCATCGGCGCGTGCGCGCATGGTACGCGTGCGCGTCCCTGGTCGATTCTGCAATGTTCGCGCGAGCGCCTTGTGCGCGTGCGCGTGCATGGCTGACTTTGCTTCTTTGACTTTTTATGCTTCTCTCCACTTGTATGCTTCCTTCCTTGCTTCCTTTGATCCATGCTTAGTCTATTTCAACCTGAGGTTACTAGCAAACACATCAAGGCATCTTATGGAATCAAACAGAAACTAGAATTCACCAAAATAAGGCTTAAAAAGCATGTTGTTACACTTAAGCACAATTATGGAAGAGATAACAAAACCATGCTAATTCTTAGGCTAAATGTGACAAAAGGTTATCAAAATACTCTAAATTCAATGCAAAACAAACCGTCAAATTGGGGTTTGTCAACCTCCCCACACTTAAGCCTTAGCATGTCCTCATGCTAAGATAAGAAGGAACTTAAGGGTTATGACATTTATTGAATGCAACTAAACTATATGAGTCCTATCTAATTGCAACTATCTAAAGCGATTGGAAATGCTTAGTTCAAACAAATCAATTCCCAAGAGAGCATGTGTAGGCACAAGAGCTAGGCATATAGGAACTAAGTCCAAACCACAATTGTATTGAATTGTCAAAAAGAGTTCAAACTTGCAAGAATATAGGTAATATAGGTGAATACATGTGATTGAACTTTTGAACCCTCACCGGATGTGTATCCACTCTATTCACTCAAGTGTTTAAGGGTTAATTCACTCAATTCTCTTCTAATCATGTTTTCCAAAATTTTATTTTCTTCTAACAATCAACATTTATTCAATGCATGCATACATTCATCATGAGGTCTTTCATTTAGGTTGTAATGGGGTTAGGGTCAAGGTAGGATCATTTATGGTCAAGTGGGCTAGGATTTGAATCTTTGATTAGCATAGACTTTCCCACCCAACCTATCTAATGACCTATACAAATGCGAGCTATTCTAACTACCCATTCTTCACTTTTTCTTACATACTCATGCATTTTCTTTTTATTTCTCAACACTTATGCATTGATTCTTAGTGAGCTTCACTTTGGGGCATTTTGTCCCCTTTATTGCTTTTCTTTTTTTTTTCTATACACAATTTTTTTCTTTTCTTTTCATCATCATTTTTTTTTCTTTATATATATGATTTTTTTTTTCAAACTAAATACGAGAACATCAATGCATAAGGTCTCTACATTTAATCAATACATGAACATGTGCCCAATTCCTAAACATAAAAGTGTATTGCCCCTTTTTATCCCATCCAATGTTCCCAAGCCTCACCAACTTTGAATAATAAAACACTCTCACTAGCCTAAGCCAATCAAGGATCCAAACAAGGACTTTTCATTGGTTTTCCGCCTTGGGCTTGTAATGAGCTAAAATAAGGATGAGTTGGTTAAGCATAGGCTCAAAATTGGCTAACAATGGAGAGTAAAAGGTTGGCTATTTGGGTAAGTGGCAAATGAAATAATGGCCTCAATCATATAAATGCACATACACAAGAATTAAACGGATATATAGAATCAAGCAAATTAAGGGTCATAGTCATGGAAAGAGAACAATTTCACACAAGAATGGAAAATAGGTGGTTATAAAATGTAACCACATCAATAGGCTCAAGTCTCACAAGCTTGTGTTCTCAATTCAATACATGCTTCACAAGGTATGAAATTCAAGCAAGTTCAAAAATTCTCTTTCAATCAATTGGGTTAAGCCCTATATTTAAACTTCTTGAAGAATCTCAATGTTTGACTAAGCATTGTTGTGATTGAAAAGTTCAAAGATTTTCTTAGTTCACCCTTTCCTTTTTCACTCAACCAATTTCTCATGCAAAAAGGGTGACTAAATATTTGCAATCCAAAGTATGATTTCTAATCACAACTACGAACTAAAAACAAAGATAAACAAAGTGTATAAAAAAAAGAAGAATCCAACTAAAAGTTCGGAATCTATCATCCAAAACATCTAAAAATATCCTAAAGCATCCAATAATATCTAGAAGCATCAAAATATCTAAAATCCAAAATAAGCAATAAGAGTATCCAAAGCAAACTAGAAATGCAAATGCATCGAAATATATACAAGGATGTGCAAAATGAGATAACTAGGCCGAAAAAGTTCACCGGTTCCCAAATAATGCTACCGGTGCCCTCCCCACACTTAAAACCAAGCATCGTCCTCGATGCTAAACCGGAGGATCAGTGGGAGGTACAACGATAGGCTCTGGCTCTAACTGTGGCTGTAGGACCGGCTGAGTCTCCTGTGTCTGAGGTGGTGCCTCCATGTGCGCTGGCTCTGTAGTGTCAGGGGCATCCTGCTGAGCTGGTGCCTCCCCGTCCTCCTCCTGATGATCCTGCTCATCGGAGGCCGGAGAATCGGGAAGCGGAGGTAGCTCAGCGCCTAGAGAGATAAGTGCCTGGTCCATCCGATCCAAACGGCGTCTAACATGGTGTCGCTCTCGCTCTAAGAACTGGAAGAGACGCTGGACCAGGAGATAGGTAGGCTCAGGTGCTGCTGGAGGGTCTGTAGATGGTGGAGGAGCTGCGGCTGTAGAAGATGATGGGCCAGCTGCAGGGGCTGGTGGTGAAGGCGTCCCTATGACAGCTCTAGCCCGAGAGCGGCGGCTAGCAGGTGGCTTCTCGTGCACCCAAACACCCCAGGGGATAGTAACCTCCCTGTCATCTGCATCAGCGGGTGGTGGTCGCACATCATCATCCGACCATGGGACATCAGCTAAGGCCGCCATACTCGTGACCAATGTAGGAAATGGAAGTAGGCCACGAATATGCGCCCGCCACATGCACTGTCGGATAAGTCTAGGGAAGGAGACATCCTTCCCCTCCATAACACACCCGATCAGCAAAAGCATCTCCATGGGGACCTCAGAAAAGTGGGTGGTAGGCAGGACGTAGTGGGCGAAGATCATCTGCCAAGTCCTGGCCTCCCTAGTCAAATGAGTGAATAACATCCCCTTTGGCTTGGTGTTGCCCGCATCCATAACCCATGAAGCCTCCGGTATCCCAATCACGCGCCGAAGCGCCTCATAATCAAAAGTCATGGTATGGATGGCTATCTCAGCCTGATGATGGGCACACTGGTCATGCGGAATGTGTCGGCAATGTAATGCCTCCCCAATGGCGGCCTCGGTGAGCATAATCTCTCTACCCCTCAGCTGAACTGAATCCAAGGTCGGACGGAAGAAGTTGCAGTAGAATTCCTTCACCCAAGATATATTAATGTCACCCAAATCCCGGTCAACAAAGTCAATACCTAACTCAAGGATCCGACCATTAATGCGCCGTCTCACATCATTAGGTAGGAGCAACTTCTTCTCAATATTTAGCTTCGTGGTTCGATATCTAGAGAACCGAAGCTCACAGTAGAGATTGGGGAATTTGCCAGGATTGGTAGAAGGCAACTGCTGATTCTCTTTATCCTCGTCCTGCAATGGATTCCTAGCATAGTTCTTGTAGATGGAAGGAATGGAGGGGGTAGAGTGTTTTCTCTTTTTAGAGGCGGTGGCTATGGCTTTGCCTTTATCCGACATCCTGAAAAAAAATGTGATAGAATATATAAAATATTTAGCATGTAACAAAGAAGACATGTTCAGGATACCATTATCAAAGAGCAATCATGATGTTGCACTGAATATGTAAAAGTGAACAAGTAAGCATAAGTGACTGAACCAAAACCGTAATCCTCATTAAAGGTAACACCTCATATGCAAAAGGCACTAATATCATCATATTCATGAAAGAATTGTTAAGGAGGGTTAAAAGTGAGTGTAAGTAAAATGGTGAAAGAAATTAGTGAGTTAGAAAAGTGGATTAGTGATATGATGATATATAGGCTCAATTGAACGAGAAATTGCGGTTCATGTTCACGATGATTGTGCAAATCCGGGAAGTCAAAAAGGAAACGGAAATTTGCCCAAAACTGAAATAAAGATCAAAATGAAACTAATTTCCTTGAAAATCGGGCAGCATTCCGGCTTAAAATTGGACGTTCCCGGATAGCAGAATAGCACAAACAGTAAGAAAGCAGCATCAATTAAGCACAGCAGCAGTGGTACAGCATTCAGGCAACAAGAAGTGCATAAAAAGCAGTCCAAAATCAGCATACAACATTCAAACAGACAAACAGCAAGTAAGCACATACGGAGCACTTATCAGGCCTAGAATCCTTTATCCAGTCCTAGCTACCTAACCGCAAGTATTTCTATCTAACCTAACATGCAAAATCGGAATTTAGCTAATTAACATGCAATTCTAGGAACTAACATAATTGAACAAATAAAAAGGGAAAATAGAAA
The DNA here is from genome assembly GCF_003086295.3 of Arachis hypogaea. Lineage (NCBI taxonomy): Eukaryota > Viridiplantae > Streptophyta > Magnoliopsida > Fabales > Fabaceae > Arachis > Arachis hypogaea. The sequence continues at coordinate 47,113,202 of NC_092051.1, forward strand.
CAGAGATAGCAGAAATGGAGCAGGAACCTGGGAGCCGGGAAAACTGAAAATGGAAAAGGGGGGAAACGACGATAGGGCAGCAGAGACAGATTGGCACCGCCGTGAACGGTGACGCGGTGGTTCGAGAAACTGAAGGGCGGAGGGACGGCGATGGTGAGAGGGTGAGTCGGTCAGAGGAGTAAGAGAGAAGGGAAGAGAGAGAGAGGAAGGCGGTGATGGTGGTGCGGAGGCGGAGACGGTGGCGCGGTGGGGGTTTGGCCGGGAGGAGGAGGAGAGGAGTGAGAGAGAGAGAGGATGGGTGGTGGTGAGAGGGGGAAGAGAAGGTGAGGGTGAGTGGTCGGCGGTGATGATGGCGCGGCGGCGGCCGGTGTTGCTGCTGCGATGACAGTTGGGGTGAGGAGAAGAAGAAGATGGAGGTTGGGGGGGGGGATGGGGTGCGCGACTGCGCAGTGTGCTTCACGAGCTAGGGTTATCCCGATTTTTGAATTGGCGCGCGCGCGCACCTTGCGCGTCCGCGTCCATTGAAAAAAAACGTGGGTCCTAGCTTAAGCGGGGATGAGCAGAAATAGGAAAGGAAGCGTGCGCGTACCGTGCGCGCACGCGTGCATGGAGTTGGGCCAGGGCTTAGAGTTGGCCCAACTCAGGCCTAACTCTCTGGAGAATGGCCTGGGAGTCACGCCACTAGATTTGCGCGCACGCGGCAAGTACGCGTCCGCGTGCATTGAGGGGAATGGAGATCTACGCGTGAGCGTACAGTGCGCGTTAACGTGGGGTGGCATATTAGGCAGGGGCGCGTGCGCGTATCATTCGCGCACGCGTACATGAGATTGGGCCTGAGGCGTAGAATGGGCTTGAGGCACGCCCAACTCTCTGGTTCATGGCCTAGTTTGGGGACACCACGCAAGGACGCACGCGCGGCAAGTACGCGTCCGCGTACGTCGACGAGTTGTGAAGATGGCGCGCTGGCGCAATGCATGCGCTCGCGCAGATCGGGTTGGGCCTGGGGCCTAGAGCTAGCCCAGAAATGGCTTAACTCTCTGGGGTTTGGCCCAAGCATTTGCAACAGCAAATCGGCGCGGACGCGGCAGGTGCGCGTCCGCGCGAACTTCCAGGATCTAACAGTCGGCGCGCCTGCACGTAGTGCGCGTCTGCGCCCCTCCTTGTTTTTTTTTTTTTTTTTTTTTTTGCAATTCTTGATATTATTCATCTACTTACTAAACACAACATGCATGTGACTGAGCTAACAATTAAGTTGTACAAACAAATTATGCGGCGCCATTTTGACGATTGGATTTTTGTGTGGCTTAGAATTTCACAAATGAATTCTCGTTGTAAAGTATAGTTTCTAAACCAAGCAATAATCTTTTCATACAAAAAGTTGTTTGTCACTAGTACAAATCCCTAAAATTTATAAACCGAAGTATTGGACCTCGGGTCGTCCTCCCTAGGAATTACAATGAAGTGTCTTGTTATTGGTTGTGGGTTATTTTGGGGTTTTGGATAAGAAGCATGAAAAGTAAATGGCAATGAAAATAAACTAACAACTATAAAAGGCTCTTGGAAAGGTATGAAAATTAGAAGTCCTATCCTAGTTATCCTTTTCAATTGTGATGAGAATTGTTCATTGCTACCACTTAGTTAACCCTTACTAATTAAAGGAAAGTCAAGTGGATGAATTGACTTGAGCCACAAGTCCTAGCCAACTCCCAAGGAAAGACTAGCTTTAGTGCACTCCAAACCAATTAGCAATCTCTCCAATTATCAATCAACAAAGGAATTAGATAACTCAAGTGTCACTAATTACTCTACCTAGGCCAAGAGGAACAAAATCTATACTAAAATCCAACCAAGCATTTCATCAAACACTTAGAAGGCACAAAAGAAGAACAAAGTAAATCAACAACAAGAATGAAATCTAACAACAATTATTGAAAGGAATTAACAACAACAATCAAGGAAATCACAATTATCATGAATTACCTCAAATTGCATTATTGAGAGAAAATAAAGAGAACAAAAGTATCTCAATTACAAAACCTAGAAACAAAATAAGAGAAATTACAACAAGAGAATGGGGATAGAGAGAAGAACCAAAGTGTAGCAATCATCAATTGAAGGTAGAAGTAGAAGGAGACTTGAATTAAACCTAGAACTATGAGATCCTAATCTAACCCTAATTCCTAATCCTAATTCTAGAGAGAAGGGAGAGCTTCTCTCTCTAACTCTAACTACAAAGCTAAACTAAACTAATTGGTAACTAACATATGTTTCCCTCTTCACTTCTTGGGTTAAATAGCATTAGAAATGAGTTGGATTGGGCCCACAAGGCTTTAGAATTCGTTGGCCACGTTTTGCTTTAAGTGAACTAGGTGGCAGCAACGGCACGTGCGCGTACTTTACGCGTGCGCGCCACCATACGTGTAGCAAATATGGCAAATCTTATATCGTTTCGAAGCCCCGGATGTTAGCTTTCCAACCCAACTAGAACCGCATCAATTGGACATCTGTAGCTCAAGTTATGGTCGTTTAAGTGCAAAGAGGTCGGCTTGACAGCTTTCCGGTTCTTTCATTTCTTCATGAGTTCTCCACCTTTTCATGCTTCTTTCTTCATTCCCTTGATCCAATATTTGCCTTCTAAATCTGAAATCACTTAGCAAACATATCAAGGCATCTAATGGAATCAAGGAGAATTAAATTTAGCTATTTTAAGACCTAAAAAGCATGTTTTCACTCTTAAGCACAATTAAAGGAGAATATACAAAACCATGCTATTTCATTGAATAAATGTGGGTAAAAGGTGATAAAATCCCCTAAATTCAATACAAGATAAACCGTCAAATTGGGGTTTGTCAACCTCCCCACACTTAAACCAAGCATGTCCTCATGCTTAAGCCAAGAGAAAGCAAAGGGCATCAACATTTATTCAATGTAACCTATCTATATGCATCCTATCTACATGAATGTAACTAGATGCAAAATGGTTGTACCTACTTGGTTAAAAATAAATCAATCCTCCAAGTTATTCATGCACAAGTAGGGTCAAGATCATATAACGATTCATGAATCCTACCAATTCAAATATAAAAATTGAAGTTCAAATAGACTTGCAAGAAGAACGCTCGTGAAAGCCGGGAATCAAGGAATTGAGCATCGAACCCTCACCGGAAGTGTTTGCACTCTAGTCGCTCGGTGTTTGGGGTTGATTCTCTCAATTCTCCCCTAATCATGCTTTCCAAGATTTGTTTTTCTTCTAACAATCAACAATTATTCAATGCATGCATACATGTATCATGAGGTCTTTTCTTTAGGTTGTAATGGGGCTAGGGTCAAGGTAGGATCATATATGGCTAGTGGACTTAAGGATTTGAATCTTTGATTAACTTAAACTTTCCCACCTAACCTATATAATGACCTATACAATTAAGTACTAATCTAACTACCCATTCCTCACTTTTTCACATACTCATGCATTTTCTTTTCATTTCACAACACTTATGCATCGATTCTTATTGAGCTTCACTTTGGGGCATTTTGTCCCCTTTATTGCTTTTCTTTTTTTTTTCTTTCTTTTTCTATATACATTTTTTTTTCTTTTCTTTTTTTTTTCTTTTTCACTTTTATTTATTTTTCTTTTCATTTTTTCTTTTTTTCTTTCAAACTATACACAAGAACATCAATGCATAAGGTCTATACATTTAATCAATACATGAGTATGTACCAATTCCCCAATATAAAAATACAAAACACAAACACCCTTTTATCCCAACCAATGTCCCAAAGTTTTCCCACTCTTGGATGACACTCACACTCACTAGCCTAAGCCAATCAAAGATCCAAATAAAGGACATTCATTGTTTTCCGCTTTAAGGCTTGTAATGTGCTAAAATAAGAACAAGTGGGTTAAGCGTAGGCTCAAAATCGGCTAACAAAGGAGAGTAAAAGGTAAGGCTATTTGGATAAGTGAGCTAATGAAATGATGGCCTCAATCATATAAATGCATGAATACAAGGAATAATGGGACATATAGATTCAAACAAATCAAAGATTACAATCATAGAAAGAGAACAATTACACGCAAGAAGGAAAATAAGTGGTTATAAGATGTAACCACACCATTAGGCTCAAATCTCACAAGCTTGTGTTCTTAGCTCAAAACCATGTTCCAAAATAAATTCTTTCAAGCAAGTTCAACAAAAAATTTTCAAATTGGTAGGGTGCCCTAAAAACAGTTTTCTTGGAAAAGAAATCATCACCATAACCAAGTAGTCCTAACATAAAAAAAAATGCTCAAATATGTACAAATTTTAACTATCATGCAACCTATCATGCAATGCAACAACTAATCTAACAACGACAAAAATTAAAAATTGGTGTTGAAAGGAAATTGTTACCCATGGATATCGGTCAGACGACCTCCCCACACTTGAAGATTGCACCGTCCTCGGTGCATGCAAAGAAGAGCAAGGTGGATGGTTTGCTACAATTGATGAGCTTCTTCGAAAGGTTGTGCGGATGACTTGTTCGTTGCCCCATTTAAAAGCTTTTCCGTTTCCTCCTTTCTTGGTGGCCAGCCTAAAAGGAGAGAAAAAGAAAGAAAATTAAGCCTACAAAAAAGATATCAAAGTAAATAGAACATAGGCGGGGGCTAATGCCAAATAAGAGTATGATTCTCTACTACATGGTAGCTACAACATGTGAGTGAGAAATCAATATAAACAAAAGGCATATCAACTGATACTTGATGCAAGAGTAAAGTTAAAGCATGGAGAGTATATTGAGCATCAAGATCAAATAAGAATTGACACAAACAAGATTAGTGATACGCATGAAAGTATTTGATTCTATCCTAACTCAATGATGAAGCGGTACAAGAAAAAAACAAAGGGTAATGAATTAGGAAGGACTAAAGCACTAATCTTGTGTGTTGACAAATATTACAATTAATGTAACAAGTCATGAAGCACCAAAACAAATGCAAGAAATTCTCAACAATTGAGTGAGAGAATTCAACACCATTATTAAAATGAGAAATTTAGAAAAGAAAATGAGAACAAATAGAATTAAAATGCAAAGAATAAAAGTATGCAAATGTAATAGACAAAAGGAAATGGAGGAAGAGAAAAAAAATTTTTTTTTTTTAGTATTTTATTTATTTATTTATTTATTTATTATATATATATATATATTTTTTTTTTATTATTAATTTTTTTTTATTTACATTAAAAGAGAAAAGAAAAAAATCTTTCAAGAGAGGAAGAAGAAGAAAAAATGAGAAAGAAAGAAGAAGAGAAGAGGAAAGAAGGAGAAAGGAGGGAGGAGAAAAGCAGGGTGCAAATCCGCGCGCGCGCGCACAGCGCGCTTACGCGTGGATGCAACAGGGACGATCCGCGCGCGCGCGCACAGCGCGCTTACGCGTGGATGAGCTTGTGCTCCAAGCACAATGCTGGCACAGCGCGCGCACAACTCTCTGGTTTTTGTACCAGAAATTGCGGAAGTGCAATGTGCGCGCGCGCGCACAGCGTGCTAGCGTGCCGATGGCCGTTTTTTTTTTTTTTTTTTTTTTGCCCAAAAAGCAGAAAAAATGCCCAAGAGCTCCCTATAATGTCCAAAACTCTTCTTTATTCAATCAAATATCAAACAATTCACAAAAATGCAATTTGATTTTAGGATTTATTCATCTACTACTAATGAATACAACATACTAACAACCAATCTTTACAAACAAATCAATAGGAAATGAAAATCTACCTACAATGGCAACTCAAATCACTTATTATACAAAACCAAAAGAGAATGGAAAGAGTTTACCATGGTGGGGTGTCTCCCACCTAGCACTTTTAGTTTAAGTCCTTAAGTTGGACATTTGAGGGGCTCATTGTCATGGTGGCTTATGTTTGTACTCATCCTTGAATCTCCAAGGATCCTTGCTTCTCAATTGGTTGACAGAATTTCCAACCATTTTCGTCAAGCTTAGGAAAAGTTCTACCCAAGATATGAGTTCCCATAGTTGGTCTTTACATAGCGAACCAGGATCCCATATCTTGTTTTCGCACCCGTCTTCGATTTGGTCTTCATACTCTCTCTTTCCGGGTGGTTGACATATAGAATTCTCTTTAACATACCAAGCCTTCCGTTGAAACCCATGCAAAGTGGTATTCTTCCAATCATCGTTCCTATGCCTTGAAACCTCGACCTTAATGAGCCTAATTCCTAACTTGCAACCACTACACAATTCACTTTTTCCTTTAAGTCCACAAAGAGCTCTAAGTTGTCCATCCGTTTCAATCAAACCATATTCAAGCGAGAAAGTAAAGCTTATGGATAAGAATTTTACCCACTTGAATGTTGTGTTGGATGGTGACTCGGAAAGGGGGACCTCCCCACACTTAGACAGTGCAAGGTCTACTTCCTTGTGCTTTTCTTTAGTTGTTTCCACCTCTTCACAATTCTCCTCACTTTCAACCTCATCCTCTTTGTTACGTGGCTTGGTGTTATCTTCAAGAACTTCATCTTGTTTAATGAGAGGCGATTCAATTTTGGATAGAAATTCATTGATGAACGAGGTCATCTCTTGATCAACCTCTTCATATTCTTCAATTTCAATATACACCATGCCAACGTTTTCCTCTTGGTAGCTCTCTTTCTCATTGCTCACCAAGGGTATGGGAGGTTGTGCACACTCTTTTATACTTTCAACTCCATGTCCAATGGGAGAGGATTCCATTGTAGAGAGAAATTCATCCATGATTGAATCCATCTCTTGATAAGCCTCTTCTAAGTCTCCAACGATGATATGCCTTGGGGGTTGCGCACCCTCCTCAGCATCAATATCAAGCTTCTTGGAAGAGTGCTCCATGATGCTACATTCCCTTGGACTTTCAACATCTCCTAAATCTTCAACCACTTCTTCCTTTTCTTTAATGATTATAGGTTCCTCTAGTTGCTCCAATACAAAATTTGACTCCTCTTTCTCTACCGAATTTTCCAATTTCACCTTCATACTTTGCTCTTCTTTTGACTTTTCACATGTGGTCACAGAAGTACCTTGAGTATTCAAGCATTAGTGGGCTAAAGTGTGCACCACCTTGGTCAAATTGGTCACAAACTCAAGTGTATCCCGCTTCATGGCTTCTTGTCCTTGGAGTAACAAAGTGAGAGGATCGTCTATTGGGGCTTGGGGTGAATAGAAAGGTTCATTATTTTGGAGAGAGGGTTCATAGTAGGAAGGTGGTTCTTCTTGGTAAGGGTATGGAGATGGTGAGGGTTGAGGTGGTTCATGGTAGTAATCTTGATAAGGTTGTGGTGGTTCTAAAGGTTCTTGCTCATAATGATCACAAGGATGTGGTATGGGTGATTGGTTATATGATGGATAAAGGTCACATAAAGGTACTTGGTAGCAATGGGCTTGTGAGTATGGTTGAGGTTCATGTTGAGGATAAGAATCATAAGCATATGGTGGTGGTGCTTGATCATCACAAAAGGAGTCACCATAGCCATTGAATTGACATGTATTAGGATGGTAATTATACCTATAAGTATCCGGAGGTTGATGCCAATAGGAGTGATCAATTCCTTGAGGCTCCTCCCATCTTGGAGTGTTCCATCCTTGGTACATGTTAGCATTGAAGTTCACATTCCCTACAACACAATTAGAGCCAAACTCATAGCCAAAGTGAGAATTCATTATGGAAAAACAAAATAAAACTAACAAAATCTAGTAAACAAGCAAAAGACAAACTATTTACACTATTCACATATGTACAATAACCAATAACATAACACCATTGCAAATCCCCGGCAACGGCGCCATTTTGACGATTGGATTTTTGACGGTTTAGAATTTCACTAATGAAATCTCGTTGTAAAGTATAGTTTCTAAACCAATCACTAATCCTTTCATACAAAAAGTTGTTTGTCACAAGTACAAACCCCTAAAATTTATAAACCGAAGTATTTAAACCTCGGGTCGTTCTCCCTAGGACTTACAATGAAGTGTCTTGTTATCGGTTATGAGTTATTTTGGGGTTTTGGATAAGAAGCATGAAAAATAAATGGCAATGAAAATAAACTAAAAACTATAAAAGGCTCTTGGAAAGGTGTGAGAACTAGAAGTTCTATCCTAGTTATCCTTCTCAATTGTGATGAGAATTGTTCATTGCTACCACTTAGTTAACCCTTACTAATTAAAGGGAAGTCAAGTGGATGAATTGACTTGAGCCACAAGTCCTAGCCAACTCCCAAGGAAAGACTAGCTTTAGTGCACTCCAAACCAATTAGCAATCTCTCCAATTATCAATCAACAAAGGAATTAGATAACTTAAGTATCACTAATTACTCTACCTAGGCCAAGAGGAACAAAATCTACACTAAAACTAAAAGAGACATTTCAACAAACACTTAAAGTGCAATAGAAGTAAACATTATTAATTGCAAGAATTAAAGGAATCTACAACTACAAAGGTAAGAGATCAACAATAGAAAAGCAAAGAAGACACATTTATTATGAATTACCTCTTATTGAATTGAAAGAAAATGGGATGAATAATACTAGATCTACAACAAAGTATAAGAACAACATGAAGGAAATTGCAATAAAAGAATGGAAGAAGAATCAATGTCATTACAAGGAATTGAGATGTAGAAGGAGATGAACATGAATCTAAATCTAGACCTAAGAACTAAACCTAATCCTAATCCTAATTCTAGAGAGAAGTGAGAGCTTCTCTCTCTAAACTAAAGTGATTAGTTAGTTGGAAGTGATGTTATAGTAATGAATGATGATTTCCCCTTAATCCTTCATCCTTTTATCCCTTTCCCTTAGCAATTTGGCGCCAAAAATGGGTTCAAAAACCCTCTCAAATCGCCAGGCACGTGCTGCATTAATGAGGTCATGTGCTATCATCGGCGCGTGCGCGCATGGTACGCGTGCGCGTCCCTGGTCGATTCTGCAATGTTCGCGCGAGCGCCTTGTGCGCGTGCGCGTGCATGGCTGACTTTGCTTCTTTGACTTTTTATGCTTCTCTCCACTTGTATGCTTCCTTCCTTGCTTCCTTTGATCCATGCTTAGTCTATTTCAACCTGAGGTTACTAGCAAACACATCAAGGCATCTTATGGAATCAAACAGAAACTAGAATTCATCAAAATAAGGCTTAAAAAGCATGTTTTTACACTTAAGCACAATTATGGAAGAGATAACAAAACCATGCTAATTCTTAGGCTAAATGTGGCAAAAGGTTATCAAAATACTCTAAATTCAATGCAAAACAAACCGTCAAATTGGGGTTTGTCAACCTCCCATCAAAGCAAGCAGTTTTGAGCTAAATCCTTAGCTCATTATCATGGTGCAGCAAAATTGCCAGTATTTCGGTCTTCCACAGGAAGAACCTACTGAGTTTCTGGCACAGTTCCTACAAATTGCTGACACAGTACGTGATAAAGAAGTGGATCCGGATGTCTACAGATTATTACTGTTTCTATTTGCTGTAAAAGATCAAGCTAAAAGGTGGTTAAATAACCAACCCACAGCAAGCATAAAAACATGGAGACAGCTATCAGACAAATTCCTGAATCAATTTTACCCTCCAAAAAGGATGACACAGCTGAGGCTGGACATCCAAGGCTTTAAACAAGAGGATCATGAATCCCTTTTTAATGCCTGGGAGAGGTACATAGGGATGCTAAGGAAATGCCCCTCTGAAATGTTTTTAGAGTGGGTACAGTTAGACATCTTTTACTATGGGCTTATAGAAAGAGCTCAAATGTCTCTAGACTACTCAGCTGGTGGATCCATACACATGAGAAAGACAATTGAAGAAGCTCAGGAACTCATTGACATGGTTGCTAGAAATCAACATCTGTACTCAAGCAGTGAGTTCTTTATAAAAGAAGAGGCTAGGACAGTAACTACTGATCCTAATCCTCAAGAACAGATTGTTGAACTTAATCAGCAATTACTCCTTATGACAAAACAATTAGCAGAATTTAAAGAGATGCTCCAAGACACTAAAAATGCTAACAAGAATATGGAAGCACAATTGAATCAGACAAGACAGCAGCTATCTAAACAGATAACAGAAGAATGCCAAGCTGTCCAACTAAGGAGCGGGAAGACATTGAATAATTCAGCTCAAAGTAGCATAAAGTCAAGAAAGGAACAACTGACAGAGGATGACCAAACCACTACCCAAAATCCCTCTGAGGACAGCAAGAGCCCAGAGAGGAATAATTCTGGCGTTCAAATGCCAGAAAAGGGTGAAAGATTGGCGTCAAATGCCCAGTGGATGCCCACTTCTAGCATTCAAACACCAGAAAAGGGAGAAAAGTTGGCATTGAACGCCCATTCCTTGCCCAGTTCTGGCATTCAAATGCCAGAAAAGGGTGGGAAGCTGGCGTTAAACGCCCATCCAGCACCCAATCCTGGCGTTCAAACGCCAATGAGGGATCAAACACCTGCAAGTGCTGATAGTAACCCCTCTAATAAGGCTTCTCCAACCACCTCTGTAGGGAATAAACCTGTAGTGACTAAAGTTGAAGAATATAAAGCCAAGATGCCTTATCCTCAGAAACTCTGCCAAGCAGAGCAGGATAAATAATTTGCCCGCTTTGCAAACTATCTCAGGACTCTTGAGATAAAGATCCCATTCGCAGAGGCACTTGAGCAAATACCCTCTTATGCTAAGTTCATGAAAGAGATCTTAAGTCATAAGAAGGATTGGAGAGAAACTGAAAAGGTGTTTCTCACTGAAGAATGCAGTCAGTCATTCTGAAAAGCTTACCAGAGAAGCTTCAAGATCCAGGAAGCTTTATGATAACATGCACATTAGAGGGTGCTTGTACCAAGACAGCTCTATGTGACCTTGGAGCAAGTATCAACCTAATACCTGCATCCACTATTAGAGAGCTTGGCTTGACTGAAGAAGTCAAACCAACCCGGATATGTCTTCAACTTGCTGATGGCTCCATTAAATATCCATCAGGCATAATTGAGGACATGATTGTCAAGGTTGGGCCATTTGCCTTTCCCATTGACTTTGTAGTGCTGGAAATAGAGGAGCACAAGAGTGCAACTTTCATTCTAGAAAGATCTTTCCTAGCAACTGGACGAACTCTTATTGATGTACAAAAAGGGGAAGTTACCCTAAGAGTCAATGAGGATGAGTTCAAGTTAAAGGCTGTCATAGCTATCCAGCATCCAGACACATCAAATGACTGCATGAGCACTGATATTATTGACTCTTTGGTGGAAGAGAACAATATGACTGAAAGTCTCGAATCAGAGCTAGAGGACATCTTTAAAGATGTTCAGCCTGATCTGGAGGAATCAGAGGAAATAAAAGAACCTCTGAAAATTCCTCAGGAAGAGGATAAGCCTCCTAAACCCGAGCTTAAACGACTACCACCATCCCTGAAATATGCATTTATGGGAGAAGGTAACACTTTTCCAGTGATCATAAGCTCTGCTTTAAATCCACAGGAAGAGAAAGCACTAATTCAAGTGCTAAGGACACACAAGACAACTCTTGGGTGGTCCATAAGTGATCTTAAAGGCATTAGCCCAGTAAGATGCATGCACAAGATCCTATTGGAGGAAAATGCTAAGCCAGTGGTTCAACCACAGAGGCGGCTAAATCCAGCCATGAAGGAGGTGGTGCAGAAAGAGGTCACTAAGTTACTAGAGGCTAGGATTATTTATCCTATTTCTGATAGCCCCTGGGTAAGCCCTGTCCATGTTGTACCCAAAAAGGGAGGCATGACAGTGGTTCACAACGAAAAGAATGAACAGGTTCCCACAAGAACAGTTACAGAGTGGCGTATGTGTATTGACTACAGAAGGCTCAATACAGCCACCAGAAAGGATCATTTTCCTTTACCATTCATAGACCAGATGCTAGAGAGACTAGCAGGTCATGATTATTACTGCTTTTTGGATGGCTATTCAAGTTACAACCAAATTGCAGTAGATCCTCAAGACCAAGAGAAAACAGCATTCACATGTCCATCTGGAGTATTTGCCTACAGAAGGATGCCTTTTGGTCTGTGCAATGCACCTGCAACCTTTCAGAGGTGCATGCTTTCTATCTTCTCTGATATGGTAGAGAAATTTTTGGAAGTCTTCATGGATGACTTTTCAATATTCGGAGACTCATTCAACTCTTGTCTTGACCATTTAGCACTTGTTCTGAAAAGGTGCCAAGAGACTAACCTGGTTTTAAACTGGAAAAAATGTCACTTTATGGTAACTGAAGGAATTGTCCTTGGGCATAAAATTTCGAACAAAGGAATAAAGGTGGATCAAGCTAAGGTAGAGGTAATTGAAAAATTACCACCACCTGTAAAGGCAATCAGAAGCTTTCTGGGACATGCATGATTCTACAGGAGGTTTATAAAGAATTTTTCAAAAATTGCAAAACCTCTGAGCAATCTGCTAGCTGCTGACACGCCATTTGTGTTTGACACAAAGTGTCTGCAAGCGTTTGAAACCCTAAAAGCTAAGCTGGTCACAGCACCAGTCATCTCTGCACCAGACTGGACATTACCATTCGAACTAATGTGTGATGCCAGTGACCATGCCATTGGTGCAGTGTTGGGACAGAGGCATAACAAGCTTCTGCACGTCATTTACTATGCTAGCCATGTTTTAAATGATGCACAGAAGAATTACACAACCACAGAAAAAGAGTTACTTGCAGTGGTTTATGCCATTGACAAGTTTAGATCCTATTTAGTAGGTTCAAAAGTGATTGTGTATACTGACCATGCTGCTCTTAAATACCTACTCACAAAGCAGGATTCAAAACCTAGGCTCATAAGATAGTTGTTGCTTCTGCAAGAGTTTGATATAGAAATAAGAGACAGAAAAGGGACAGAGAACCAGGTAGCTGATCACCTGTCCCGAATAGAACCAGTAGCAGGGGGGTCCCTCCCTCCTACTGAGATCTTTGAAACCTTTCCGGATGAGCCACTCTTCGCGATTTAGAAAGCACCATGGTTTGCAGACATTGCGAATTATAAAGCTGTGAGGTTCATACCCAAAGAGTACAGCAGGATGCAGACAAAAGAACTAATTTCAGATGCAAAGTACTACTTATGGGATGAACCATATCTCTTTAAGAGATGTGCAGACGGAATGATCCGTAGATGCGTACCCAGAGAAGCGGTACAGAAGATCCTATGGCACTGCCATGGATCACAGTATGGAGGACATTTCGGAGGTGAGCGAACAGCCACTAAGGTCCTCTAATGT